>NC_140446.1:26878436-27090936 GCF_963576455.1 Neolamprologus multifasciatus
AGACTGGCAAACAAAACCAGGTACAGCAAAGATACTGCACAGAGCCGTCAAGCTCCCAGGTCTCTGGTAGAGGCGCCAAGCTTAAAGAGAGGCCTGGATGCTTGAGGGTCCTACACAGTATCTTTGCTGTTCCTAGGACTGCGCTCTTCTGGACGGAGGTCTCGGATGTTGTTCCTGGGATCTGCTGGAGCCACTCGCCTAGCTTGGGAGTCACTGGACCTAGTGCCACTTACCACACTGGGACCACTCTTACCTTCACCCTCCACATCTTCTCGAGCTCTTCTCTGAGCCCTTGGTACTTCTCCAGCTTCTCGTGTTCCTTCTTCCTGATTTCGCTGTCATTCAGTATCACTACGGCTGTCTTCATCTGCTTGTCCACCACTACTATATCTGGTTGGTTAGTCATCGCCATTTAGTCTGTCTGTATCTGGAAGTCCCACAGGATCTTAGCTCGATCATTCTCCACAACTCTAGAGTCTCCTATTTTGGCCTCGGGACTTCCAGGCCATACTCGTCACAGATGTTCCTGTGTACAATGCAGGTCACTTGGTTATGGCGTTCCATGAATGCCCTACCGTATGCCCTGCCTGCTAGCATCTTGCACGCTGATGTTATGTGCTGGAGTGTATAGAATAGAATAGAATAGAATAGAATAGAATAGAATAGAATAATCCTTTAATTGTCCTATAAGGGGAAATTTGGTTGTAACAGCAGTAAGGATGGGTACCGGTATCCGGTGCCATGATGGCACCGGTTCTGACATAAACGGTAGTAACCAGACCGAAAAGCAGCGCACATTTCGGTGCTTTTTTTTCCTGAGCTGTGATACACTTTCTTCTTCCTTACATTTGTATTGGCGGTTGGCAAACAACTGAAAGGTGCATTACCGCCACCAACTGGTATGGAATGATACACTTTAGATTCTAGCCAATCATTTTACGTTTCCGAGGATAGTAGGCGGGTCCAGGTACGTACGTTCTTTTAGAGCAGAGCTACAGATTAAAAATGCCCAAGGCGAAGCGGTCAAAAGTCTGGCTGTACTTCACAGCAAAAGATGCAAACTCAGCAGCTGCAACAAGTGCTTTAAGCTGATACTGTGATACTGTCAAAGGAGGTAACACCTCAAATCCGATGAAACACCTGGCGACGCATAGCGTTTTTTTTTAAAGCCGAGAAATGCGCAGTATTTGATAGCTTGCTGCGAGACCTCACACCGTGCACATCTACTGCGGGTGTGGTGCCTGTTTTCGGACCCGGAGTTAGCAACATCCCCCAAAACCCGAAGAGGAGAGTCCTGGCCCCTAGCCCTGCCAGTGTAGCAGAAATGATGAGGATGATGATGCAGCAGCAGCCGTTCTTCTCTGCATGAGTAGCTTCATGTTGTTCATGTGTAATTTACGTTGAGTAGGCTAACCACGTTATTACATTAATGCATGTAAGGTGAACTAGCAAACATCATCATAGTTACATGAGGCTGTCTTCTTGTTTGATGGCAGATGCTCCCTTCACCCTGGCCAAAAAAGCTAAAATGACCAAAGAAAAAGTGGAAAACAGCTAAACATGAGAGGTTTTTGGACAAAGTTTGTGTTTTTTCCATTGTTTAAGCTGCTTCCAGCCAAGAGTGATACCATATATGCCCCATAGCTGCAGAAAAGGCTAACATTGTTATCTTTTTACAAAAAAACAGCTGAACATGAGAGGTTTTTGGACCAATTTTGTGTTCTCCATTCTTTAAGCACCGGTTTGAGCACCGTTTAAGCACCGGCACCGTTTCAAAAGTACCGGTTTGGCACCGGTATCGGATAAAACCTAAACGATACCCATCCCTAAACAGCAGCAAGAAAAACACATATACAAACAAACAGGACACAGAACATAAACATACACATTTTTTTTTACATATTTACATCAAGGACAATAGTTACGAAAAACAGAGTACTGTACAGTTATTAAAATTAAATAAAATTAGATAAAGATAAGAGACAAACCCAGGTTGTAGTGTGAATCGGTTGATAACATAGTGCAAGTTGATGATGTAAACCTCTGTGTTTGTTGGGAGCAGTTTTGATTGTACAGTCTGCAGCTGCAGGGAGGAAGGACCTGCGGAAACGCTCCTTCATGCATCCAGGATGCAGCAGTCTGTCACTGAAGGACATTCAGTGCTGTCTTCCAGTCCAACTTTGTCCAGCCATTGGCAGGACTTCTGGATGTCAGCTACTTCCTCTATCTGCCAATTCAGTACTAATAATGCGTGATATGTTTAGAGGCAGCAGCCAAAGAAGATGGTGTGTGTCTGTGAGTACTTGTTTGTTGTGTTGGTAGCCATAACCCTGCCCCCCGGGACATGAAGGCAGAGTCCATCAAATGCTAGAAAGCTTGGGTGGCACCTTTCACGGTCAAAGGCCATACGCAAAAACTCGAAAAGGCTGAACAGATTAATGACGGCAGTTTTGAGGACATCCTCAGTGCGCACAGGACCCTGGTGAGACCCCCGTACTAAAGCAATCTTAGAAAAAATCGAGGTGGAAAAATCCTGGATGTGGGTGACATTATTTAGACGGTGAAAATCCAAGGCCACCACTGACAGTCAGATTTGGGCAGCCCAGGGACTATTTGAATACACAATGCCCAGGCTCTCCATAGTCACGAACTTTTCCTGAACGACAGACAGTTTGGCGGGGTCATGGTGGAGTGCACGTGCGAACACCGAGGGCTATAGTACTCACCCGGTGATTCATCACAGTGTTTGAGAAAATAGGGACAGTCAGTGAGAGAAACCTGGAAAGCAAACATTGAAAAGCGTTTCCTGAAGCTACAAAATTAGCATGCCCCAGTCTGGACACCATCCCCACAGATACAGCAGACAGGGAAGCAGAGGACAGTGAAATCTTGAAATCTTGCTCAAGATTACTTTTAAAAATTCAAAAAGTCTAGATCGTTGGAAGCAAAATGTAAAGACATGAAGAGTGGGTCAAGATTTTTGCACAGTAGTGTACATTCTTACTTGTCATATACATTTATTTTGACAGCACTGATTTTTACCACCATAGACAGTATAAAGGATAGAGGCATCTTCTGGGTCTGTGCGGTTGAAAAAATACTTCTGATCCTATAGAACTTTTTAATTTATGTTAGGTAAGCTAAAAATATCAGTTATTAAGTGGTATGTTTTAATATTGACTGTCAACAGCACTGGATGAATGCCTATGTATAAAAGTCAAGCCATTGATTCCATTATTTCCTTTGCTGTTCTCTTTTATACACTAAAGTGTCCTGCTAGTATTTTATTTTGTAAAAAAGATCCATTATTACTGAAATAAAGAACTGTGTGTTAAAACTTTTTTTTGAAATACAAAGTATATTATCAAGCAAAAGAAAAAAGAAAAATGAAAATTGTATTCCAAAAACTGATTTAGCTAATAAACACATTCATATGACTATTCAATTCAATTCAATTGTATTTGTACAGTGGCAAAAATAACAACAGTCGACTCAAGGCGCTTTATATTGTCAGGTAAAGCCTACAATATTTTTTTAATGAAGAAAATCTGTGTATTAGGCTAAAGAATGGAATAACTAGGTGGCACTTAGAATATTTTTAAATAATCTTCTGGCCGTGTGATTAACAATTTGTTTCCTTTCTTGAGCCTTATTTATGCCATTCAACCAGATCAGTTACATGCAAATGCATGCAAAGCCCAACACTGTTTGATCAGCACATCATGACTTCCACAGGTGAATTAGGAGGATGAATATATTCAGGATGTGTCACGTTAGGCGCTTTTATCCCGTGCAGCTTAGCCACAGGCTAGCTTTTAATTGGCTTCCCAGAGACATGTAAACATCAGCTCACATATACAGTGAGAAAACATCAGAGAAAAGGAAATTGGGTGGAGCAGTAGGGTAAAAGGGTCAAGAAAATCACACCCTCTGTGGAATAATTACAAAATGTATGATTTCCTGTTTTTATGCAGAGAGTTTCTTGTTTTTGTGCTACGTGTCCCTCTGAGTAGGTAGTGAAATAATGCCAAGTGAGCACCTGAGGGTTGCTGGCACCAGACAGCAATAATGAGATGACAAATCTCACTACATGGTACATGTAAATCAACCTGACATGCACTGGGAGGATCAAATCGCTTCCAGGCTCTTCAGAAACAGGAGTTAAATAAAAACGGTGCGTTTGAAAGTTGATTTTTGAATAATTACACTTTATAGATGTACACAGTGGATCTAACGTGCCCAGATGGAAATATTTGGTCAAATTTGTGTTTTTGCCCTTTCACTCTTTGTGATAACCCTCTCTGCAGTTCTTCATCCTCATGCTGTTTCCTGTAGCTCTCCTCCACGTCTTCGCCTCATTTTTAATACTTCACAACACATTTTAAACTTCTGTTTACTCATCTGCTGCGTGGGTACAGAGCAACATGTATTTGCTTTTAGCAACTCAAGTAGAGAGTGAAGACACTACCACAGGCTGATTAGAGGCAAAAAGAAGGAAAGCTGTTTTTTCAAATGTTGATTTCAGAAATGTTTTCTTTTACATTTTTTGAACCCCACAGTGAGGGTGATGGCAACACACAAATCAACACCTTAGTCCAATGATGAACAGGCATATCATTGCCTCAATGTCCTCCATTGTTGTGTTGTGTCGCATACAAAGGGTTGTGTTATGAGCTGCCGTCACAAATATATATACTCATATAGATGCAAATATATATACTTATTTTCAATGCATGTAAAGATGGATGAATAACAATCCATCTAAAGCATTTTCAACCCTCCTTGTTGAAAATTTGCAATTCTTGATAACTGCCCTTTATTTAGAATTTTCTAGAACACCATAAGCCCATAAAATCCTCAAGATGATTAAAAAATTACTTGTATCATGGCTGGATGTTAACTCTTACAGTCTCAGTTCTTGGCACTGTTTTGTTTATTAAAAAAACAGCAGTCATTCCAGTTGAAACACCATAAAAACTGTGCCTTTTCTGGTTTCTTCTTTGGATGCAATTGTTTCAGTTTTTGTTTTTTTTTGGTTAAACTTTCTATTGCATCCTCACCTTAAGGGTGCAGCCTTCTGTACGTCCGCTGTTTCACCTGGTGGTGAATGTGTTTTCTCATATAGACAAACAGAAGCTCTTCTGCTTATCCAGGCCCAGTTTGCAGGGCAGTAGCCTGAACAGGAAAACCCAGACTGCCCTTTCCTCAGTGTTCCCCGTTTTCCCAGGTCAGTAGAGATAAAATCTCTCCAGTGTTTCCTTAGTTTACCCTTGGACATTCTAGAGAGATTTACATAACTTGACTGGGCCTTTTTTGCTCTGAGTAAAAACATTTCTACCATGGGGAAAATGATTAGGCCATGATTCTGTGCTAATTAAAAAATGAAATAGAAAACGTGAAACTATTCTTAAAGCGAATGGTTCTCAGAGTCAGCCCAATGTATTACAGGGCTTTAAGCATAATTTGATTTGGGGCTCCCACCGCCAGCTAAACCCATCACTTTACCACCACCACTGGCAATATTAATTAGTGTCCATGTTTGATGAGTGATTGCACATTGAACTGCTTAGACAGACATTTTCATAGTATACCTAGTGTGCTGGGAAGAAATAATGGTAGCACTTTCTATTACAGCTATCAAGTAATATCATGGTAGCAACAGTGGTTATAGTTGAGTAATATTACACTTAAATTTATGTAACTGGATAATAAGGGCCAAAAACTGGGGGTAATAATGTGGAAATAAAGACCAAAATCAATTAGTAACAGTAGCGTAATACCGTAGTAGCAATATGATCTGAGAAACATCTGTGGTAGTTTCTGTGTAATAAGCAGGAAACAGAGCTACAAAATGCAAAACGTCCTTCTTCTATTTAATAACACATTACTAACCTATTAAAGCTAACTTAATTACTTTTATTTTTCTTTTCTTTTGTTTCCTGTTCTGTCCTGTCTGGCAGCAAACAGAATTATGATTTGAATGCATTGTTGCATTCAAATCATAAATGTGCCAAACGCAGCTCACCTTTCACCTCGCTGTTTTGCTATTTTTTAGTGCAAGTTTGCATGCTTATTTTTTATATCACATTGTGTCCTGCGTCCTGATCGCTGCAGACGATCTCCTCCGTGACGTCTCTCCTGTACAGTACAGAATCGCTGCATCGATCGCTAGCAGTGTGACTCTGAAGTGCAGTACTGTATGTCCACGAAACGTTTTGCACCGTCAAAAAATAAAATTGGCTACTTGATTTCACCTATCACTGGTTATTTTTAGAACATAACACCCGCGATAAACGAGGGACAGCTGAGAAATATAACATTTGAATCCCTTTTCTCTTTTGCTCTGAGGCGCGGGGGAAAAATATCGACAAGTCGATGAACATCATTTACAGATATATTGGGTAAATGCCCGAGACATCTATAGAAATGTAAATCGCCGCTTGATTCATTCATTTGCTTAACTTGTTTTGGACCGTAAACCAGGCGCGAATAGGACACCGGAAACAAAGCTCCCCACAGGAGATTCCGCACTGGAAGTAGCATATGCTAACGTGCACATAGTCTATTGAAATCATATGTGTATTGTTATTATTATTATTATTATTATTGTGTATTGTGTATTTATACACAAGCACTCATATATATTCAAATAATTTTAAAAAAAAAGTTCATTTACCTGTTATTAGCACACACCAAATCCGGTCGTTGGTACTTGCTGGCTTGTGTAGCCACTAGGTAACAAAAGCTCAACACTGCCCCCTAGCATCCTGGAGCACTTCTGTTGTCTTTTGTACGTGTTTTGTGTTTTTACGTGCTTCGGAGTTTGTACGTGCTTTGTCTGTAGGGGCCACCGTAAATATACTTTTATTTATTCACTCTACATAAAATGTAATAAATAAATCATATAATACAAAAATCATCTATTTACATTTCAACTTTTAACTATTTAAATTTTCAGCTTTTTTCTTTTAAAAAAATTTAAAGTGAAACAACACAAAACACTGCAAACCATCCATCCATCCATTCGCTTCCGCTTATCCTTTTCAGGGTCGCGGGGGGCGCCAGAGCCTATCCCAGCTGTCATGGGGCGAGAGGCGAGGTACACCCTGGACAGGTCGCCAGTCTGTCGCAGGGCCAACACACAGGGACAGACAACCATTCACACTCACATTCACTCGCACATTCACACCTAGTGGCAATTTGGATTATCCAATTAACCTATCCCCACAAGCTGCATGTCTTTGGCTGGTGGGAGGAAGCCGGAGTACCTGGAGGGAACCCACGCAAACACGGGGAGAACATGCAAACTCCACACAGAAAGACCCCGACCTGATGGTGGAATTGAACTCAGGACCTTCTTGCTGTGCGGCAACAGTGCTAACCACTATGCCACTGTGCTGCCCCACTGCAAACCACAACACAATTAAATATAAATTAAAATATGAAAACAAAAAGAAGATGCATATTCTCTGTCATATGGGCCTGCATGAATAAACTTTCTGAATCCTTTCCTAGTTGTGGATGCTTACTATACCTTCCTAATGTCAGGTTGTTGTCCCTGGCTCTCTTTCTCTTTCTTTCCCTCCCGCTCTGTTCCTGTGCTACTGCGAGTGTAACTACCGCCCCTCCCCCCTCTTCCCAGCACAAGCGAAAAAAAGTGGAAAAAAGTGCGAGAGAGAGGGTGAGAGAAAGAAAAAAAAAAAAACAACCCACGGCTCCCAATAAGTAGCCGGCTCGCATCGTTCACTTGAAAGAGTCAGCTCCATTGTTGCCAACTTAGCGACTTTGTCGCTATATTTAGCGAGTTTTCAGACCCCCTTAGCGACTTTTTTTCTAAAAAGTGACTAGCGACAAATCTGGCAACTTTTTCTGGTATTACTGGAAACTTATTTATGACGACTTTTTGATGTGAAAACGCGTATCGCTCTTACTCTCAACAGGCAGCGGTGCTGCCTTGGGCGCCTCACCCGTGCCATAGCGCTCCCAGGCGGAGGATAGTCCTCCCCCAGCTGCTATCAGGGCAGGAGACGTTCACGCCTGTGCGTCCAAAAGGCAAATGAATCGCGCATGAGCGAAGCCGCTGCTCCCGCACTGACTGTAACGCAGTCAGTTCTTTTACTCTTATGCTGTTTTGTGGATCACAAGGTTTAAAACTACTTATAAACACACAGACACAAAGTAACTCCACCAGAGTGCCAATTTCGGGTCACTTTTGCCGGTCCAAGCCCGGGTAAAGGAGCAGGGTTGGAATTGTGACATTAAAAAACAATAATTGCTAAAAGAAATTTAATTTGTAGTTCTAAATAAATTCTAACTGCATTTAGGGCGTTTTTTACTCACTTTATGTGTCTTCCACGATGTTATTTCTCTGTCCAACAACGTAGGTTACAATTATATTAGCATGACCAATTATGCAAATTAGGCGATGACGTCATTTGGCGACTTCTAGTGACTTTTAGGACAGCCAATAGCGATTTTCCTGACTGAGGAGTTGGCAACACTGGTCAGCTCTAAGAGCCGTTTCGTTCGCGACCGACACATCACTAGTACACCGGACCACACTTCAAATTTTGGGAAATCGACGACGCATTTGGAGTACACTTCGGATTGGGACAGCTGTGGTCGCGTTGCTGTGACATAATAGGTCTCAAAATGCATACTCAGGAGCGTGCGGTCGCTGGATTGCGTCTTACACGCCTCTCTGCAGCTTCTCTCCTCCTGCTACCCCCCCAAAAACCCATCTCCATAGAGACTGTGTCTGCTTCCAAAAAGACAAAAAACAAACTAAAAACCAGCAACAAACAACTTAAACATTTACAAAGAAAGAACAATACAGTATCCACATCTGAACCAAAGAGTAAAACAGTGAAATGTGGATTATTAAATATTAGGTCTCTCTCCTCCAAGTCTCTGTTAGTACATGACTTAATAATTGATCAACAAATTGATTTACTCTGCCTTACAGAAACCTGGTTGCAGCAGGATGATTATGTTAGTTTAAATGAATCAACACCCCCGAGTCATTCTAACTACCAGAAATCTCGAAGCACAGGTCGAGGGGGCGGTGTGGCAGCAATTTTTCACACCAGTCTATTAATTAATGAAAGACCAAGACAGACTTTTAATTCATTTGAAAGCCTGATGCTTAACATTGTCCACCCCAGCTGTGAAACTCAGAAACCAGTCTTACTTGTTATCATCTATCGTCCACCTGGGCCTTACACAGAGTTTCTGTCTGATTTCTCAGACTTTATATCTAATTTAGTTCTGAGCTCAGATAAAATAATTATTGTGGGTGATTTTAACATCCATGTAGATGCTAAAAATGACAGCCTCAACATGGCATTTAATCTGTTGTTAGACTCAATTGGTTTCTCTCAAAATGTAAAAGAACCCACCCACCACTTTAATCACACTCTAGATCTTGTTTTAACATATGGCATAGAAACTGAACATTTAACAGTGTTTCCTGAAAACCCTCTCCTGTCTGATCATTTCTTGATAACATTTACATTTACAATAATTGATTACGCAGCAGTGGAGAGTGGACTTTATCAAAGTAGATGTCTTTCTGAAAGCGCTGTAACTAAGTTTAAGAATATAATCCAGCCACTGTTATCATCGTCAATGCCCTGTACCAACACAGAGCAGAGCAGCTATCTGAACGCTACCCCAACAGAGGTCGATTATCTTGTTAATAATTTCACCTCCTCACTACGTACGACTCTGGATACTGTAGCTCCAGTGAAAACTAAGGTCTCTAATCAGAAGTACCTGACCCCGTGGTATAATTCTCAAACACGTACCCTAAAGCAGATGACTCGTAATCTGGAGAGGAAATGGCATGTCACAAATTTAGAGGATCATCATTTAGCCTGGAGAAATAGTTTGTTGCTTTATAAGAAAGCCCTCCGCAAAGCCAGAACAGCTTACTACTCATCACTGATTGAAGAAAATAAGAACAACCCCAGGTTTCTCTTCAGCACTGTAGCCAGGCTGACAAAAAGGCAGAGCTCTTTTGAGCCAACCATCCCTTTAACGTTAACTAGTGATGACTTCATGAACTTCTTCACAAATAAAATTTTTATCATTAGAGAAAAAATTACCAATAATCATCCCACAGATCTAATATTATCTACAGCTACTCTTAGTTCCATTGATGTTAAGTTAGACTCTTTTTTTCCAATCGATCTTTCTGAGTTAACTTCAATAATTACTTCCTCCAAACCATCAACGTGTCTTTTAGACCCCATTCCTACAAAACTGCTCAAAGAAGTCCTGCCATTGATTAATTCTTCGATCTTATATATGATCAACCTATCTCTAATAATCGGCTATGTACCACAGGCCTTCAAGGTGGCTGCAGTTAAACCTTTACTCAAAAAGCCATCTCTAGACCCAGCAGTCTTAGCTAATTATAGGCCAATCTCCAACCTTCCTTTCATATCAAAAATCCTTGAAAGAGTAGTTGTCAAACAGCTAACAGATCATCTGCAGAGGAATGGTTTATTTGAAGAGTTTCAGTCAGGTTTCAGAGTTCATCACAGCACAGAAACAGCTTTATTGAAGGTTACAAATGATCTTCTTATGGCCTCTGACAGTGGACTCATCTCTGTGCTTGTCCTTCTTGACCTTAGTGCAGCATTTGATACTGTTGACCATAATATCCTATTAGAGCGATTAGAACATGCTGTAGGTATTACAGGTATTGCACTGCAGTGGTTTGTATCATATCTATCTAATAGACTCCAATTTGTGCATGTAAATGGAGAGTCCTCTTCACACACTGAGGTTAATTATGGAGTTCCACAGGGTTCGGTGCTAGGACCAATTCTGTTTACATTATACATGCTTCCCCTAGGCAGCATCATTAGAAGACATAGCATACATTTTCACTGCTATGCAGATGACACCCAGCTCTATCTGTCCATGAAGCCAGATAACACACACCAATTAGTTAAACTGCAGGAATGTCTTAAAGACATAAAGACTTGGATGGCCACTAACTTTCTGCTTCTTAACTCAGATAAAACTGAGGTCATTGTACTCGGCGCTGAAAAGCTTAGAAATATGGTATCTAACCAGATTCTTACTCTGGATGGCATTACCTTGGCCTCCAGTAACACTGTGAGGAACCTTGGAGTCATTTTTGACCAGGATATGTCCTTCAACGCACATATTAAACAAATATGTAAGACTGCGTTCTTCCATTTGCGCAACATCTCTAAAATTAGAAATATCCTGTCTCAGAGTGACGCTGAAAAAGTAGTTCATGCATTTATTACTTCCAGGCTGGACTACTGCAATTCATTATTATCAGGATGTCCAAAAAACTCACTGAAAAGCCTTCAGTTAATCCAAAATGCTGCAGCAAGAGTACTGACAGGGACTAGAAAGAGAGAGCATATTTCTCCTGTTTTGGCTTCCCTTCATTGGCTTCCTGTTAAATCCAGAATTGAATTCAAAATCCTGCTCCTCACATACAAGGTCTTAAATAATCAGGCCCCATCTTATCTTAATGACCTTGTAGTACCATATTACCCTATTAGAGCACTTCGCTCTCGCTCTGCAGGCCTACTTGTTGTTCCTAGAGTATTTAAAAGTAGAATGGGAGGGAGAGCCTTCAGTTTTCAGGCCCCTCTTCTGTGGAACCAGCTTCCAGTTTGGATTCAGGAGACAGACACTATCTCTACTTTTAAGATTAGGCTTAAAACCTTCCTTTTTGCTAAAGCATATAGTTAGGGCTGGACCAGGTGACCCTGAATCCTCCCTTAGTTATGCTGCAATAGATGTAGGCTGCCGGGGGATTCCCATGATGCATTGAGTTTTTCCTTTCCAGTCACCTTTCTCACTCACTATGTATTAACAGACCTCTCTGTATTGAATCGTATCTGTTATTAATCTCTGTCTCTCTTCCACAGCATGTCTTTATCCTGTCTTCCTTCTCTCACCCCAACCGGTCGCAGCAGATGGCCGCCCCTCCCTGAGCCTGGTTCTGCCGGAGGTTTCTTCCTGTTAAAAGGGAGTTTTTCCTTCCCACTGTCGCCAAAGTGCTGCTCATAGGGGGTCATATGATTGTTGGGCTTTTCTCTGTATCTATGAAGCGCCTTGAGGCGACATTTGTTGTGATTTGGCGCTATATAAATAAAATTGAATTGAATTGAATTGAATTGGATTGGGACACAGCCAAAGTGTGGTCAACAACAGACACACATTATGCCCCTATCGTGGTCTAAACCAATCAGAAATAGTCAGGGGCGGGACCTCTCTGATTGGCCATGGTCCAGTTGAAAGTGCAGGTGATAGAGAGAGGTGAGTAGCTTGAATAAAGCGATGATTCATTAAATCCTGAATCGACTTTTAAATGTAAATGTATTTTGCCAGAAACCCCAGAATCTCAGGTTAAAGCTCACAAAACTATTTCAACAACCACCAAACAGTAAATGAGAGCAGGTACACGGATTCCACACAACGACGTAAACACAGAGCTCGGACCCGACGCATCTTTCTCTTTCTCGGCTTTCTCACCCGACGGCCCGTACACGGACACGCCGTAGGGGCTGAAAGCCAACAGCTCACTGATTCTGATGCGTCGGGTCCGCGCTATTTATGTCTTTTTTGCACTAGATTCTGAGCTGCAGGTTTTGTGTCTCTCCAACCAAAATTCACTGAACCAGCAGCAAAAGAAGATCCAAATTACGCTTCACATTTGATAAACATCGTCATGAATTCGCTCTGACTTTTGCTGTTTTGCTTCCACCACGATAAAATCACACTTCATGCACAGCGCTCTCTCTCTCTCTCTCTCTCTCTCTCTCTCTCTCCCTGTGTGTGTACTTCAAGAACAGTTTCCCATCTCAAATTTCTGTTTTCGGCATTATTCATTCGCTTATTACCCATCAGTCTACTGTTGTTTACAGCGCTATCAGCGCTTAAATGTCCTCGGACAAGAAAGCCTAATTTCTGCTGTTCAATACTGAAGAAATGTGAACTTTTTAAAATGATGCAAAACTGCAGAATATTGCAGAATATGTTTAAGGTTATCTGCTATAAAACGCCAGGCCAGGAAAATCTCCTTCATGTTCTGTGTTTTATCCTCAGTTACTTTGACACAAAGGCAACTGCTGTGATGTTCACAATTCTGATTAGGTCTCACATGTATCAGTACTGAATGATCAGAATTATAATATTTCTGACTGTCTGTCTATTGATAACTTTTTTGTTAAGTTAAGGCCTGATATGTCTGAAATTCATAGCCAGTGCTCTGACACAGAGCCATCAATCTTTGAACGCTGAAAAAGCACCGTGTATCCAGAAAACACATTATATGTCGTGGTAAATGCGCTGCCCAAGTGTCCCCTCTCCCCACGGCCTTTCAGCAGCAGGTAGCAGCAAACAGGTCGTCAGAGGAGGCCGATGTGATGATTAAATTTAACATTGTCTAAAATATTGCCAAAGAGTGGCACATGTAAAACTGCAGTGTTAAGCGATGTGGTTGAAAAATTTGGGTGCGCCTAACTTTTGTGCTGGTGCGCCTAAGAAAAAATTAGGCACACCAGTGCAACCGTGGCAAAAAGTTAGTCTAGAGCGCTGTTCAGTAAAGGACAGGTCTTTGGAATTTCAGCGGGACCCTTTCACCCAGGGCACTTGAACCACACTGCTATCAAGCTGTCTTGTTTTTAAACAGGAAAATCTAAGCACGGATTTTTGTTAGCAAACATAAGCAATCTGAGTGTAAACAGCAAGGGTTAAGCAAGGGCAGAAAATCTCTGCATGTATCAGGATATATGCAACTGCAAATGTGCAGTTTTAAGCAAGGCTGAGGAACTATATGAGAAAGATGTCATTTGAGGGGGAGCATTGCAGAATGTGAATGCAACCACACTTCTCGTAGATATATCTCCATATTTAGGAAATTCTATAGACCTGTATATTTGACACAGTAGTCATATGGCACACAGGCCATTGTGGGTTCAAGTATTTTATTCACTTACACTGGTGCACTGCACTGTATACAAATTATGTATACCTGGCTTTCATTTCACTCATGTACTTTGAGCATTTTTATCTAATAAATGTTTTTTGAATTTGAGCTCTGTGATGGATAGATTCTTAGTAACTGTGGTCTGCTGCCTCCTATCCTTTCATATACATGTTTAAAGGCTTGCAAATGAAGTACAATCTTGGTGTATATGTGTCTGTGCAGGATGATAGCCACATGCCACAAAGAAAATTTCATAGGCATGGCATTTAGACTATGTTTGATGTTGCTTACTTTAATTTAGCTTGAATTTATGACTCCTGTGTGAAGCGCACACACACACACACACACAGCGTCTGAGCTGCCTTGGTCTTACCACTGTTGCTTCCGTACAACCCAACAACAGCTAATCATATACTCTTGTGATAACTATGTTATTTTGCCCAGGGATAAAATACTGGCTTGAAGATCAGTGGATTCCAGTCACACACACACACAATCATATAACGTTCACACACCACCCCACAGTGCTGACAAGCACCACCCTTATTCAATTTCCCAGCCTGAATATATTATTCAGGCTTCTTCCTCAGCCTCGGTATGACAAGAACAGATTGCACTGGCCTCTGATAGCTGCAGCAGCTACAGTTATGGGAAATGGAGCCACACATTTACATTTACTCATTCTATTACCTTGATTGATCTTCTGGGATGCTAGGCAGCTATTTTATGGTTAGGGTGCCATGTGTCTTTTAGAGTAATGCATAAAAAAGATTGAGGGCAGGTATTAAAAATTGCTTAAAAAGTGCAGAAGTTTGTTATCTGACACTGCAGACTTTGCAGATACAGCAACTAGTTAGAAAGCCTGAGCACGTCGGCTTTTACATCGATTTCTATGTGCTGTATGTCAGTGATGCTGAACAAACAGAACAGTCACACTTAAAGAAACATGGATTGCATTGCTGTCAGGTTGACACTGGAAAGAAGACAAAGTACATTTTCACCCTCTGGTGAACGGTAGGGTCTGTCACACAACTATTCCCTATTATATGATAGGTTAATTGTGACATATAGTTTCTATGCTGCAGCTGCAGAATGTGGATTATGTTAATCTGTCTCTTCAGCAAACTAAAAAACTTTGCAAATGGAGCAATAAAATTTGCTATTGATGCACGATTATAACTGAAGATGATTCAGTCTTAATACATTCTATTGAAATAAAGCAGGGTTGTTTTTTTTGATTGATTTAATCTTTATTTTGAAAAAGTACAACAACATAGAATTAAAAGAGACAAATGAACAAAGCCAAACAAAAGGAAAACGAGCAACCACAACTACAAATAACTTTCATGTTCAAAAAGGAGTTAAAAGCACAGTAAGAAAATATGAATTAAATATATAAATATAAATTAAATATGAATTAAAAAGGCAAACAAATCAAAAATATGAACTGATATTACGATTAGAATACTTCAATAATCACTAAGGAAATTAGATGAGTGAGACATTGTTTTATGTTGTAGCAGCATGCATCTTTCGCTAAGGTACCTTACATCAGTATGTTGGTGTTGTACACTGCTGTAGCTCAGCTTACTACAAGACACTGATACAAGTTTGTTACAGTCAGTTAACCTTTCCACAATTCACAAATCTTATCACACATTATTTTTCATTGTTGCTGATTTGATTGTTGTATGATGTGACAACAATTAAGACTATCTAACTATAGTCTTGTATTTGTCTTTGCAGCTTAAAAACCAGCCTATATAACAATAACAACAAATCCACTAAATCAGTGAAAATTCACACATATATATACATATATGCACTCTTTCTCACTAATATTTTGATTGATTGATTGATTGATTGATTGATTGATTGATTGATTGATTGATTGATTGAATCTTTATTTTGAACATGTTGAAAAAGTACAACAACATAGAATTAAAAGAGACAAATGAACTGTTAGGATGCCTGGGTCGTTGACCCAGAGTTTTGAGTTTATTATGTTACTTATCATTTCTAGTCTTTGGTTTCTTTGGAGTTCTGTCTTATGGTTTATGTCTCTGTGTTCTCTAGTTGCTGTCTCTCTGTGTCCAGTCAGAGTCTGTGTCTATAGTTCAGTCTGTGTTATGTTTCCTGTTTTACTTTGAAAGTCCGTGTCTCATGTAAATGTGTCTGGTTTTGCTTCCTTTGTCTCGTTAGGCCTGATTTGCCCCAGCTGTGTTTCCCTCCTGTTACCCATTCCCTGATTGCTCCCTCTGTGTATTTAAGCCCTGTGTTTCAGTTTGTCCGTGTTGCGATCTACCCTTATCTAGCTGTGTGTTTTGTCTGCCCGTGTAAGTTATTTGGAGTCTTACTTTTGTTCTGTTTGAGTTCAGCATTAAAGCTGTTTGAGTTTACGTTTGTCTCTGGAGTCTGCACTTTGGGTCCTTTTCCTGCCTGCACACAGCCGCTACATAACATGAACAAAGCAAAACAAAAGGAAAACGAGCAACCACAACTACAAATAACTTTCATGTTCAAAAAGGAGCAGGAAGAAGCATAAGCTTATTTAATCCCACCCCTTTTCCACTATCTAGTAATCAATAGACTACAGAAATACCTCCTTGCAATTACATTATATGTCATGTGTATTTTTTATTTTATTTTATTTTATTTTTTTATTTCAAAGTATAGGTAATGATAGGTTATGATCCTAATGATCCCAATACCGTGTACAAACAAGCTGCAATTAAGGAACGCATGATATGTCAATTAAACAGGTGATGAGGAGGAATGGTAAATGGACTGGTTCTTATATAGCGCTTTTCTACTCTTTCTGAGCACTCAAAGCGCTGTACACAACTTGTACATTCACCCATTCACACAAGCACATTTTTCTAAGTGCTATCTACGTAACATTCACACACACATTCATACTCCGATGGATGCATCGGAGAGCAATTTGGGGTTAGTATCTTGCCCAAGGATATTTGGCATGCAGACTCGGGAAGCCAGGGATCGAACCACCAACCTTCCGATCAGTGGATGACCTGCTCTACCACCTGAGCTACAGCCACCCCTAGGATAACCATCCTTCCTACACTGTGGGTGTAAAAGTCTACTGCTGAATGAGTTGCTCAGTGCTCGTATAGTCTCCTGCAGGGGGTGGGAGGTGTTGTCCATGATGGATGTTAGCTTAGACAACCTCCTCTCCTCCCCAACCTGCTTGATGGACTTCAGCGGACAGTCCAGAAGGCACTGGAGGAATAAACTCTCACAGTGCACCTGTCGCTCTCCAGATGAGAGACGGCCCAATGCAGCAGTTAGATGTCAGCGTCATCCACCCCAATGTTCGGCTGGTAGGCAAACTGCAGCGGGTCTACATCTCTCCCGACTAGTGAGTGAAGGTGGTGAAATATGATCCTCTACATGGTCTTCATCAGGTGTGAAGTCAGAGGAATAGGTCTATTGGGACGGGCACCCTGCAGGAGGTCTTCCACAGAATGGGGATCCTCTCCAGACTGAGGTTAAAGATGTATGTGATAACCTCACAGAGTTGATCTGCACAGTCCCTCAATACTCTGGAGCTGATTCCATCTGGACCCGTGGGCTTCCTGCTTTTCATCTTCTTCATCTGACTCCACAGCTGGTCAGTTGTGATGGAGATTACGACCGACCAGGTGACAACGGACCATTTACTAAATTATTCATGAAATAAATTAGCATATTCAGTAGCCCCCAGTTGCACTTTTTTTCAGTGATAGGAACAGATATCATCAGGCACCTTTCTGTTACAGATGAGATTATACTGCAATAGACCCACTGCAGCTTCACAGCACAGTTCAGTGATCTTGCTGGATGGATTAACTCTTTTAGTAACTGTAGGAATGTTTAGCTTATTTTAGAGTTTAGAAATGTGTTAACATAGAATGTAGAATTATTGTAGAGACACTGACACTGCCCTCAATGTAATAAAGGCCTGACTGTGTCATGAACTTAGGAGTAGATTGTAGGAGACCCCTCCCCCAGTTGAACTGTGAAAGGTCTCAACATTTGTAACTGGATAACTGTGGTCTGGAAGGGAGATGGGTTTTTATGACCTCTAGGGAGTCACCTACACCCACAGTGTTTTAACTGTCACGCACACTCACTCACATGCACACACATACACACAGGTACGCGTACACAGTCACACACGAGCACTCACATAGACACGCGGGAACGCGCACATGTAGGCACTCACGTGCTCATGCACATAGACACAGACACAGAGTTTGCAGCACACCGTAGGGGGCGGGGTTTATGATGGGGTCGCCTCTATAAAGCTGGCTGTAACTAACAAAGGGGTGAAGATTTTGCAGAGGGACACACCGGCCTCGTCTTCCCTTCTAGAAGTGCATGCTTAAATGAAGATGAATAAAGATGAATAAAGGTTTTGTGAAATAACTACTGAGTTCCGGTGCCGTCTCTGGATGCTCGAGGAATAAAAGAGCCGGGGTAAAACTGATTTCACAACATAACCACAAAAGGCAACCAGGTAGTTTTCTATATTTGTACCATAACCTTGAGAAAAACAAAAGCTCATATTTGTGATTAATGTTATTACAACAAAACATGATTTGAAACTTTGTTATCTTGAAATAACTGCATCAAATGTATTTTTAGGCAAATTATGAAGAGTACATTTACATATAATAATTGTTAGGATGGCCTGCCTTGGCTTCTGGAAGCACCTGCAAGTCAAGTTTTCTTTTATGCTTTTAGTCATAAGTGGCAGGCTTAAGGTGCTTAAGAAACTCTCGAACAGCGCAAAAAAAAAGAAAACAGGGTTCATGCAACTAAACATCTCTACAGATCTCAAAGCAAGTGAGGAATAGACAAACTTTTATGAAATAGATGAAGAAAAGATTTGTAGATCAAAATAGTCTCAGAAAAAAGTAAGTTTTAATGATGATGGTGTACTTTTGAACTTGGTGGTAGCTAGCAGTGATTAAAGGTTGTACATAGATTGGCATTCTCCATTGAGGATCTCTTTTTCCCCCAGTTTCTAGTTAGTTTTTTTTCTAGTTTTTTCTAGTTATATTATGTATATATTAAGATATATACATATTATTATCAAATGAAAGTGCACATAACATGAAAACACTGATTACTGGAACATTTCATCAGTGGCAGGGAAAGTGCTAAGTAAGATGACAGCAAATACATGACCGGTAAACGCATTGTGTTAAATATATTGGCAGGCACAACGCTAACAGCCTGATGCCAGGCCTCTCAATCCCCACACATCTCTTATTTTTTTAGTTATTTAAATAAATCTGCTGTTGGACCCAGCTTGAACTCTGCTGGCAGGAAGGAATGAGGATAGTAGTTTTCCTCATAACCTCTGCCTTACAAAAACAACATGCAGCATACACACATAGAATAGAATATACCTTTACTGTCATTGTACATGTACGATGAATTTGTTGGTGCTCTACACCAGCTCAGTAGAAATAAAATATTAATAGTAGGACAAGAGGAATAAATAAGGAGAAATATTTACAAAACAAGCGAAAGGCACACATTAGAGACCAGGTTGTAAAGGACTTGGTCTGAATAGAATCTGTGTGTGAGTGGCTTGAATGATGAGGGTTAGTGAGACCATGGCTCAGATTGGATGGTGGGTGGGCAGGGGTGGGGTGTAATTAGTGTTTGTTAACAGTCCGAAGGGCCCAGGGGAAGAAGCTGTTTGTGAATCTGGAGGTGTGGGACCTAATTGGCCCTGACCGGAAGGCTGCGGGACAAACAGGTGGTGGGCAGAATGCAAGGGGGCACCTTTTATTGCACTGGTCTTAGGTAATAGGAGCTGGCAATAGCCGCCAGGGGTGGCAGAGCAATGATTTCTTGGGCAGTGTTGATTACCTTCTGCGCACATGCCGACATGTGGCCAACAGCAATGTTTTAATGTTCTTCATTATTAAACATTCGCACATGAATAAGTGACGTCATATTCAGTACTTACTTTTGACAGTTCACTCTTCGGCTGCTCCCTTCTGCCATATTTTGCTGCAAAATTATCCACACCCACCGCCGCGCTATGAATTGTGGGATATATGGGACCACGAAGCGTGCACCGGACCACGCTTGATATTTGGGGAAATCGACGGCGCATTTGGAGTATGCATTTGAAGTACACTTCGAATTGGGACAGCCGTCGTCGCCTGGCAGTGACGTAACCGCACTTAAAATGCGTACTTCAAGCGTGCAGACCCTGAATTGGGACACAGCATTAGTCTCCTCCTAATGCATATGACCTCATGCTCCTGGAGGGAGAGGGGGAGTGTGCCAGGTGGGGGGCAAGGGAGTGTGGGGGAGGAGTGGTCTTGAGCAACGAAGTTGTTGAACTCCCCTGCTAGTTCGTGGCTGCTGTCAGTGGTTGGGGCACTCTGGCCTTTCAAACTGGGGAGGGCTTGGATGCCTCTCTCCACCTGGTGATGTCACAGTCCAGGTGAGCTGCTGGTAAATTTCCACAGAATCCATGTTCTCCTGCGTCTGCAATTTACTAAGGAAATTTAAGACCACCAGCATTTTGTCAACTTGCCCACATTGGTAACAGGATCTCACGCTTCATGCTCTTAGTCTATGTCTATGCACTTTACTTCTTTTTTTCTTGAGCTACAGCTCTCAGGCCACGCAAATGCTCTTTATGTAAGCTTACCACTTGGACACCTGGCCATACTCACTGCAGTTTCTTGCTCCGTCTCCTGGGAAGGATTTCAATTATTGCACCTGCCTGTCCTCCTGCCACCGCTTCACACCGGCATGATGACACCATACAAGCAAGCATTTTAGTAACAGTTGGAAGGAAAAACTCCCTTTTAACAAGATAAAAAATAAAGAGAAAGAGAACACACTGGTACTCTGAGTGCAACTACAGATTTTATGGTTATACAAGGGGGATTTATTTGACTAGCTGGCAGCAGTTTGTTCTGCATACAATGCTACTACTGCACATAGTGCTCCCCATGTATATATTCACTTATTGTATATAATGTTCTTCTCTCCCCCTTTTGCACAGTCGAGGAGCATGTCAGGATACATTTCACTGCGTGTTGTACTTGTATAACTATGCATGTGAGAAATAAAGAATCTTGAATCTCTGTATGAAACAAACTGCATTGTTTTTGAATCCCTTATCTGCATTTTGCTAGTTTGTAACATTTCTTGTTTTCTACAGACGTCACGGAGATGATTATATGCATCAAATGCAGTGCTTGTTTGAAACAATTATAGTGGATAGGTACTTTTATTTCATTGTTAACTGGAAAGATTGGAAACATGGTGCAGAATGCAAAAATGATGCTGCACAGAAAGGATGTTCTGTAAACAAATATCTCCCATCTAGATAAAATCTAATTATTTTTTCATATGAAAGCAAACTCTTTCTTCACCCTTGAAAAAACAAGACAAAGTCTGTCAGGGACAGCAGAAGAGACAATCAAGTACACAGTGAAGCCTTGGAGCTGAAGCAATTCATACGTTTCTCCAAACATGACTTTACCTTTATGTGGAAACAGTCACTCAAAGCAACTTCATTCCTCATTAAGCACCTTTGTTTTTTTCCCCATGTTACTTGGTTACCACAGTATAAATTGCAAATTTGCAGATATACACTTATGAATAAAAAGTAGCATTTGTACTGTTGCCAAAATTGCAGGTATACAAACACAACAGCTCATACATAAATAATTAGTTAGGAATAAATGGAAAATGGACTGTCCTTTGGATCAAAATAATTCAGTGACAGTTGATGTCTTTTGATGAGGTTTATATCTGAGCCCAGGTCTGATTTGTTTTTTTCCTAATCTTTGAAACTGGAGGTCATCATACTTGGCAAGAGTAGATGACTAACATTGTGTTGAGATCTTTTCAGTCAGAATACACAATTAAGTTGGTAAAAGACTGTTATATAAATGTTCTACAATGGGTTTTATGAAAATTTAGTTCTGGATATTGACTCCTGGCCAGAACACTGCTTTCTAACTGTGAGTCACTACTAAATATCAGAGTAATAAAATACTAGAATTTCAGTTACTACAGCAGCAGGGCCTTCTTGCATGGTCTGTACCACACATGAATCCATATTATTTCTAAAATATTTCTATTGAATTGCCAGAAAAGGCACCAACACCAAAAAGACAGTAGAGTGCATAGCTGGACTGGCCATCGGGAATACCGGGCAAATGCCCGGTGGGCCGATGGTGATTTTTCGTTTTTATGGGCCGATGGTTTTTTTTTTGTTTGTTTTTTTCCATAACGGTATAAACACTGCATGTGTCAAAGTCAAGGCCCGCGGGCCACATCCGGCCCGGCGTACATTTATATCCGGCCCGCGAGATCATTTTATATAGATGTACTATTATTGTTGTGCATGCATGGATGATCTGATATCCTCCTGTTGGTGTTGTTCCCAGATCATCATGAAAATGTTGTTCCAGGATCAACATTGCAAGTGACCAATCAGAATGTTGTGAGTTATTCTTTTGCGCACCAACCCATTTATGAAATTCCAATGTTGCAAGGACAATATCAATTATGCTTAGCGTTTATTAAAGGGTTAGGGTTAGGGTCCGTTGATCGGCGGACAAAGGCGGTTTCTCGCAGTTTAAGTACAGTTTTTTTGTTTTATGCCGGTTTTTCCCGAAGTCGCAAAAGTATGACATCACAACATTCTGATTGGTCACTTGCAATGTTGATCCTGGAACAACCTTTAGTATGATCATCTGGGAACAACACCAACACGAGGATATCAGATCGTGCGTTATGGATATATATGAGGCGCTAATAATATACAAACTACAGACAGCGCTGCAGCCTCCTTGTTGAACGCTAGGCTAACTGGGAACATTCCCGCGTCAATCAAGTCAAACTTCTGTTATTGTGAAGCTAGCCGCTCACAATGGTGGAGAGACAAGTTGATTCTGAAAGCAGAGCCTTTCAGCGCCAGTGGGTGACTGAATATATGTTTACAGACATTGCTGGTAAACCCGTGTGTCTTATTAGTGGAGCTAATGTGGCTGTAATTAAGGAATTTAATTTAAGACGGCACTACGAGACAAAACGTCAGGATAAGCTGAAAAACCTAAATGCAGAGAAGAAACTAAAGAAAGTAGAAGAGCTAAAGAAGAATCTGACATTTCAGCAGACTTTTTTCACCAGAGCAAAATCACAAAGTGAAGCTGTTGTGAAAGCAAGTTTTATTGTAGCAGAGGAGCCAAATCAGCCTGGTACCACTCTGAAGAGCTGCATGATGAATCTGTGCGACGTCTTGTGTCCAGACAAAACGCAGATTATGGCAAATGTGAGCCTGAGCAGAAATACGATTGCTGATCGGGTTTGTGAGATGGCCACTGATTTAAGAACACAGTTGTGTGAAAGAAGCAAAAACTTTATTGCATCTTGCTGTGGATGAAAGTACAGACATGATGGACATTGCACACCTGACCATCTTCATCGTGGAGAGGAAATATTGGACATTAAATCAATGCACGGGACAACGACAGGAAAAGACATTTTTTAAAACGTATGTCAAAGTGTAACGACATGAAACTGCCCTGGGACAAACTTGTTGGACTTACAACAGATGGAGCGCCGGTGTTGTGCGGTGAAAAAAGCGGACTAGTCAGCAGGATGCGAGTAAAGATGCAGGAGGAGAACTGCACATCACTGCATCACACACCAGGAAACGCTGTGTGGTAAAGTCCTAAAAATGGAGCATGTAATGATCACCGTAACGCAAACCGTAAATTTTATCTGAGCTAAAAGTTTAAATCACTGTCAATTTCAGTCTTTTATGTAGGAAATAGATTCAGAGTTTGCCGACATTCCTCATCATACAGAGGTCCGTTGGCTGAGTTGGGGAAAAGTTGTCAATCGAGTTTTTGAGCTCAGCAAGGAAACCTGTCAGTTCATGGACATGGCATGTTTGATGTGGGGAAGGCATTTCAAGTGAAGCTGTCACAAATGCACCAGTGCAACCTGCCTCACTTTCCCTGTTGCCAAGTAATGTTGAACCAAGTCAGCGGACTTTGCTGAACTGCGCCTGTGCAGATTCAGATGGAGCTGCAGTGTAATGATACACTCAGGGCAAAGTACGACACTGATTGGCCCGCACAGTTTATTAGCTCCACTCCTGAAGCAACGCCCAGCTCCGTCTACATGCGGCTCCAACCTTGTGTATGCTTTCATTTATTTTTTCTGGGGTTTTGGCAGCATGTTCATATTTCTAACTTGCATAATTTTGACAGGATATATTTTTATGAAGAGCAAAATATCTAAAGTTAAAGTTTATTTTTTTTAAGTTTATTTAATCTGGAATAATATTACTGTCTGTTTTTATTCATATTTTGTGGCGTTTATATACTGCTGGGTGGGTGCTATGATGTTATTGATGTTGAACTTGTTTTATCTTATTTTATTTATAAGGTTAGTTATTAGAGTTTCCAACTGTCCCGTAAAAAACGGAATGGTCTCATATTCAGAGAAAATATTGCGCGTTTTCGTATTGAGGTGAAAAGGAACACAGTTTGTCCCGGACTTCAGCTACAATGAAAAAGACACAAAGCTGGATTTATTCTGTCTTTGTTGCACAGCTGCCTCTCATTCTCTCCCCTCCCTCTCCTGTTTCTACTTCAATCATGAAACTGATCAATGATCAGCTGATTTTGCGTATTTAAAATACAAAATATGAGTAACTGTATTCTGTTACAGTTACCGTTTAAAAAGGTGGTATTTAGAATACAGTTACTTTGTTGAAATAAATGGATTACACGGCGGTACTTCCCTGTTTCATATTGTTGCGGGTCAGGACTGTTTGGGTTTTGTTTGACAGCTATGTGCTGTTGTTCCAGGCAGCAGCATTACGGTTGCCATGGTTACAGGGTGACGCTCTCTCTCTGCGTGTTTTCTGGCTGAGAGAGGCCTTTTTGTTGTTGTTGTGCTAAGCTAATAGGCAGAATGCTACAGGTATAGCTCTAAAGAATGTAGCATCATAGGCAGTGTAGTCCATGCTGCAGGGAGAATGGACTGCTGTACAGTGTTGCCAACTCCTCAGTAAGGAAAATCACTATTGGCTGTCCTAAAAGTCGCTAGAAGTCGCTAAATAACGTCATCACCTAATTTGCATAATTGGTCATGCTAATATAATTGTAACCTACGTTGTTGGAGAGAGAAATAACATCGTGGAAGAGACATAAAGTGAGTAAAAAACGTCCTAAATGCATTTAGAGTTTATTTAGAACTACAAATTAAATTTCTTTTTGCAATTATTGTTTTTTTTAATGTCACAATTCCAACCCTGCTCCTTAATTTGGGCTTGGACCGGCAAAAGTGACCCGAAATAGGCACTCTGGTGGAGTTACTTTGTGTGTGAGTGTGTTTATAAGTGGTTTTAAACCTTGTGATCCACAAAACAGCATAAGAGTAAAAGAGTAAAAGAAGAACTGACTGCGTTACAGCACCAGCTGCTTGTTGAGAGTAAAAGCGATATGCGCTTTCACGTCTTTTTTTATCAACTTTAGAAAAAAAAGTCGCTAGGGGGTCTGAAAACTCGCTAAATATAGCGACAAAGTCGCTAAGTTGGCAACACTGCTGCTGTACCCGTTATGTGTCTGTGAGCGAGGGAGGGAGAAAAAGGAAAAGTACGAGCTGTCATCGAGCAAAAACGGGAGCTGGAAGCATGTAAATATAATAATAACCACTGCAGCCAAGAAGAGAGCCTGACGACCCCAGTTGTAAGTAAGCTATTAAGAGTCGACTGTACACCGTGTTCGTGTTTTCCTCCAAAAACAATAAGTTCCGTTGGAGCAGCCTTTCAACGCCTCTCTCTGTCTCTGCTAGCAAAGTGACCCAGACAACAAAGTAAAGCTAGTTTTTGGCTACGAGCCCGACACAGAACCCACCGTATTAGCCAGAGGTCCCTTTACTACGGTTCGGAGCCGCGGACCTTCAGTAACAGTAATAAATCACAGCAATAGTACATTCATGTAGTTGTAAACAGCATGATAATATATTAAGTAATTCAAAGTATTCAGAATACGTTACTCTCATTGAGTAACGTAACGGAATACGTTACAGAATACATTTCGGGGCATGTATTCTGTAATCTGTAATGGAATACATTTTAAAAGTAACCTTCCCAACACTGGAGTTGGGGAATGGTTGCAGCATTGTAAGATGGCAAAAGATGAGGACCCCTCCTCGATTTAGAAATGGTCTTTCCATTTTCACGTTGGTGAAACAATCAGCTAATGTTAGTGCATCATTAGCAAGCTGCAGCCATAAAGTGCATAGATACAATGCCCAGTCACATGTTTGCTAATTAGTAATAAGTAACAGATTAATAAAATACTAGATCACAACAGGGCATATTATTTACAGTATTGGTTAAAAATAATTATTTCATATTTATTTTAAAAAGCACCAACAACACAAACATGGCCAAGAATGACTCAGGTCAGACCAAGTTGGATATTGGCTCTCTGTAAAAACAAAAAATATGGCAAAGGAAAAAGAGCAACCGATGCAAAAGAAAACACAGACGACAGGAGAAGCATTATGTGTTCCCATTTGACCTTGTAGTTTTCAGTTTAAATGTTACCTTAGCTTTGATTAGGTTTTCATTGTTATTCTCAAGTGTTTATGGCCCTCTGTTTGCCCATGCCTAGTTTGTGTTTGTTATATCATGGTCAAAGGAGCTTGCATGTTATATCATGTTTCCCAGCTGTGTCCCGGTTCTTGATTTTGTGTGTATTTAAGCCCTCTGTTTTCCTTAGTTCCTTGTTGCGATCTCCCTCATTTGCCAGCTGTGTGTTCTGCCTGTTTGTTTAGTTTCTAGTACCTCCTAGTTTGGTATTCTTGCAGTCCAGGAATAAAGCTGAATTTTGTTCTGCCTACGAGTCTGCATTTTGGGTCCTCATTCCTGCTCAACCTTATGACAGGAGTTAATTAAGCAGCTTTGTGACAAGATATTGCGAAAATCTACTGACAGATCCAAATGAAATTCCTTTTAACCAATACATAGATATCAATTTCTTTGTGCATCACAAAAATACGTTTGTGGTTTTAAAATGAACAACACTGTTCCTGCGATTTTAAGGCACACTGCTGACGTGGTTGGATCAGGACAGCTGAAAACTCCATCCATCCAGTAACTTCTACTCCCAGAAAGCACTTAGCTAGGCAAACGTAACTAATTGACTGATTGGCATACACTGGTCTTCATTGTCAGCATAATAAACATTAATGGAATGATGTGTCCATTTGGAATTCATTGCAGAGCCACTTTGAAGGTACCACTTCACTGAAAAAAGGAACATGCTGATAAGCAAAGTGGTTGAGACTCATTTCGTACAAAAAATAAAAAATAAAAATCTAAAGCAGAAGATTATGAAAAACAGTTTCATTCAAGAAGTTCAGACAAATATTGCCCCTCACCCTTAGTTTATATTGCCCACTGACCCAGGTGAAGTATTTGGCTATGACGCTGCCTGCAGAGATGAGAATGCAAGCAAAGGGGAAGAGGAACAGGCTGAATCCCAGAGAGATCTGTTAGATGAGAGCAATGTAACACATCTGCTCGGTTGTCTGCTTTAATATTCACAGGAACTCCCAACAATCTTCTGTAAAAATCCACAATGAATAATTGATGGGCTGCAGTTCCACAGAACTCCCTCCTTCCGTTAATTGGGGGAAAAAAAACAAAAACAAAAACCGAGAGGTCTTTCTCGTGCCATTGTCAGTGCTATTACAGTCCAGTCAGTGGTAATTGCAAACTACTAACTTTATTAAAGACTTAGGGTCCAGATTTCAAACTATGAAATTACACTGGACTCCTAATCTAACTAATTAACTTTAGATAACGGTTTTAACACCTTTAAGTTCCCACATGCATTTAAAAAAAACTAGAGCACAGTTTTCAATTGGGAGGAAAACGCTTTACACCCGTATAGTTATTAAATCGTTTTTTCTCTGTACATCCATATTTGACTGACAGCTGACTTTACCATATTTTGAATAGCAATAGGAAGCAAAGGAATTTTTAAATGTTAAAAATTTGAAACTACTCAATTCAATTACATTTATCCATACCGAATCACAACAACAGTCACCTCAAGGTGCTTTATATTAGGTAGACCCTACAATAATGCATACAGAGAAAAACCCAACAATCATATGACTGCCTGTTACGACACCTAGGTGGAAGAACGCAACACGACAACCACAATAATTTGACAGATTGCTTATAAACATTTTTTTAAAAGTATTCTTTTGTCTCTCAAAAAGTACCCAGAGCTGAAACTCCAGCGAATGTGTCCAAAAACTACTTCTTCAGAAACTCTCTGCCGAGGCTTTGTTCACTTGAAAAGAGTCATGTGATCAATGACATCCGAAGCTTCATTCGACACTTCACTGAATCATTGGCAGGATTTGTGCTGTGTTTGGGTGATTTTGTGCAAAAGATCACAAACAAGCGTGTAACATAATTAGAGACATGGAGTCAGGAAAAGAAGACGCTCTGCCTATTCCTAATCACAAACCAGTTCATCAGCAATTCTGCTCCCAGGTCTAAAACGTGCATAAGAAATACACAATACACACAGTTATAACTATAGAAGTTATAGTATATATAAAATATAAATGTACCTGTCCACTTGTTAATTACATAATCAGCAGGAGGCAGGTACTTTACAGCACAAGCATACTCCCAACCTATTGCAAGATTGTGTTGTACATTGTTATATATATAGCACATTTTTTATTTTTAATAATAAAAAACATCAAGAAATCACAAGCAAAAGGAAAACACACCATGGCACATGTTTAAACAAGGTTTATTCATCCAAATGATTTATTATTAAAACAGACTTAACATAATTTTTTCACCCTAAAAAACACACATTCAAAGCACCACATCAGCCCGATATCAGACAGAACTGTCACATGATATCAAAAAGAAACGGTCAATTCAGCTTTTTAGAGTGGGCAATCATAATGAAGCAGTTCGTTATATTATGTAGATTCTCTTCATGTCTGTTGTTCCTAAAGAGGACTGTGTTAAAAAGCTTTGATTAATGAACCATTTTTCAATACAAGCTTCATTGCTTCAGAACGCTTAATCTAACAAAAAGGCTCAAAACCATTACATGGGTGGCACAATCCTATTTAGTGTTTTTAACTGAAAACGTGTGAAAATGTACAGGGCACCCCAGACTTACCTAGTCTTCTAACTCTCACCACAAACCTTTAACAAAGAAAATTCTCCAGAGCAGCAAACACAGGTCTGCCAAACAGTCATCAGCAGCGAGGGCAAGGTTCCTTTATAGGGCAGTGCTCAATCATGGTTGGTGCCTTCAAATTTTTCTATGGCCAATTAGCAGGAGATTCAAAATTGGCACCAGCCTGCATTCTGTGTATCTAGTGAGAACAGAAAACAAAGGGGAGAGAGAAAACAAACAGTCTGCAAGACAATTAGCACTGCCTATGAGTAAGCGCATTGGTGACAGTGGGAAGGAAAAACTCCTTTTAACAAGAAGGACCCTCAAGCAGAACTAGATTCAGGGAGGGGCGGCCATTTGCCGCTACTGGTTGGGGTGAGGGGAGGAAGACAGGACAAAGACATGCTGTGGAAGAGAGCCAGAGATTAAGTAATTATTCAATACAGAGAGGTCCATTAACACATAGTGAGTGAGAAAGGTGATTAAAAAAAGAATTAATGCATTCCCCAGCTAATCTTAAAAGAAGAGAGTGTCTGTCTCCAGAATCCAAATTGGGAGCTGGTTTCACAGAAGAGGGGTCTGAAAGCTTAAGGCTCTGCCTCCCATTCTACTTGAATTCAGGTTTTGAAATTTTAATTTTTTTTTATTTAACAGGGACCCTGTTAAATAAAAAAAAAAAGAGAGAGAGAGAGAGAGTCCTGACTAGAAAGAGAGAGTCCTCTCTCTTTCTAGTCAGGACTCTTGCTGCAGCATTTTGAATTAACTGAAGGCTTTTCAAGGAGTTTTTAGGACATCCTGATAATAACGAATTACAGTATTTCAGCCTAAATAATGAATGCATAAACTAGTTTTTCAGCGTCATTTTGAGACAGGATATTTTTAATTTTAGAGATATTGAAAAAAAATGGAAGAAAGCAGTCTAACATATTTGTTTAATATGTGCATTGAAGGACATGTCCTGGTCAAAAGTGACTCCAAGGTTCCTCACAGTGTTACTGGAAGCCAAGGTTATGGCATCCAGAGTAAGAATCTGGTAAGATACCATATTTCTAAGAATTTTAGGGATGAGTATGATAACCTCAGTTTTACCTGTATTTAAAAGCAGAAAGTTAGAAGTTGTCTAGGTCTATAGATCTTTCAAACCATCCTGCAGTTCTAATAATTGGTAGGTTATCTGGTTTCATGGATAGATAAAGTTGGGTGTCATCTGCATAGCAGTGAAAATGCATGTTATGCCTTCTAATGATACGGCCTAGATTAAGTATATGAAATAAAGCTTAAAAACAAGAACTAAACTACTACTACTGCACATTCACCCAATGTGTGTGTGTGTATATATATATATATATATATATATATATATATATAAATCTCTGTGCGTTCATCATTTGTTTGAAGCCAGCTCACCTCCTGCAACCACTTTTCCGAGAATACGCGCTTCTTTTGTGGTTCGGACTCCTTCTGACATTTCTTTGGAGGTGGAGGAACATCACAGTAGTTGCTTAAAGGAGCTTCTTCGACATCTTTAAGAGTTCTAAACAAATGTCTGTCCTCCTCCTGAAAATCTTATGTACGCAAACACGCGTTGCAACTTCTTATCTTGTGCGCGTTTTTTATTTTGACAGGGAATGCGCACCTGCGGACCACTTGTGTGCAGCCCTGGTTATTTAGCTCGTCATATTGCAGCCACAGAAATTCTTTTGTCCATGAAACCATAAAGCTGCACTTTCTTTTTGCCTTATAGTCTGATTTGTCATAACTTTTCCGTTTTGTGCTTATCGTCACTCACCAATCAGTGCTGTCGCTCTCTATACACAGTTCGGGCGATTGCAAAGTGAAAGCAAAAAACTAGCGCAAATTCAAACGCGATTTCAATATGTCACATATTGACAGTGGCTCACTGATGCCAATGACATAATTATCCAGCTACATTTCCGAAAGAATTCAAAAGCATTGACATATATTTTTCCTTCCTACGATAGGCCGACGGGCAGGGCAGAGATAGATTTTGGTAGCGCGACTGGAAAAATCGCTATCCCTGGGACGTTGGGCTAGCGATTTTGCGAGCCCTGTATCTGATTGAGGAATCACTCATCTTTGGAAAAGAGAGTTTATTACAGAGAAATGGCTCTTTCCAAAATAAAAGCTATACTATACGCTTCTTCTGGGCTATACTCTCAGCAGCATATTAAACATATCAGGTCCCCATAAGGAGAATCATGTGCTAACGGCTGTCTAAATGACTCGGGTAAAGTTTGTAGCATGCGTGCTTGTTGTTTTTGTCTGCTTCCACTTGTCTTTGCACTAGTATGCTGTCGAGTAAATGTACAGTCATATTCGTTGTGTTCCCACTAGTGCTGTCAGCGTTAATCTCGTTAAAATGACATTAACGCCACAACACGGCAAATCTCCGTTAACGAGCTACCGCGGATCGCCCCGTGCGTGGGGTTGGACGTCAACACGTTAAGAGCTAACTGCGCTAACACACTAGTTCCCACCAATTTCCCACCAATTGAGCATTGCTGGCACATCCAACATACTGTTTTACTTTAGTCCATGCTTACCTTCAGGGCCATACGTCACATGAAAGCGTGTCAGGCTACATTTCACTGTGTGTTATACTTGTATAACTATGCATGTGACAAATAAAGAACCTTGAACCTAAAAGTAAGAATACAGGGAACAAACATCTGTACTATATGGATTAAAATGTGAATATATGAGAATGTAAAGTCATTGAAGCTTTGGTTGATAAATGAGGAAATTTGTGTTTGGTCAAATTTTTTTGGCAATAACTTTTATACCACTAGAAAGAAAGCATTTTTATTTTGCTTTAAGTTGTGCAGCATTTGTAATGAAAATGCAACAGAGCTGAGTATGTAGATTGCGCCCATGAAAAACTTGCCAAATTTTCTCTGTCAATGCCAAACAGCAACTGACTCTTCACTGGCTGCCTGAATGGAGCATGGACTCTGGTATCTGCTCCAAGCAAGTCACATTTGACTGGCCTGGATAGAGTCTGTATAAAATAGAATAGAATAGAATAGAATAGAATACAATGAACCTTTATTATCCCACGGATGATAGCAAGAGGAATATAAAATATAAAAGGAAGACACAAAGTAGTCCTTTATACATAAGCAACTGAAGTTCATATATAAAGTTGACAATGTACAGAAATATGCATAGAAAAATTGTATGGAGATATGTATAAAATGTACAGTGAACAAACACGCTGATGAGTAAGATACCCCAAAAGGATGTTAAACTGTGTTATAGAGTCTAACAGAATGACCTGCGGCAGCGCTCCTTCCTACACTGTGGGTGCAAAAGTCTACTGCTGAATGAGCTGCTCAGTGCTCTCAAGCAGGGAGGTGTTGTCCATGATGTTAACTGATGTTAGCTTAGACAACATCCTCTCCTCCCCAACCTGCTCGATGGACTTCAGCGGACAGTCCAGGACAGAGTTGGCCCTCTTGACCAGTAGTTTGTTGAGTTTCCCCCTGTCCCTCTCTGCCATTCCAGCAGACGACAGCATAAAAGACAGCAGTCCTTAGGAGCAATGTTCCCTCTAAGCTGCGCGCATGCGCAATTGCGCACTGCTGGCACGGTCTCTGCGCAGAAAAACTCTGCGTTGCGCACACAAAAAAAATTAAAGTAAATATGTTAACAATTCTGTTTTGCAGTGTTAGTCAGTACTAACACTGCAAAACAGCTACTGATTACGGCTCCTACCGTAATCCACTGTCAGGCTCAGGAGCGACTCGGAGGCAGACCGTCACTTAAGTTCACAAATTTATTACACACAGACACCAGGTGCGGATATATACAGGTGAGGGGGCACAGGAAGAGGGTCTCCGGGAAACACAGGCACGGGAAGGGGACGGGCTATGTACACAATCCTTCACTGAAGTTCAGGTAGCTCGGACTCCGGCTTTTGGCTCACCAAACGGCGGTCCTCAGGCTGGCGAGAATCTGGCACAGGGAGGAAGAACAGGTAAGCAGCGGCACGAAAGAAACTCGGGAAAAAGCTCAGACTAGAAATGACACTGACGAGTGTTACACAATAATCCAGCGAGGAAGCACTCTCAGCAGCCGCCTTAAGAAGTGAATGAGATGAGATGATTGTTTGCAGGTGTCCGAGCCAGGGGCTGGAGCCGTCATGACTCCGCCCCGGTAGAGCGCAGTGCGCGGGAGGGGAGAGAGAGATGCAGCACAACAAAAACACTTGTAGCCATACAGAGTCAGCCGAGAAGGCACAGGGTCATGACATCCACCTTTCTTGCAGGTAGAAGGGGAGTTTTTGAATGATTGGATTTACTCCTCTTGTTGTATCTAGGAATGTGAGACCGGGGAGGTCTCCTTCAGCTTTAGCACACTGCACTTCCATGAGCAGGTCACTAAATTTTCTCAGTTTTGCAAAGTCTTTGGATGAGATTTTTGGGAATGCATCAATTCTTTTAAACAGTGCATCCTCGATCACTTCAGCTGAGCCGTAACATTGTTCAAGTCTGTTCCATATCATGTTGAGGCCATTGACTGGGTTGTTGATGTGTATGGCTCTGAGTTTTTGCATGTTCAGCCGATTTCTTGCCAAGCCATTTTAACATCAAGTCCATTTCTTCACTTGCCGTTAGATCTAACCCACTTATAGCATTTTCAAATGAGCGTTTCCAAGCTCTGAAGTTTTGGGGCTTGTCATTAAACTGGAGCAGCCCTGTTGCCACTATTTCACAACGAGCAAAGTATCTGATGAAGTCACTCACATTTGATTCTCTAGTCTCTTTGTATAAAGGCCTAGCATCATGAAAGCTAGATGCTGACACCTGATTTGACCAATTGGTACTGTAATTTTTATTAGCGTGAGGAGAAGGGGAGATGACTGGAGTTTTTTGGCAACAGTCAGGACCAATTGGAATTTTTTGTGGGTCATTTTCTTTTTTAGGGCTTGGTGGCTGATCACAGGTGAGCTCTGGTTTACTTTGCGTTACATTTTCATTTTTTGATTGTTGAAGAGCAGCATCATTTTCTTTTCTCACAAATGCAGATTGGCCAATGACATATTGTTTAGTTCGTTCTGCTGTTACTGAGGGACAGATGTTGCTTTGGCTGCTGCAGAACCTGTAGAGGAGGCACACGAAGCTTCGGACCGGGTCTTGAGGGATGACGCCTTGCTGGACATGTTGGAGTTGACTAGACGACTGCTGGCTCACTGCTGTATGCCGTGTTGCTCCGAGGCGTAGTAGTGGTCATCTTCAATCTAGCGTGCGATGACTGCGTTATCTTTGTTTGTGCGGATGCCGCCGTTTTACTGTGCCGTTATGGGTGCATGTCTGATGCAGGGGCGTTAACACCTTTCTTATATCACCACTCTGAAGACCAATGAGCGTTGTCAACAGGTTTACTGACATTCAAAAGGGTAAAACTAAAAACAAGACAAAAAATACAGTCATGACATACATATGTGCAGCATAATATACATTTATATACCACAATGCTACTACATAGCATATGTCTAATTATGTAAACTTTTTAAACTACTACTGATGCTATCCCAGACGACCTCCAAAACCGCGGGTAGCTAGCTTAACAAAAGGACTAGCTTTACAGCCAAATACTGCATTAGCGGGCAACATATTGTACAAAAAAAAACAAAGTTGCAATTTATACTTTAAGTACATACTGGCGATACAACCATAAACCGAAGATGTGGACAGTATTTTTTCCAACAGGACACCATAAACTGTGTGCCGATATGTTTCTCTTCTTTTTGCCTTTCTTGCGCCGACTTCCTGTTCAATAAAGTTGTTTCAAAATAAAGCCGTTTCTAAAGCGCATTACTTGGAGCAACCACAGAGGGCGCTGTAAACACATAATAAATAACAACTGACTGAGAATGATATTTTAGTGATACAACATTTTACAACTTTTAGTGATAACAGAACAATGACAATAGAAGACCTCAACCCCAACGAATCAGCTTGGCTATGCAGTTTGTGTCAGTGACCAACACTACTACATCGGCTGATCAGCTTGTTGAAAAATGGATCGCCCGCACACAGAAGTGTTCGACCAAGCTGGTGACCAGCATGAGGAGGCGGTACTAGGCTGTTGTTGCTGTACTTCTTCCACATTTTTAAATTGACAGTGTGTCCTGTTTCTTGAGACTTCAAGCATTCTATCCAATAAACAATGCCAAACAAGAGTAAATAGCCATGTAAATACTTTGCATTACATTTTGAATCCACTACTTTAAAAGAGCTCCAATTTACAGACAGAAATGTCAAAAATGTTACAACTATCCCCGGTCTCCCCTAATTAAATGTAAATAATTGGATTGAAAGCTGGAATATGTTGATATACTTTTGCATTTCTCTCTGAGAGGTAAAATGTGTACCTATATTATTATATTCTGCCCCTTCATGACACTTTTAAAATGCAAAAGAGAAGACTACTTTCTAAGAAATGCCCAAGAAATGTATGAAGGAAAACACCATGTACCGAGGCTCAGTGCTAGACCAAACCCTGCAGGCTCCATGAGCCAGCCTGCTCTTAGCGGAGGTGTTAAAACATGAAAACACACAAGATGTGTTACATACATTTTCTGTGTAGCTGCACGAAACAACAAATTAAACAGCAGAAAGAGAGAAGCCCATCTGTTGACTAATAAAACCAGGCGAAAGCAGCAGTGGCGGAGTGAACAAGAAAGGTCATAATATAGATAACAGTCCTTCATGTTTCACTGCCACACTGAAGCCTTTATACCCTTGGCTACTAGCAGGCTAGTGACACTTGCTGAGTTGTTAAAATGGTAACGCTCACTGGAGGTGATTTATGGTATGCAGCAATAGTATAGGCTTATTTCAGACATCTAAAAGGCTTTTATATCTGTGTGCATGTGGGTGTGAAAAACAGGGGTTATCAATGTGTGGTCAGTAGTACAAATTCAGTAACCCATGGGTTCAGTAACCCATTACGTGTGTTTTACAAAGCTTTAGAGAACAAAGCAAATATTTGTCGTTAGTTTGCAGTGTAAGCTCTGTTTAGTCTTTTCATTACAGGATGATGGTTATTGTTATTGTTGCCACTGATGAACAATGTGACACTGAAAACATCCAGGAGCAACTGTCACATAACACAACCATAATATACCATTTTACTTTAGTAAGGTGTTTTAATAGAACACACTAAGACATTCCAAGTCCTTATCAGTATGTACCAGTGTTATAGTTTTTCTGTTTGGTACTTATGAGGTACTAGAAGCACACTCCCAGTTAGTAGTAGCAGCAGTCAATATTTTTATACTAAACTATTCTGTGTAGAACCCTTTTCATTCCTTCCTTGTTGATTTATAAATGTGTTGAGAATCAGAGAGAGATAACAGAGGCCCCTGCCACAGATTCAGTGCAATGCTGATCTGTCAGCTCATAGAGTATACAGATTTCACTATTGTAGTAAAGGCTTAGTTTCAGTTAATGTATTTGCATTTAGCATAATAATCTCTTGTGCACACAGTAATGTTTAATTAGGATTCATTTTCCATGATCTAATTGCACAAATTTAATGTGTTAGACTAACAAGATTTTTATATACTATTTCTATCCTTTTCCTTCATTTGAAGTCCTTTCAAAGAAAAATAAAAGTATAATGAAAAGAAAGAAACATATGATGAAGCATGTATGATGATGAACATTTTGTGGTATACTCCTCAAGCCCTGACATCTGTTACAGATCAAAGTGGTGTCACTGAGATCCTTTGGCTTTGCTCCAACCACAAATTAAGTAAAAGGCCTAAAATCCAGCTGATGTGGTTTTACTGTAGTACAGAATGGCAGAGCTTTGTGCTTTTGCTGTCAGTTATTCCTGCTGTAATCAGATCCGAAATGTAATCAATCCTTTTTCATCCTGCCCTTGCTAAATTGCTTAGTATCTTGTCTGCAAAGTGGACATTCTCTTTTTTGGATTCGTTTTAAGTGTGAGTGTGTGGTGTGAGCATTAACATCCGCCTTTGTGAGTTACTTATTGGTTATTCTAACAGAGGACTGGATTACTGTTACACTGAATCTTACACTATCTATACACTACTAAGTCATTGTCAGTATGCACAGTTACAGTGTAACTACTCAAACTTTCAACAGAGTAGCAATACCACCGGTAAAGAGCTGAAACAAAATCTTTAATAGAAATATATATAGACTAGATATAAAGGAAAACATCCCAAAAAAATGACCTCAGACAAGCATGACTCTCAACGTTGAGTCACTTTCTGTTCAAAACAACTTTCCAGAGGGTGGAGATTCAGGAAAACCCCCACAAATACTTTCTTTTATTCAGTATGATTCATTCTAATATGCCAAATATCCTCAATGAAAAGTAAAAAGTCAGGACTTGTTCTCTGACCCAAAGGTGCAAGGGAAAAAAAAACCCTCCCCTCCACCAACAAAAACTTCATACTCCTTCTTTGCATCAAGTTTGTATGTCTGGGTCTCTGTCTCTTTATTTCGTGTCTTTTTTGATAGTATTTGATGCGATGTACATTGTTTTCTGATCAAGTTCACCTGTAGTCTCTGGTGTGTTCCATCTCCCCAGTTACCTCATGTGTGTATCGAAGCCCTTAAATACACACAATCTTCCTCCTGTTTGTTCGGCGGTTCCCATGTAGGTTTAAACCCTGTCGGGTGACAGTGAAGGTGTCTGAATGTCAGATAAAAAGTGCTTCAATAAAGGAAAACAAACAAACAGACTGTATGAATGTGTGTGTGAATGAGACATGTTGTATAAAGCACGTTGAGTGCTTGAGTAGAAAAGTGTAATATAAGAACCATTCAATGGAATTCACCCAGCTTGGCCAGTAGGTTATGGACTGTTTATGTGCTTAACTGACTTGTCTCACTCAAGTAAAAGTAAAGGACAGGTTCTGAAATGTACTTTGAGTAAGAAAGTTTAAAAATACATTTGGAGGATATTTTTGTGCAAAGCTAACTGAACCTTGTGCTATATTAACATGAAAATAAAACAATATCAGTGGATGAAAATACAAAGTTTATTCTAGCTTTAAAAAAATACAATAAATCTAATTATACTCAGCTTGAATCTGGAGAAAAGGGAAATTACAAAAAACAAAAAAACAAAACAAAACTCTGTTGCCTACATTGTAGAGGGTGACTTTGCCTGTAAACTGGGAAATGTGTACATTCGTACTGAATGGAGTTAGCTCTTTTTCTCTCCCTGTTAAATACAGCAGCAGGACCTTTATTTAGCAACACACTGTGTGGAAATAACAAAACAAAAAAAATCGAACAGTTTGGGTGTTTGCTGATAGAAATGTTTCATTTGAAATTACCTGCAACTTTAAAAAAAATAAAAAATAAATAAAAAAAAAGTCCCTCCCCTTATGCTTCAGTATTGCTAGCTAAATGCCAAAGTACCACAACACCTGAACACCTGCAGTTGTTCAGGTGTTGTGCCAAAAAAGAAAAACATCCCACTTTTAAGCCATGACTTTGGCACACATCATCTCTTTCTATCCTCTGTTGATTAATAAAAAGGCTTGCCTTTCATGCATTACTGATTACACTTTAATTGGTTTAGTGTAAAATATCAACCCCAATAAATAACAAGCTTGTTTTGAAAAGTAAGGAGTAGAAGGTACAGATATGTTTGAAAATGTAGGCAGTAAAAGTAAAAAGCAGTTAGAAAAAAATATATATAGTCAAAGTACAGATACCTAAATAATTCTACACAAGTATGGTAACAAAGTATTTGTATTTCATTACTTCCCATCTCTGACACACACCAGGCTGTGGCTACCTATGTAACCCTCTAATGGACGATTAGGTTGTATGTCAATCAACATTATCTTGAGCTTTCTTTTAGAATCACTTCAGTTTCTTGACTGGAAGTTGAAAAAGTTTTTCTTGGGTCCCTACTTTGTATTAGCATTGGCTGTTTACCCCATGAAGCTTGAAGTCACTGAATGTCATTCACTTTGTATCATCTCTGTTCATTGTGTCACTGGAAACTGCTTTCAGCTTAAGGGCCATGAATATCAGAACATCCAGGTACTTCATATCGGTTAGCTTAGGCAAACTTGTAATCATGTATGTAGTTGCCTTTAGTAATAATCCAAGGCCATGCTGTACGGCCTTAAAATAAAACTCTTTAATGACAAAATACTTCAGTTCTTTTCTTCTGCATATTATTAGCCCCAATAATGAGTCTTTTAAATAATAAACAAGTAGACTTTCTGCCTAAAAAAAATAAATAAAAACTGGAATTCATAATGAAGATAAAAGATCCTCTGCTGTCATGGTCCTACCTGATTGCATATGTGATATCTCACTGCTACCAAGCAAACTGCACTGTGGGAACATCGCATATAAATTAAGCAAAGCATGTGATAATGTTCTCTTGGAGCATACAAAGAAGTCTGAATAGCACGCATCTGTTAAGGAAAGATGAATGATAAAATTAATTAGCATCCTCAGAGATACAGTAGTGTCAGTCCTTGGTGGCTTAAAAGGCTCAAGCTGGTGATTATGGTAAAAGTAGAACATTCTGCTCATCATTGTTCTGTATAGATAACATGCTGGTGAAAAGCTCAGTCAGAACACAGATGTAATTTTCTTATTAGCTGTTCATCTCTCCAGTTCATCCGAGTATGTAATTACAAATAAACATGAAGTGTGTGCTGTAAGGAAACATCTCATAGAAAATGTATTTTGCTCAGTGTTTTTGTTAATTACACTCATGATTTATGCATAGGCACCAAAACATTCTGGATTTGATTAAGATAAACATTCAGTTTTCATCCATTTATCAATGTTTTTTGGTTAAACATGTCTGGCATGTTACAGTAAATTGCCATAAATAATGCCATGCGATACATTGACAAAAGTACCATGACACTTATCCGATCTCAAGGCTGTCGTGTGTTTTGTCTGTTTTTAAATGCCTGTACCCATCTCACTCTAAGACTTTGCAAAAGCAATTTTGCAGCTGATATAGCAACATTTTGTCACTCTCAACTCGTCATGTGCTCATGCTTGGACAGGGCCCCTTCCTGTTATATTTTATTGCACAGGGGACCACATAATACTCCAGGATATCATATAGCCAGATAAGAAAAAAAAAAAACCTAGGAATTCACAACAGTCTGAATTAGGTTGTAGTTGTTGGTGACATAACCTAGATGAATTAACCTGTTAAGTGTTGAATAGGACTGAACTGATCTGATGTGCTCAGTCACAGGAATGAATTTGAGACCCAGCTCTGCACCACTGAAAAACCTTGTAGCTGGTGCAGCTGAAAATAGCATAGCTACTATTAGCTGTATCCTAGCAAATTGTCACGAGCAGCTAGGAAAACAGGATGGCTGGGTGACAGGGAGGAGGAGGAAGTGTAGAGGAACACTCTGGTTATTGGTGACCTCCCTTTTGAGACACCAGCAACCATGGTGAATTGGCTTCCAGGGACCAGAGTAGGCGACATTACTAGAATCCCCAAAATGCTGGCTCAGAATAAACACATTCTGTAAAATTCTAACTCACATCAGCAAAATGTGACAGTGTCACAGTTGTCAGAGGTCACTAAAATTGATATCAAAGTGGTGTGTAACTTTGTGAAAACAATGTTGAAATCTTTCATTTTCTCTGGTCTCCTCCCTAATCAGACCAGGAGTGACACCTTTAGCTGTGTGTGTGTGTGTGTGTGTGTGTGTGTGTGTGTGTGTGTGTGTGTGTGTGTGTGTGTGTGTGTGTGTGTGTGTCTCCTCAAATTGTTGACTCTTGGAGTGGTGTCCCCCCCAAAAAAAAGATTATGTGGGCTTTGTAGAATATTGGGAAACTTTAGGTTACTCCCTTCGAAGTCTTTGTTAGTACATGAACGAATACTTGATTAACAAATTGATTTACTCTGCCTTATAGAAACCTTTTTACAACAGGATGATTATGTTAGTTTAAATGAATCAAGAACCATGAGACGTACTAATTGTCAGAATCAGTAGGGCTAGCCTCAGCATGTCATGGCTGTGTGCAGGCGGGCAGTATGGAGGAGCCAAAGTGCAGACACTGGGTGGCAAAACGTGAACTCAAAAGAAACCAAACTGAAAATATAAAATTAAACAAGCATGCAGGCAGCTAGGCAGGCAAAACACACACCATAGCATGAGGGAAAACACAACAGAGACAAACAAAAACACAGGGTTTAAATACACAGAGAAGCAATCAGGGAATGGGAGACAGGAGGGAAACACAGCTGGGACAAATCAGGGCTAACTAGACAAGGGAACCAAAACCAGACACATTAACATAGGATACAGACTGTCAAAATAAAACGGGAAACATAACACAGAGATGCAGACTTGAAAAAGGGGATACAGAGCAACCATGGAACACAGAGGCAGAAACCAGCAGACAGAGCACTCTAACAAAGAAACCAAAAGACTAGTAATGATAAACAATGGCAAAAGCAAAGTTCAATAATAATGTAAAACTCAAAACACTCAGTCAACGACCCAGGTACGCTAACACAGCCTTGTCCATTCTAGCTGAAAAACTCTTAATGCCTTTAACACAGCATATTTAATCTATTTCTAGAACCCACCCACCACTTTGATCACACTGTTAAATATGACATAGAATGATTGACTCAGATGATTTCCTAATAACTAGGGATGGGTATCGTTTAGGTTTTATCCGATACCGGTGCCAAACCGGTACTTTTGAAACGGTGCCGGTGCTTAAACGGTGCCCAAACCGGTGCTTAAAGAATGGAAAACACAAAATTGGTCCAAAAACCTCTCATGTTCAGCTGTTTTTTTGTAAAAAGATAACAATGTTAGTCTTTTCTGCATATATGGTATCACTCTGGGCTGGAAGCAGTGCTTAAACAATGGCAAAAACACAAACTTTGTCCAAAAACCTCTCATGTTTAGCTGTTTTCCACTTTTTCTTCGGTCATTTTAGCCTTTTTGGCCAGGGTGAAGGGAGTATCTGACATCAAACAAGAAGACAGCCGCATGTAGCTATGATGGTGTTTGCTAGTTCACGTTACATGCATTAATTTAATAACGCGGTTAGCTTACTCAACGTAAATTACACACGAACAACATTAAGCTACTCACGCAGAGAAGAACGGCTGCTGCTGCCATCATCATTTCTGCTACACTGGCAGGGCTAGGTTCATCGGATTTAAAGTGTGACCTCCTTTGACAGTATCAGCTTAAAGCACTTGTTGCAGGCTGCTGAGTTTGCATCTTTTGCTGTGAAGTACAGCCAGACTTTTGACCGCTTTGCCTTGGGCATTTTTAATCTGTAGCTCTGCTCTAAAAGAACGTACGTACCTGGACCCGCCTACTATCCTCGAAACGTAAAATGATTGGCTAGAATCTAAAGTGTATCATTCCATACCAGTTGGTGGCGGTAATGCACCTTTCAGTTGTTTGCCAACCGCCAATAGAAATGTAAGGAAGAAGAAAGTGTATCACAGCTCAGGAAAAAAAAAGCACCGAAATAAAGCACCGAAATGCGCGCTGCTTTTCGGTCTGGTTACTACCGTTTATGTCAGAACCGGTGCCATGATGGCACCGGATACCGGTACCCATCCCTACTAATAACATTTAAATTTACAATACTGGATTACACAGCAATGGGGAATCATTTTGTCACAGTTCAGTCTTTCTGAAAGTGCTGTAAGGAAGTTTAAGGATATAGTTCATACACTTGTTATCTTCTTGAATGCCACGTGCTACCACAATGCAAAGCGGCTACCTGAAGTCTACACCCACAGAGGTCGATTATCTTGTTAATAATTTTACTTCCTCACTGTGCACGACTCTGGATACTACGGAGCCCCTCTGATGACATGGTCCAAAAAATAAATAAATTGTGGCCACAAAAATACTACTTCGTGGGCACGAAATAGGTATAACGTGCTCAAGAAATACTTATTTGTGGCCACGAAATGCTAATTTGTGGGCACGAAACACTTGACCGATAACCGTGATCCTTCCCAGGCCCTTGCAGTTGGTTGACAATAAAATCTATCCCGGCGTCCAGGTTGTACTTGCGTCTGTAAAGCAACTGGGCTCTCAATATCCTGTTTAAATGTCTCTTTAAACAGGATATTGTTTAAAGAGACAATATCCTGTAACAATTGTTCCTTGCATTGCCAGGCTTTTCTAAATGCATTTGTAGCTTATTCCCAACCGTAAAATAAAACTCAATCATACTGTTTCTGTACATGGTGTATAGGTTTAGCCTACTCTTATGCCTATGGTTCTACGCAACTGTCCAGGAATTGTATCAATATGATGTGCGCACGCCATCTATTTCGTTGCCACAAATACGTAAATTGTTGTATAACGTTGCCACGTTATACCCAATTTGTGCCCACAAATTAGCATTTCGTGCGCACGTTATACTATTTCGAGGGCACAAAGTAGTATTTTGTGGCCACAATTTATTTATTTTTTGGACCATGTCATCAGAAGGGCTCCGTAGGATACTGCTCCTCTGAAAAAGAAAGTCTCAAATCAGAAGTACTTGGCTGTGTGGTATAACTCTCACTCACACCTTAAAGCAGATAACTCCTGAACTGGAGAGGAAATTGTATCTCACTAATTTAGAAGATCATCATTTAGCCTGGAAAAATAGTTTGCCACTGTACAAGAAAACCATCTGCAAAACTAAAACATCTTACTATTCATCACTCATTCAAGAAAATAAGTAGAACACGATTTCTCTTCACCACTGTAACCAGGCAGACAAAAATCTCAGAGTTCTGTTGAGCCAAGCATTCTTTTAACCTTAACTAGTTATGATTTCATGCATTTCTTCACAAATAAAAATTTGACAATTAGAGAAAAAATATACATAACAATCTCACAGATGTAACATTATGTACTTTCAATGCAATTCATATTTATTTAGACTCATTTTCTCCAAGTGATCTGAGTTAACTAAATAATTATTTCCTCCAAATCATCAATGTGTGTTTTAACCCTATTCCTAAAAGAATGCAACCATTATTTTATGCTTCATTGTTAAATATCATTCATTGTCTATCTCTATAAATCAGCTACATACCACAGGTACACTATCAAGCTGGCATAACTGGACTGTACTGTAATTTGTTATTATCAGGATATCCTAAAAACTCTCTGAAAAGCCTTCAGTTGATCCAAAATGTTACAGACTTCTATATTGGCTTCTCTTCACTGGCTCCCTGTTAAATCCGGAATTGAATTTAAAAGCCTTCTCATCTCATACAAGGTCTTGAATAATCAGGCCCCATCTTATCTTAATGGCCTTGTAGTACCATATCACCAAATTAGAGTACTTCACTCTCAGACTGCAATAGGTGTAGGCTGCTGGGGGCTTTCCATGATGAAAGTGCTCCTTTTTCACATCTTTTTTGCTCACTATGTGTTTATACCCCACTCTGCATTTTATCCTTAATTAATCTTAATCTCTGTCTCTTTTCCATTTGTCTTGTCTTCCTCCTTTCATCTCATCCAGTCGTGCCATATGGCCGCCCCTCCCTAAGCCTGATTCTGATAGAAGTTTTCTCCTGTTAAAAGGTAGTTTTTCTTCCCCATTGTTGCCAAAATACTTGTTAAAAGGGGTTTACATGATTGTTGGGGGGTTCTCTGTTTTCTTTGTATTGTAGGGTCTTTAGCTTACAATATTAAGTACCTTAAGGCAATCGATATTGTGACTTGCTACTATATAAATAAAATTGAATTCAATTAACCAAGCTGCCTTTGGTCTAGACTCTCAACCTTCACTAGCAAGTTGTCATAGTGGAATGAATGGGGAATTTCCATATATACATCACAGAAAAAAAAATCCCAGAATGCCTTTATTGTCACTGCACAAATATAAAATGATATTATACTGCTACTCTGCAATTATGGTGTCAGTGGTACAGAAAACTGAAAGTGTAACACAAAGTATTTAATATTACCCAGAGTAATGAGAAAGTTTAACTCAACTGTAGCAAGGTTGATTGAAAGCCCCACTGCTGCAAACACATCTGGACAGGTATGTCTCCTGAGTCTACAAACATACAAAGAGTTGCACATTTTTATTTGGCCCAGCAGCTGTTCCACTGCACTGGAACTCCCTGGTAGCCATTGCATCATTACACTTGTGTTAATGTAATATTATTAAAGGTTTCAGATGTCCTCAAACATCTGAGCCCAACAAAATATACATGCCTCATAACATCCATTCCTTTTGGCAGGGCCAGATAGTGGCCAAGTCCAGCGAGATCTACTGCAGAGTCACGAGGTTGGAACTGTTTATTTGTTGGGATGTGGTGGAGTTGTGGTGGTTGGGGCAATGAATCACTGGGCATATTTATTATCCATCCTCCAGCTCTGGCTCAATCTTCCATCTCCTAGATCAGGTAAAATAATGGCCCCCATAACCTTGGACTTTCATAGCTACTGAGAACTCTTATTTCTCCCTCCCCTCTCTGCTATCTTTTCATTACAGATCTATAAGAAGACACAGATCAAATTGAAAACAGAAAATGAACGTGTGAGTGCACCATTACACAGATACTCCCAGTTGGTTTGAGGCAGTATTTCTCTGCACATTAGAGCTACAAGAAGAGGCATCCTCAATTGATTGGGTATTAATGAAGGAGGGGTATGAGAGAGGACTGCAGTGTGGATTTATTTGTAGGAAACAAACAACATATGGCCGACTTACTCCCTTAAATACAAGGCCAGCTGACTACAAGCGTATCATGATCTGTCCCAGTTTCTAAATTTATTACAGTTTATAAATCCCAATCAATGTGAGTATTTATATATTTAGACTACAATGTCAACTTAAACAACTACTGAATCCAGAATGTTCAAAGAGGATTTTCTCTAACTGAATCTCTGAAAAGGTGTTTACTGTGCACACCCTTGAAACGCTAAAGCTTTGCAGATTTATCAACTTACAGCGGTTTAATAATTATTCATATTACTATTATTTTGTCAGATACCTGAAGGCACCTTCTGAGGTCTGGCAGATTAGAGACCTTGGTGGGTCAGAGTTGTTTTTGCAAAAGCAAAGGACCAAGGGTATATAAGGTTGTAATGTTTTTCTTCATGACTGAATACCTTGATACTTGCACAATAGACTCTGAGACAGACTGAACACATAAAAAAATTATATTTGTGCAATCTTTTCTACATAGTAGGGAGAAAGGAAGGGGGTTTTCACACTCATAGTTCATTTACACTGGTCCAGATCAGCAGATGAGTTTGTAAACTTGTAGCTTTTTCTATTGGTTTGGTTTATTCTCACACAGAGAAAAATCCAAGTGAAATCAAGTGAACCAAAATGCATCACTACAAACCAGCTGAGAATGTTCAGTCACCTCATTGGCTAAATGCGTCTGAGGCGTGAGCATAAAAAACTAAATACAAGAAGGTGGTGTTGTGTTCTGGCCTATCAGTGAAGACTCAGAATTTATGTTATTTCACAGCTCAGCGCTAGCCCGTACAGACCTTTGCACATATATATTACCTTCCCACATTAAGAAGCAAAGCATACATGACTACAGGACCGTTTATTAAGTCAAAGTTGTAACATATACCTGGTTTTTGGATTGGATCACGGTTGGATCATATTCACACCATAAATGACACACTCTGGAAGTTGTTTGGACTTGTCATCTATGGTCTGCTCTCGAATGCAATTACAGTGTTCACACCTGCACCAAGTTCGAAAACGAAAGAGAGTTCAATTTAAACTGACGAAACACCGCAGTTGTGAAAACACCTAAAGAGTCTGTTTGCCTCTGCTGCACCTGCTTGCTGTTCTTCAAATTGTTTAATACTTGAAATGTTAAGAACAGAACCCATAAGCATCAGCAGAATGTCTCAAAGGGCATGTCATGTTTGAATATTTTAACATAAAAATCTATTCTTACTCTTATTAGTATTCAGTCGAAAGGTTGTTAGCCAGTCTGACTCATTAACTCATTGACTCACCAGTCAGGGGTGAGTTTTCAGGCCACTGACTGTTTGGACCTTGACAGAATGTCCAGACCATTGGTCTACATCTGCTTACTTTTGTGAATTCAATACCATGGACTTAAAAGTGTACTTTATTGATCCGCGTGGGGAACTTCCTCTCTGCATTTAACCCATTCACTCAGTGAAGCAGTGGGCAGCCATTGGGCGCCCGGGGAGCAGTGTGTAGGTACGGTACCTTGCTCAGGGGTACCTCAGGGTAGCTGTTCAGGGGATTCGAACCCCCGACTTTCCGATCATGGGGCCACCACTCTACCTACTGAGCTATCCCTGCCCGCAGTGCTATAAGAAGATATTGATTTCTGCATCACCCTCTTTATGAAAGCATGCTTCTAGTTTACCTTTTTATAATTTGGGGTAGCTGTGGTTCTTGCTAGTAGGAGAACAACAGTTTAAAACAAACAACTAAAAAACAGTTTATTTTGCTTCCCTCTCAAACATAGTTGTAGAGTTGCAGAATATTACTGCTAAGGTAGAGAAAAGCTTAAAAAAACCCCACCCAAGTTCTTCTTTTTTTTACATCTCATTTCTTCTAAGGATTAGGAGAAATATTTAAAGAATTCAATAGCACAGGGACTGCTTTTCAGATATAATTACTGTTAAGCTGAAGGTGCAGGAACACCAATCCACTTTAACACCTGCAATATTTTTTCATTGTATATGCGGTGAATCTGAAACACTGCTTTCTGTTTCATATCCATTTAATAACAAGTTTTGATAAAAGGAAACGTACAGTATGTTGTTGAACACAAATGTTCTTATTAATACTGATAACTGACATAATAACTAATGTGTAAAGCTTTGGCTCATTAACACTTGTGCGATAAAGTGAAGAACTGATTAGATCCTACAGTCAGAAAAAGTACACCCTCTTTAAAATTCAAAGGCTACAGGACATAACAAATATACCTAACACATCCTTAGCAAAAAAATAAGAAGCCATGTGTAAAAAAAAATAAGCCTAGATTATATTCTGCTGTCGATGTATCCTGGGGTGTCTGTAGCTCAGGTAGTAGCGCAGGTCACCTAGTATTTGGAAGGTTGGTGGTTCAATCCCCTTCTGCTTTTGATATCTTGCCCAATATCCCCGGGCAAGATATTAACCCTAAGTTGCTCTGTAATACATCCATTGGCGTGTCAATGTTAGATAGAAAGCACTTATGTAGAGCATAGAAAAAATTGCTGGTGTGAATGAGGAAAATTGTGTAAAGCGCTTTGAGTGCATTTACCATTTAACATGGGTAGCTGGAGATCTGTCAGACAGGTAGTCATTCCTCATATTTCCTTGAAGTCCACTCTCTGGGTTGCATATGTACTAGATCGATTATAATATCACAAGATGCAGACATTCATGTAGACCCTTGCGCTCACTGTGAGTAAAATATTAAAAAGTATAACTTGTTTGGAAGAATGTCTCTTCTCTCTCAAAGATTGTGGCAGGATGGCTAAGCTTTGCAAAATTGTACCAGACCAGACCACAAGACTTTTGGAGCAAGGAGTGCTTGCCTATAATGCATGGAGACACGTTTGGTTAAAAATCCAACACTGCATATCAGCACAAACAATATCAAGTACAATGGTGGAAGGATGATGAATTTAGTTTGTTTTGCAGCCACAGAACCTGGGAACCCTGGAGTCAACCTTGAACTCCTACGTATATTAAAGTATTTTAGAGTAAAATGTAAGGTTCAACAGCTTAAACATCACAAAAATTGAGCATGCAATCTAGATAAAGACGGGCGTCTGTTACATCTGTAACCGGAAAGTCGCCGGTTCGATCCCCGGGCTCTCTGTCCTGGTCGTTGTGTCCTTGGGCAAGGCACTTTACCCTACTGCCTACTGGTGATGGCCAGAGGGGCCGATGGCGCGATATGGCAGCCTCGCTTCTGTCAATCTGCCCCAGGGCAGCTGTGGCCACAACCGTAGCTTTCCTCCACCAGTGTGTGAATGTGAGAGTGAATGAATAGTGGCATTGTAAAGCGCTTTTGGTGCCTTGAAAAGCGCTATATAAATCCAATCTATTATTATTATTATTATTAAAATGGCTAAAAAAAGAAAAGAATCCATTGCAATGATCTAGACAAAGTCTAAACCTCAACCCAATTAAAGGACTGTGTGCTGTGTGGAGCTCTGTGGTTCTACAAGCAATTATATGCAAATTGAATTGAGATGCTGTAAAATGCACTTCATCTTCAAATCTTCATCTAACTTATCTTTAGATCAAAGACAGTTGAGTTAAACAAGGGAAAGAAACCTGTGAACTGCTAAATTCTTGTGTTTTTATTTTTTGTTATGTTCCAATACATAAAACCTTAGAACTGATAGAGGTTCTTTTTACGGAGACTCTATGTCTACCTTTAACCCTGCAGATTGTGTAGCTAGTGATACAAGCGGTCATTAGCTTAGCTTGGAGAACGGGAGTACAGTAATTAATAAACAAATATTCATATTAATAGTAGATAGAATCCCTAACCTAGTGACTAAAGTGCCACTGTTAGTGATTGCTTGCATTCCCAGCATAGTGACTAAGATTTGCAGTGTAGCCACCAGCAGCCAGAGGCTGTAGTGGCTGTAGCTCAGGTGGTAGAGCAGGTCATCTACTGATCGGAAGGTTGGTGGTTCGATTCCTGGCTTCTTCTAGTCTGCACGCCAAATATCCTAACCCCAAATTGCTCTCCGATGCATCCATCGGAGTATGAATGTGTGTGAATGTTAGCTATAAAGCACTTAGAAAGATGTGCATTCACCCATTCACACAAGCACAAGTTGTGTAAAGTGCTTTGAGTGCTCAAATGAGTAGAAAAGCGCTATATAAGAAGTCCATTTACCATTACCATTTAATGATAAGATGATGGAACATATTTATATGTGTTTCAGATTCAAACTCCAAAATACCTTAACTGAGTATACCAGAATAATATCCAGTAGTTCTAAGATGCTTTCTAAACCCCCAAGTTCACGAGTTCATTCACAGTTTGAATGGATCCCTGGTTTTTTGTGACACTGCATTTCAATACACTAACTAAGCATGCGCCCTTCAGTTGGATTTCTGCATCCAACAGAATATGACTACTACAGCTTGAAGCAGCTCACAACAAGTTTCCCACTATTTGTAAATCAGTTGCTGCCTTTGATATTGATAAACACTCCTTTGGTCAGCAGTATTACTTTTTGCTTAAGGAAATTTGGTTTCTTTCATTTGTTGTTTCTCTTTATATTTGCAACATTGGTCATTCTTCTTTCCATAAATTCTAAAATACATTTCCTGCTTTTGGGCTTTAATATGCTTGTCACAACCATGCTGATAGTCTGTTTCTCCCGGAGCCAGACATTTTCCACCATTGAGTTCTTCACAAAATTTTTCTTCAGCAACCCATGGAGACACCATTACTGTAAAGCAGGCATCAATCTGCTAGATCTCTATTTCCTAACATGTGAGGTTCCTCTTTTCATGTCCTCTGGTGTCAACTGATGTGATCTAAAAGAGTACTACAGATCACAGTAACCCTGACAGTGCTACCTGAGTTTGATCTGTATCCTAACCAGCAATCCAAGATGCCCATTCTGAGATTCTGAAGCATTTCGCTGCATCCATTTCGGTGTGGCCAGAGTTATTGAGCAAGCCTCTAAAGGGGAATACTGTAACATGAACATATTTAATGTGAAACAGTACAAACAGGTGGAGATAGAACAAGTAAAATCCTCAGATAGTGAAACATGTTAACTTTCCAGACACATTTATTGGGCTGATAACATCAAACACAGTGTATGACCATTGTAAACAAATAAAACAGAAATAAAAGGCATCAGCTCAGACTGAGAACTGCTGCAGAATTCAAAGTGCGCCAAGCTTTTTAAAATTCTTAACTTTTTGTCTTTTTAATATCTTCTTAATATATTTTTTGAATGTTATTTCATTATTTTTTTTCTTTACACATTCATTTTTCTTTTGTATTGATAATTATAATATGTACATATGAGGCCATATGAAAGCTTTGGAAGTTGTCCCATGGCATTACTCTAGTTTTGGAAAATGACAAGGTAAGGCTGTGTTCCCTCTCTGTTGGTTATGCTGATTGCATGCCCTGTTGGTGACTGAAATGAAACGTCCACGTGAGTCTTCCTGATGGCTCCATATTGTTGAGCAGGGGAAAGGCAATGACTTAGTTCTAGGAATTTCTTACTGATAGCAACATCTTTTATCTACAAAGGTCCCTAAGGTTGTCATAGTGGTTGACTGGCTACCAAATAAATGCTTCGTGTTTTTTTTTAGGTTGTCTATTTTTTGTTTTCTCCCAAAAAGTATTGATATCAAAATGTTCATATAGATATAATTGTTCAGTGGGGGAAAGGACCTGTTAGCATGTGTTTGATCAAAGGTTCAAACAGTTCTCACTGTATGAAAAGAAGAGTCTCTTTCCTTGCAATGCAAAGTTCCTTCATTTAAATAATGTCTGGTGTTATTTGTCTTTATACAATGCCATGAAAAATCTTAGATGAGATACAGCCTCGAGACCAGTTGTCTTCTTCATTCTTCCCTGCCTCACTTCTTTTTCCATTTCTCTCCCCTCATCCTGAACTCCATCTCTATGTCGCCTTCACGTTCATCTGAGAAGGCTACTTCAGCAACCACTCGTTCACTGGAAGAGAGAAGTGGGACAGGAGTGGACACACAATTATATATAATTATATATGAACACAGTTATATATATATATGCAGTGCTCTTCACGGTTCAGCTGTTCTCTGACATTATCCACCCTGCACCATTTTTCATTTTTAGCCAGGATTACAGTTTAAAATGGCCTTAAGTGAATGCCATAAATGTGTGTTATGAATCTTTGTATTAATGCATCTTGATAGATAATTTATGTTTATCTGTTTATGGAAAGTTTTATAGATTTTTCATAAACATTTTTGAAGGACCACATGGTAATAATAATAATAATGTGTATGTGTTAGTCCCCCATAGGGAAATTGCTCCTCTGCATTTAACCCATTCACCCAGTGAAGCAGTGGGCAGCCACCAATGCAGCGCCTGGGGAGCAGTGTGTAGAGACGGTACCTTGCTCAGGGGTACCTCAGGGTAACCGTTCAGTGGAGTCAAACCCCCGACCTTCCGATCATGGGGCCACCACTCTACCTACTGAGCTATCCCTGCCCCCTTTCAATAATGTTGTATTTGTATGTATTTGAGACCGAAGCCTAATGTTTTCTTAAGCCTAAGCTGAGCAGTTCAAGTAGGGTTAGGGTTAGGGTATCTAAGTTTTAGTATCTAAGACTGACAAAGTAGTTATTGTTAGGTCTAATTATTGAATGTTTGTCATTATGCTTCTTAAATTTGTACGGTCTTAGTTTAATCTATAGGATCAAGACATTCCTTTGTCCCTGACCACCTCTCCACTCTGTGCTGGGGGAGGATTATTACACATCCCTTGTGAAGATTCTGTTTGATGTTTGGTCAGCTTCCTGCCCTTTGTATGGCTTCACTGTGTTATCTATGGTGAACCATACATTGGGTGTGGGGGAGACTACCCTCCTTATGACCAGGATGTTGTAGAAACAGTTGTGATCAGGAAGACACACACACACACACACACACACACACACAGTGCCTTGTCTTTGTAACCATTTGGGGGTTTTACGTGGGCGGTGCTTTTGCTGTGATGTGTATTGTGTGAACTGTTTTTCCAATAAAAGGCAGCGAGCGGAGGCCGTCGTTGGGGTCATTTTGTGGTAGACACCGACGAGGCCTCCCTTGCAAGCAAATCGATCGATCGCTGACTGTCTTGTTTTCTTCATGATGAATAAGTCTCTAAACCAGCGGGGCTTGACCCAACAATTATCAGTACCTAAACGTAACAAATTGGTTTTCAGTGTCTAAACATACACAAGTTGTTTTTGTGCTTGGAACTTACTAATGAAAGTAATTGAAAGCAAAAGTAAGAAAGTGTAAACATTGTAAATCATCACAAAACTCAAATCCAAACCTGGACACAAACCACAGACTCATGAACTCCAGACTCCACCAGCATCCTTCCAACTTCCTTAAAGCTTTCGCTCCTTAAAAGAGAATCTTCAAAAAGTAGTGCAATGCTCTACTGACAGGAAAGGACACCTTGTGTGCATGTTGGCACCATTAAACAGAAAGACAGTGTTTGACATTATGTGACAAGAATGTGGGGTCATGTTTCTGTAAGAAAGCAGATACATTTCCCCTTTTAATGAGACATCCCCACCCTACTTCATCCTGAAGGTCCTCAATTCTCAGAACAATTAAAAGAAGCAGGTGTTTTCGCAACTGCCCCCCTCAAGGTATGCAGAGAGTGCTTTTTGTTTGATGCTCAGGAGACTCTAAGGTGGGTGAATTTCTGAAATCTCTCCCCACAACTGCTCCCTAGAATAATAATTTCATCCTTTAAGAGGAAGGCAGGGGAATGTCAAATAGCAGAACAGAGAACCAATGAGAGACTAGATACAGACGACAAACCCTCCCTATGCTCCTGAGAGCTATGGTAAACCAGGATTCAGCCTCCACTTATGGATACATAAGTGAAAGGAACAGAGATGATGACAATTATGGAAAGACCTATGAACACATACTTCAAGAAGAGGGAGGACCATAAGGTGACATATAACAGCAGAGGAAGGTGTACACAGATCGGGTACATCCTATACAGAAGGTTCAGTCTCAAAGAGATAGAAGACTGCATGGCGTCGACGAGGGAAATGTAGCAAGGCAGCAATGGACAGTAGTCTCTAGGATGACTCTGGAAATCAAGAAGGAGTGAGTGAAGGCGGAGGCAATGCTTAAAGGTTGGAAGTTGAAAAAGGAAGAATGTTGCAGAGAATTTAGAGAGGAGTCGAGACAGCCTCTGGGTAGTAGGGAAGAATTACCAGAATGCTGGAAAAGTACAGATGAAGTGAAATGCCAAGATTTTTTGTCCGGTGTATGGCCAGGTGGCTGGCAAAGAAAAGTTCTCGTATGGAGATGTCTAGAAGCTGGACACTAGGTAGGAGAAAATGGTCTGTTTCAATTAGTAAGTCGGAGAGATTGAGCTGAAAAGGATGTGCTGCAGGTTAGAGTGCTCAGAATACAAGTGGAAATGTACTAACAAATGAAAAGACCACCTTACCAAGGTGGTAAGGAGATGTCTGAACCATTCCTCTGACCTGAGGAGTGGAGACGAAGTCTACTGGTACTGATTTTCAAGAACAGAGGTTACATGGAGATCTGTTATAACTACAGGAGGATAAAGGTGATGAGCCATACTATAGAGATATGGGAAATAGTTGTTGAATGTTAAAGAGAGAAGTGACAATTAGTGAGCAGTAGGCATGCCTTCATGCTGAGAAAGAGCACTACAGGTGCAATTTTTGCTTTGAGAGTGTTGATGGAAAACTACAGACAAAGTCAGAACAAGTTGATAAAAAGCGTAAAAGTACATGAGGGTGGTGCAGGACATCTATGAGGACAGTGAGAAAGCAGTGAAGTGTGGGGTAGGAGTGACAGATGGATTCAAGGTGGGGTGGGATTACATGAGAGATCAGCTCTGAGCCTTTCCTATTTGCAGTGGTGATGGACAGATTGACAGATGAGGTGAAGCAGGCAAGCAGGAGTCTCCGTGGACTATAATGTTTGCAGAAAACATTGTGATCTGTAGTGAGAGTAGGCAGCAGGTGGGAGAGAGCCTGGAGAGAAAAAGAATTAAAGCCTGGAGAAGCAAGAAGGGATACATGTGTGTAAATGAGAGGGAGACAGTTGCAAAAGTGCAAGGTCAGTTATACAAAGCAACAGACAATACACAAGAGAGGTGAAAAAGAGAGCGGGTGGGCGGAGATGAGTGTCACGGGTGATTTGTGACAGGAAGATAGCAACAAAAATGATAGGGAAGCTTTACAAGATGGTAGTGAGACCTGCTATCGTGTTCTAGTTTGGCAGCTGTGGCAGTAACAAAAAGGCAGGAATCAAAGCTGGAGGTGGTAGATTTTCATTATGACTGACCAGAAAGGACTGATTAGAATCCGGCATGTCGGAGGGGCAACGTTGAGCGTTTTGGAGACAAAGTTAAGGAGGAAAGGCTGAGATAGTCTATATGTGCAGTGGATGGATTGTGGATGTGCTGGGCAAAAGATGTTTAATATGCTGCTGGCAGGAAGGAGGAAAAGAGGATGATGACAGATAAGATTCATAGACGTAGTGAAGGAGAGTCAGTGTGACAGAAGAGAATGCTTGTGTTGTGAGTCCACTGTGATGACCTGTGCAATCAGCTGAAAGAAGAAGATGATCTCATTTCCTATTTGTGGGGATCATTTTATCAAAATGAATGGTTTATTCACTAAGATAATTGCTGTAATCTGGACCTAGTTCCAGGCTGGTAATGTGTACGCCCAGAATTGAGAAATACTTTGAAACTCTGTTGCCATTTTGAAAACAATTTAATACAACATTAGAATAGAATAGAATAGTCATTTCTTGTGATTCTACATGTACAACAAAACTATGTTTTTGATGTGCTTGTTGTTGTTTTTAGCTTCTATAGGTGTAAAGTGTAAAAGATTCAGTACTTTTGTTCATATAATGTACATTTCTTAAAGCTTTCCTAGCATTTTTTGTTAATGGTTGCCTAGTGTAGCACATTCAGTAAAGGAGCAGTCTAGTATGACCACTAAGAAAAATAACGGCAGCATCTTTGTATTTTTTTCGGGTTCAAAAGATTTGTTTTTTTACAGAAATATGACTTGCCTATTTTATATATTTGTTTTTGTATAATTGCTCTGTTGTGTGCACAAAAACAAATGTTATAACCAAACTGTGCGATCTTATGAAAGGACATATCATAATATCTGTAATTAAATATTGTTTAAATGTCAGACACTGAGAAAGTTACCCAAACCAGCCATCTGTAGAAGTAGTTTTTACCTCGGTACTGGAGCTTCTGGGCCCTGTTGTTTGGGCAGTCTTTGCCCTGCATGCTGAAGTTAATATTGGTGCGGATGCAGCGGTTGTTTAGAGGCTGCACAGGACGAACGTTGTCACTCATGCTTAGAAAGATCTGAGAGGGCTGGTTCTGGCTCAGCAGCCGCAAGGAGTGCATCTAACATCAAGACAGAGAGAGAGAGAGTGAGAAAGAGGGGGAGGGAAGAGAAGCAAGATTGGCTAAAGTATCATGGAAATGTGAGCCAGCCTTTTTATTCACTGCATTAATTTCCAGCAAGGTCTGAGTAGACGATAACTCACAGGAGGAGAGATTTTGGAGGAAAAGCCTCAATGTGAGTAGACATATTTCACAGAGTAATTTTTTGAGAGAGAATCCTGATCTGAGACAGGAAAGCCCCAGTGTATTCTGGGAGCTTTGTTTCAGGTCTGTGCTGGAGGGTGAGGCTCACCTGCATCCGTGTAAGATACACTGGCTTGTTCATCAAGATCCACGTGGCGGTCTCAAAACATGGAGGGATGGTCATCGATCCATCATATGTGATAAAACTACTTGTTTCTGGATAAATCTCCTCTATGTTCAGGCCATTCAGTAGATATGCATCATCTGCAGGGTAAAAAGGCAGAAAACCGAAACAAAATGAGACCTCTAATGTTTCATCGGAAGACACTGGAAAATTGCATTTCACATGTAAAAATTAATGGATTTGTAAACAAATTACTAAAAGATTATCATATACTGTGATTTTTTTCACAGACTTGGAGGTAAGGAGACAGTTACACTACCTGTTTCAGTTACTGGAGACAAAAAATAATGGCCCACAAACAAGCAGTGACTTAAGGTGGCTGCAATAATTTCATGCAAAGGATTTTCTTCCAAGCAGTAAAGCAATCCTTTTATTTATGCTAGTTTGTCCAATTATTTTTGAGTCTAAAAATGGGGAACTATGTCAAAAAAGGCTGTAATTCTGTAATCAGTGCTGAAAGTTTTCAGTCACGTGTTTTTTGTTTGACTTTAAATAAGTGGTAGTATTATAAGGGAAAGATATGTGAAAGCTATATCACTGTCCAAATGTTTTTAGATATTCAGAAAATATTCAGATCTGGGAGTTGGACACTGGCACCAAATTCGACCAACCTGACCAAGGAGAAGCAGCACTCCATTATTTAGAGACATGCACAACTCTCTGGTGTATATCTTTATGGAGACTGATTCATCACTACAGCACAATTGTTAGAGTACCATGCAACGTAATTTGACTGTATATAAAGGATGCACATAGTCACTGTGACATCGCTAATTGGTTAATGCTTAATGAAATCTTTGAGCTCCACATTTTTCATCTTGATGTTTGGAATCTAAATCCAGTCCTCCAAGTTGGCAAAAAACTTGTGATTGACAGATCGTTAGTCAGTGAGCATTTCCTTACTCTAACAGGGACTATAATTCACAAAATGTTGTATTTAGTATGACCTAACATTAGTGATTCAAACTAAAGTTTCTACTGAGTTTCCCATATGCTTCTATACAGCCTGAAGACTTTTTGCATCTAGAGGATTTGCCACATGTTGGTCATTATGTAGGTTTATGGCACATCTGCATTTGCTTCAGTTTTTATTAAAGCTTGCAGGTTGTTTTGTTTTGGCCATAGCTCTAAAAATGAGTCAGTGTATGATTTTAATGAAACTGGTTATAAAATTCAGTATTTAACATAAATTGCTGAGCTGATATTTTCATTCATACAGAAACTTTCTAGGGTACTCTAACTCAACTGCAATTGTAGAACAAATACAGTGGATGGCATAAATCTGTGTACTCCAATTGAGTAGTAAACAGTGAAATACACTGGTGTAACAACTAAGCTGTAATTTGAGTCACTTCTCATACGGAGTCTGATTATCATTACAACTCTTTCATTTTTTCTCACTTCTTTCATTTGCTGTTCTGTGAATGACAGCTTGTTGGTGTGGCAACACAAAACCTCTTTTATTCAAACTGTCTCCACTGTCAGGATGCTAATTGGACAGACTACAACTTCCTCGTCCTCTCTTTCTCCCCCTCCATTCGCTATAACTTGCTGTCTACTAGTCCTCTCATGACAAATGGGCTACTGATTGTGCTGAGGTCACAGTGGTGGGCTGCTGCAGCTTTAATGCTGAATCAGCTGCATCACTACAAAATACTAACTGATGCATCAAAGGAATAGGAGCTGTGAAAAAATAAAAAGCACTTTAGGCCACTCCACCTACACTGATATTTGATTGTGTGGATTTTTAATGTGCATGTATCTTCATGTACACCGTGTAAATCCGTGCTTTTGGGAAGAAAAACAGAAAAACGCTGGGCTGGTAGCATTATTGGCTGTGAGAGGGATATGCCTAAGGACTCATGGGTATGAGTGGGTGGTGTGTGACAGCATCTGTATGTGTGTTTCTGTGAGTCAGTGTGTGCGAAACAGCATATCTGACAGAGTTTTGACAGCTGTTAAAATCCATGCTTTTTTGCTGCTCCTCCTAGTGAACCCAAAAGATCCACCTCTGCCACCCAACAACTCACCCACCCCCAGTGACATGGTGTTCACAGACCACATGAGGTTATCCGTGATGTACAGCCCCAGAAACTAGGTTCTACTGACCACCTCCACAGCTGTGTTGGGTTGGTTCTGATGTTTACAATGACCTCCCGAGCTTTATCGATATTCAGGTTGTTGATTCTGACCAGCCCACCATGTACTGTGTCATCCACAAACTTCACGATGTGGTGGGTGGCAACCCTGGGGATGCAGTTGCGTATCAACAGGGTGAAAAGTAGAGGGTTCAGAACACAGTCCTGAGGGCTCCCCTCTGTGCTGAGGATGATGACACTGGACAGGCTCTATCCAACCCAACCATGCAAACCCCATGAACTGTGATCCACTTGGAGCACTGTGCAGAGCATGCTGCTTGGCCAATTTATGATTGGTGCTTTAACAACTTATTACACACAACCACCTACTTTTATATGTTATTCTTGTGATGGTGTCTCTGTTCAGCATTCGATTCAGGAATGAGTTCGAGGTCTCAGCAATCTAGAAAAAAGAGAAAAGGAAAAAAGAGGGTCAAAAGAGTGAGGTTAAATGGTCACGTAATGAGTTGAGAGCTCTGCTCTTGTATGATTAAACGAAATTTAATCTATTTGGGACAAAGTAGAGTAAGAAGTATAATGAGAGTGTATTTTTTAATCTATCACCTTTTTAGGAGACTATTAAAAAAGCCTCAAACACTGTGCTCTAATGACAGCAGAACTTGAACTGAAGTCTGCCTCTGTTGAGGTAGCAGGAGTTGTAAATGTCTTCATGGGAGGCAAGTGGGTAATGGATAATTTTCTGGGCAGTGGAAATGGCCCTTATGAGTGCACTTCACTCTGCTGAGAAGCAGATGGCAAACCATGCAGACATGCTTTAGGTCGACGCACACTCAGAAGAGTGGAAGAAGGAGACAATCAGTTTCTGAGCCAAGTTGTTAATTCTGTGGATCCACAATCGGTGGAAACACTGCTGGGCCTGTTTGACCCCTGTGAGTTTTACTACTGGGGTAGGTAATGGATTCCATGTATAGCTCTTATTTAACACAAAGACATAACCTTGTGATTTTCTTTTTGCTTAAGAAGTATATGAAAATGAGGATAGGCTACTGAAACCCCCGATGTTTGTTTGCTGTTAGTTTTCCACACATTTTTACTATGATTTTGCTTCCTTTGTTATTTGATTATTGTATACATACAACCACATATTCTTACTCATGTTGCGATATTGAGTTTCATCTTGTGGCCCAGTCTCACACACTGCTGAATTTGCATGCTGATGAAAGTGGAACTGATATTCAACTGACAAGCAACTCACTATTTTCTGTATGTAAACATTTTAAAGTGTCCTCATCAGTGCGTGCTTGGAGAAACAGCTAAGTCGTAAGATGACATTTCTTACAGCAGCTTTGCAGTCATTTAGGCACTTATGCTATTACGGAGCACACATCCGCAGTAGGTGTACAGCTAATTGTCAAAACAAGAATAATGAAGGAATATGCTAGGATAGTACCATATAAACTTACCTGGATTAATTGCTCTGAAAACACAAATTGCTAAAGACAAAACAAACAAACATTCACTCTCATTGTACCTGGGGAAAAGGCTGTTACTGGTATAGTAAGTCTCAGTTTCTGGCTACATGCCTGTTCTAAAGCCTGTCCTCCAGTTGTCTAGTACTGTGATAATTCCTAGAATACTAGGTATGGTAAAAATCAAAGATTTATTTTTTGTCTAACCTTGCCTGACATGAACTCATGAAAATCAGATTTTTGTTCAGCTAATGGCTTCAAGTCCATCCTTTACTCTGACCTCCATAACTAAAATGAAAACACACTGTCAAGCAAAGTTTTGCTGGGTGTTGGACCCAGCCTTTGGAGTTTATTTTGTTTTATTGAGCGTTTTTGTGTTATTATGATAAGTTTCACAGTCCTGAATTTATTCTTGTTATTGTTTCGGATTTTTCTTGTGATCTCAGTTTATTATTCCTATAATTCCCTATTTATTGAATTCCTTAATTCCCCTTGTGTTTTGTCCCTCACTTCCCATGTGTGTGTGTACCTTTGTCTTGTTTCCATTTTCTGTTTACATGTTACATGTTCCTCCTTGTGTTTCACTCCACGTTCCCCCTGCCTCTCTTGTGTATTCATGTATGTTTGCCACAGCCCGTTTTGCCCAATGCCCCTTGAATTATGTCAGTGTTTCCCTCTTTTGGCCCCCTCCTCTGTCTTTCCAGTCAATTCTGTTCTCATGTGCGTTCCTCCCTCCCAGCCATGTGTCTTGCCACATGTTGAATTTGTGTCTCAGTGTTTCCTGTTTTGTTTCAGCAGTCTCTTGTGTTCAGTGTGTTTAGTTTTGCTTCTCTGGGTCATTATTTCTATTCGTCCCAGCTGTGTATGTGAGAGAAACATGGCATTGTTTCTCTCACATATACTATCAAATGTGGGACCTCATATAGACAGTTCTTGCCAAATCATGTCCAGTCAACTAAATTTACCATAGATGGGCTCCAATCAAACAGAATGCACCCGAGCTCAAATATGAGTGTAATTGTAAAGGTTTTAAATAAATGGTAAATGGACTGATTCTTACATAGCACTTTTCTACTCTCCTGGAGCACTCAACAAGCTTTATACAACATGCCACCTTCACCCATTCACACCTATGCTTTCTACCTAACATTCACACACATTCAGATTCAGACAGCAACTGGGGGTTAGTATCTTGCCCAAGGATATTTGACATGCACACTGGAGAAGCCAGGAATCTAATCACCAACCTTCCAATCAGTAGATGACTTATACCTCCTGACCTGCAGCCACCCACATGAACTTACGTACATGTTTTATTTTTTGTGCATTTGAAACAATGAAACAAATGTTTTTAGCTTTGTGATTATATGGTATTGTGTGTAGAACTTTGAGGTGAAAAAAATTAATTAATTTTTTTTTATTTTGGAATTTTCCGGGAGCACTGTATACTCATGACAGTGGAGTTCCACACTCATAGAAGTCATGGAATTCTGTCAAAGTAAGAAAACTGCTTTAAGTTATTCTTGAATAAGTATATTGTTACTGGCTTGTAATACTTAAAAACTGATTAAACCAGGTCAAAATTAACATGGCTTTTATGCCCAGATTCAGTATGAATGTATAAAACTCAGAATGTAGCAATTTGCATTCTGCTGGATTTTATTGCTATAAGTCAGGATGCCATAGTAACTGTAAGTTGTTCTGTGTCAAGATAAAATTCCATTTCTGTGAGTGAATACAAGTACACATTTGTATTCGCGCAGTGTTTAAACATATGTATGAGGTTTACCTTCATGAATATAGACACTATGACCAGTCCATTGGGGCTTTTTGCAGCTTCTGTATAATTTGTGTACAGCTCATGATTGTAGTGGATCAGCTGAACCTGGAACATAAAGAGAAGAGAAGTAGGGAATTACAGAAAGAAAAACATCAGTCTGATAGTTTTAGTTTAAACATCATGAAGGTGCTTGAAACAGTTACTATAAAATAGAAACCTTTGAGCACATTTGTCAAGAATGTATAGTTGCCTTGTATCGATACTCAATCATTCACTTAAATCTTTCCTTATGGCTAGCATATCAGATGATTAAAAAGGGAAAATCAATACAAATCTCTGGTAAATTAAAATGGAAGCAGCTGACATGCAGATAATTTGTATACTTAATGTGTATAAGGACAGAAGTAATATGAAGGACATTAAGAGACGCGGATGTTCTGTCATTATTCGCTCCAAGGCCAGTCTGCTGAGCAAGCTAAACAATCTTCCAGCATGAGGTTAATGTTTGACTGACAGATGCTTCATCCACAACAGCTGTTCGGTAGTTTAAGCCTGTTAATGATGTTTTGGCATGTGCAGACCCAACCGCTCAACTTCCAACTCTTACATTTAAAATGCCTAACCTATGTGTATTTGAAAGATATACAATATATCATGAATAGGCACTTCTTAGAGAAAAGGTTTAAAAGTATCAGATTTTAACAATGAATCGAAAGCAAAAGAGGACAGGGAAATTAAATACATTTCTGTAGTTGACAGGAACGTAACCCATGCAACAAACAAATACATTTTTTTTCGATCTATAAATCACGCCTTCCGATCCTTTTGTGTGCCATTCCTGTGTCTTGTTTCCTACTTTTCTTATCTGATCTTTGTAGTTTGATGTGGTCTGCAAGCTAAGGGAGGTCATTGAAATCTGGGAATAGCATCATGGTGGGGCGACCGTGGTTCAGGGGGTTGGGGAGCTCATCATAACTGGAAGGTTGCCAGTTATGCAAATACGATACAATATAAAATACAATACCCTTTGTCCCCTCCATGAATTGCTAACTTATTGTGGTGGAGGGGTGGAGGGATAGGGTTACCGGTGCCACACCCTGTGGCCATGTCCACGGGCCCCAGCACAGCCTAAAGAGGGGATTATGGGTCCACCCTTCTACAGGCACACCACCTGCATGAGGTGCCACAGGAGTTGAGTGCAGTGTGTGCTGGGCAACGGCCAGTAGCAGAGATCCTGACGGACTGATCTCCAGCTCCTGAGACTACCAAGCATGATATGGAAGGTCATCTCTCTGGTGGGGAAAGAGGTTGAGAGGTGGCCGGCTGTGGTGGGTATCTTAGTATCCCCTTGGGTTGGTGCCTGTACACTGGAGTTTTTCCCGGTGGACAAAAGGGTTTGTTCTCTGCCAAGGCGCAGGAAACTGGGTGAGGCAGACATTCTCATGATATCAGTATGAGCATGTCCCGGGGCAGACCCAGGACACGTTGGAGAGATTATATCTTTTGGCTGGCCTGAGAGCACCTTATTTTCCCCCAGGACAAGCTGGAGCAGGCTGCCACGGAAAAGGAGGTCTGTACTTCTCTGCTTAGGGTGCTGCGACCCAGCTCCAGATAAGCAGAAGAAAATGGATGGACATACCCTTTGTGACATCAACCATTGTTTAGTAAAGTTCCTTTGCCATTTCCCTGTTCCCATCTCAGTATTATTATTGAAATTAGGCTTCATAAGTAAGAAGCACATTTCAGGAACTGCAAGAAGGCTGCACTTCTGGCAGCTATACACATTCATTGCAAAAAATGTAATCATCCTACGTGCATCAAAAACTATTTACTATTTTTTCACAAAATATCTTCTTTGTTTTAGGGGTTACAGTTCCGTTACAGTTACCCCTAACCCATAGCATTATGGATGGTTGGTTAGCTTAGCATTTGGGTCATAAATAATAACAAAACTATACCCATAGTATTTTATCCAAGCAGACTAATATTAGCACAGGAGGAAAAAGTCTCCTTTTTTGGGTATTAAAAAATCTCTCACTTACTTCTTAGATTGGCAGACTGCCTAAAAATGTATTACCTTTACGTTATAGTTTTTCAATATGTGGTAATACACAATGACCCCCATGAATACAAAGGAGGTAAATGACTTATTTCAAGCACAAACGGCTGGCAATAATTTTCAGATTTTTCTCGAAGGCTTTCCCTCCTCACCTCCATAAACTTCTCCTCCTCACTCGCTGGCAAAGAGCATACTGTACAGGGGTATATAAATAAACAATTGTAAGAGGAGAGTAATTATGAAATACTTGATTGGGAGAGTGCAGCACAGCGGAACTTCTATAAATGCAATCAAGGCAAGAGAGGAAGTGATTAGAGTCCTTTGCTGATCTGATTAGATTTTTAGGTGAGAGTGGCAGAGGCAGCAAAAAGAACTCATCCCCACTCTCCCAATGACAAATTGCCCAAAGTGTGCTGCTGGTGGGCAATAAAAGGCCAGTGTGGGCCATAATAAAGTGAGAATGTCTGCCAAATAGAGAAGGAAAAAAGAGGGAGAAAAAAGAGGTCGTAATTAGACACAGAAATAGTTACAGAAAGAGCAGAAGAAGGTAATTTTATGTGTGGGCCAGACTGGTGAGTCTACTGTACCTTTATTGCAGTTTCGGGCTGTTCAAACAATTCACACTAACTATTAAGTTCAACACCTCTATCAATGTAACAGGAACATGTTACTTAGATTCAGCGGTAACACTGTGTTTCATTCTGCTGAATATTATGTAGTTCCGTAGCACTAGAGTTCTGAGTGGGAAAAGGCGCTTGGTGCTTCGAAAGAAAAGCATCTGGACTTCTTTAAGATGTTTCAGCTCTCATTCGAGAAGCTTCTTCAGTCCTAAAAGCAATTGGTGGGGAGCCCCAGATTTTTAAGCCCTATGGGAGTGTCCCCAAGAGGGTAATGGACCCTCATGGACCCTATTGATCTTCTACCTAATCACACGAGCCAAGGTGTGAAAATGGATGTGCGTCACAATCAGCCAGGGTTTTGGGTGAACCCATTGTGAAATCTAGCCCCACCCTATCATGTGATTTACTGAGGTCAAATGGCCTAGAGTGCTCCACCAGTTGCTCTTCGAACTGAAGTAGCTTCTCGGATGAGAGGTGAAACGTCTTCAAGAAAACTTAAAGAAATCCAGATGCTTTTCTTTCCAAGCTCCTCAGACTACAATGATCTGGATGACTGAAAACACATTTCACATTTTTTAACTAACTGTTTTCCCTTGTTTGATTAGGTTTAGCCATCAATAACTTTTAGGTTTACATCCTTTCACAACTGTAACTACATGTTTGAAGGCAACAACAAACATCTACAACAAGCCTCTCCTCCATTCTTTTCCATTATCAACAACACAGAAATCTGTAGCAAACAATTATATTTTAGTCATCAAGGGACTGCTATTTAATATCTTCCACACACTGAAAAACACACAAAGCATTTAATGCATATTGTCAGAGCTAGCTTTTCAGAGCTAAGTTCTTAATAATCAATTTCAGGAATGGCAGAAAGACATTTCATTATTACGACTTACATTTGCAGAAGCATTACCATCAAACATTTCCAAAAACATATAACAAAAAATAATGTTTCGGTTTAAAGCTAAAAAAATATGGGATTCACCTAATACATCAACAGTAACAGTGAAACAAGGCCAGCATTAAGTCAAACATCAAACCATAGCTTGTTTGATAAATACTGGAAATATGTCAAAAGATTAAAGAATAATTTTGCACATGATTCCATGGGAAACCTTCTAAAAAACAACCACACTAAAACTTTCCACTGAATGCAGCTCTTCTAAGTACTTGGTGAGTTAGCAGCTTCTTTGGCCATTTTTAGGTCAGTTAAACCTGGGTGGAAAGCTGCACTGAATGAATAGGGTATGAATGGTCACTATTACTCACAACAAGGGGTCATGACAGTCTCTTTATGGCATGATGGCTCTGTGCCCTCAGGGATAGGGAAATATGGAGACAGCAAGTCGATACGGGAAAGAAGGGTGCTTAGCACTAACAGCTTTCTAAGCGCTGGGCTGGAAATGATGCTCCCCATCTCAGCTTCAGTTAATCCTTGGACCCTTCTTCAGATTAACAGGATAATGTATAGTACCAAGAAACCTACAAATGGAGAAGTCTTGCTGCCATGTACAAATGTGCTGATCACACTCTGGATCTGCATTGGCTTTTTGCTGTCGTTTTTCTCCATGTTTTTTTTTCTAATGTGACAGAATTAGAAGCATATCCGATAAAATCAGCTGTGCTAATACAAAATAAACTGCAATGGTAATTGAGCATAAACCCAAATTTTGTTTTTTTTTCTTCACTGATATTTTTCTTCAAAACAAGCCATGACTGGTGTTCTGATGCAATTTTAATCCAAGATCCTTCACAACAAAGCTACTGTGGTGCAAATGTGGGTGTAATGTTCCATTTAATAGTGATTAATGATAATTAGAGCAAGAGAAAATAAAATAGGAAGAGTCTCCTCATCTGCAGCTCTGTGACCAATAATCTGCCGCAGCAATATTAGCTCAATGTGATTTTCTGTGTGTGACTATATTTGAAATAGGATATCCAAGGTATGTTTCTGTGGCTGATGGGGATTTAAAATGTCTGAAGCGACTGCCTGTGGCAAATCCTTTTCAAACACCTGACAAGATTTGAATTAAATGTATCTGGATCCCCTCTTCAGAAATAAGTGCTGTCTCTTTCTGTCTGTGGGGCTGACACTGTCAAATGTATTAGGTGTAAACCTAATGTAATCCATTAAAACTAATACTGAATGGTACTTTCTTAAGTTATTTGTCCACGATCATGTTATTTTATAAGATAATATAAATCAGTAAAAAAAAAAAAAAAGATGAAGGAAACTGGTCTATTCCTACTGATAATAAGGTTTCAAATGACACCAAAAGTCTGACATTGTTTTTCAGTTTATGAGATAAAAGTCTCTGCACACATAGGATTGGTTATTGGTTATAAGGACTCCAGCCACCCCAGCCATAAGCTGTTTAAACTATAGGGTGGGCAATTTATATGGATACACCGTAATAAAATGGGAATGGTTAATATATGTGGGGGGGCAAACTCCTCAAGATGTAGAAGTAGCTAATATCCGCTGAAGGGATGTTCGATTAATGCCACTCTCCAGTGACATGCGGCGAGTGCTACACTGTGGGCTCTTGCTGAATGAAGCTAGGACAGCCACTGATGTTTCTTCATTAGTGACAGTTTTCTTGTGTCCACATTTTGGCAAATCCAACACTGAACCAGTTTCACGAAACTTAGCAAGCAGTTTGCTAACTGTAGCATGGGAGATGGGTGGTCTCGTAGGGTGTCTTGCATTGAAATCTGCTGCAATGACCCGGTTACTGCGTTCACCAGATATCAACACAATTTCGATCCAATCCTCACGTGTTAACCTCTTTAACATGTCAATGGCTGTGAACAAAGAGAAACTTGCAAATAACTCATGAAAGAATAAAGTTACGTTGAAACCAAGCACACCATTGTTTTTCTTGTGACATTACCAATAAGTTTGATGTGTCACATGGCTCTCTTCCTATTGAAAAAACAAAAGTTGTATCCAAGATGGCCAGCTTCTAAATGGCCACCATGGTCACCACCCATCTTGAGGAGTTTGCCTCCTCACATATACTAATGTGCCACAAACAGGACTTTAATATCACCAACCAATCCCATGTTATTACGGTGTATCCATATAAATGGCACACCCTGTATTTCTATAATGGCAAAGTTTCCAATCTTATTTAAAAAAAAAAACAACTGCCACTCACTATCACCCCACCAAGGCAGATACTATATAATGATATGATATAATGACAATAATAATGGATTGGATTTATATAGTGCTTTTCAGGGCACCCAAAGCGCTTTACAGTGCCACTATTCATTCACTCTCACATTCACACACTGGTGGAGGCAGCTACAGTTGTAGCCACAGCTGCCCTGGGGCAGACTGACAGAAGCGAGGCTGCCATATCGCGCCATCGGCCCCTCTGGCCAACACCAGTATGCGGTAGGGTGTAGTGTCTTGCCCAAGGACACAACGACCAGGACAGAGAGCCCGGGGATCGAACCGGCGACCTTCCGGTTACAGATACGCTTCCTAACCCCCTGAGCCCTCTACGTAAGGACACTTTTTATAAGTTCCTAAAAGAAATGAAAAAGTATCATCATTTGGGAAAAATGTCAACAATTTGTCTTCAAGCAAAATAACATATATTTATTTAAAACTAATGTTTGGGAACTACCAAGATTGCCATTTCTTATTTTAATTTGTTTAAGATAAACTAATTTCTTGCTTTTGATGTATATTTTTTGGCCTTTTCCAGTTGAAGAGTGAATCAGATAAGGACAAAGATCTTTCCCACATCAGCTCCAAATCAGCATTAAGCATGTGTGCAACTGATAAGGACAGTGATGATGATTGTTTTGAAGTTGATACTCAACAAATTCAACAACACTTGAGCAGCCAAGTCACTAAAAGGTTTAGAAGTCATGTTAAGCGTGATAACCCTGACACTAGCAGTGATGAAGAAGATGATACTGGCACCAACTGTATTGCCAGGAGTGTTGGTAAAAAGCAAAGCAAGTAAGTGATGGGAGCAGCATTTGTGATGAAGGCTACATGGCAAGAAGTGATGACAAACCTGGCACAAGCAGTCACAGCAGAGGTTTCATGGCAAGAAGTGAAGACATCCCTGCCATGAGTGTTAATGCTGATGATTACTCTCATATTTAACTCTCGCGGCATCGCTTTCTGGCAATCCTTCAGATCATGAAGAATTAAATCAAGCTATAATTGCAAGCTGGGAGAGTCAGATGTACAGAATTGGAATTACAGCTTTCCAGAATTGTCAAATGAATATAAAACTTTAAATCTCTATGATCAGCATGACACATATTTTCAAATTCTGTAAAATGACCATGTAGCTGATATATTTAATTTTGTGTTTTATTTTTTTTAGTGCAGAAAAAGTCCCGCTTTAAGAGATACTGCTGGAACTGTCAAGCAAAATTAGCACAAAACAGCAGTGCAAATGTAATATAAATCGCTCTGCTGTGTGGGAGGGAGCCTTACATGGTTTTCAAAGGATATCTCATGAGCCCAATTTGATGATGTGTGTGAAATGAGGAAGGGGTTGATTTAGGTGGGCCAGGGAGGGAATTCTTGAGACTACTGATGGACACCATTGCAGGGTCACCCATGTTTGAGGGGAAATAAAACTGCAAGAACTTGGCTCTTGAGAGTACTGGTAATTACCTAGTTTTCTAAGATTAATAGTGTGAACTGTCTAACTGATATGGATCTTTACAGGCAACATTATTGACAGTTTTGCTTTTCCTTTAATTCTGTTGCAGTAAGCTTGGTACATGGTGGTCCTAACCACCTAACTTTCTGTCACCAACAGCATTTTCTCTTCTGGTTGGCAATTCATCAAATCCAACTCTGGAACACATAGCTGACCTGGAACTCTTCAAAAAACAGTCAAAAAGGTCAGTATATTTATTTTATAAATCTTATATTGCATTAGAAGTAGTTTGTATTCTATTTGAGCAGGACTGTGTTAACTTGTCAAGGTTTTAATATTCCCAAATTCATCTGCCTCAGTCAGATCGATGTTTTAAGACTTGTTACGGTGATTGTTCTTCAGGATTCATACAGGTAGATACCAACCATTTAACAGCACTTTAGAAGTTTATTTAGACTATTGAGTGTGAACATATAGTCTTTGTCTCTCATTACTCTGTTCATGTGTCTTTGACATGGTTGTCTTTGTGTCTGTTTATTCTTCTGCTGTCTCAGTTTCTGCTGTCATTTTACAGAAAATGTTTTCAGTTTGTTGTTAGTTTTGATCAGATATGTTTTCTTATATTTCTTAATTCTTTTTAAAAATAAATAAATAAATAAATTTGATTCAACAAAAAAAACCCGGTCTCATTAATGTTGACATCATTATCTGGAATTATGACATTATTGTTTGTTTGAAGTAATGGCCGGGGTAATGGCCCTTCATCAATGCCATAATAGTTATGAAAAATGTCATTTATAAGCGACTGGATTCCCACATTGTTTGTGACACCTGTATGCCACAGCTGAAGAGGCGCCTGTCCTCCTTGTGTAGAGAGACCATGGTTGTTCCACTGATTGACACTGATTCTGCTCTTTACTCTTGCTTTTTCAATCCTTGGCGAATAAACATAATACAGACAAAAAAGATGCAGCTCATTCAGTGAATCCAACATATCCCGTTCTTCCATAAAGTTAAAAATATTTCTAAGGTGTCTTGATACAATTCTGTGGAGTTCTGCCCACAGTCTTTCAATTCTTTGGTTATTACTGAAACACCTGCCTACTCCTCTTCTCTGTAACATAAAATGACCATCCTGTATATTTTCCATTCTATGATCATACCTGACCCTTAAGCCAAACCAAAGTTTTGTATTCCTTCCAAAAATAATGATAATAATGACGGCTCTGTTACTGGATAAGCAATGTAAGTATATGATGGTTTGGCTGAAGCTATCAACACAGCCATGCAGGCTATAAGACACAATTCATCCTAAGCTCAGAAATGGACTTCAAACTTTGGGTGGGTGGGAGAAAATTTTCAGATGTCTAAAACATAGTTTATTCACCTACTTTTTTACAAGGATAACTGGACAAGAACCTGTATATCTGCCTGCCATTTCACAGTTGAAACTCTCGTCAACCTCAACTATGTATATGCAACAACTGCAACAGTTTGATTGGTTTATGTACCCAGCTTGGCTTTGTTTTGGCTCAGTCCTGGAAGTGGTGGTGCCATAAGGCATCCTTAGCATTAGAGAGTAAACCATAGATTTCTATTCAAAATTCCAATTAAATATCGCATGTTAGCATTTTCAGCTGAGACAAGAAAAAACAGACTTAAAAATATGTTAACTGATTAACAGATTTAAATTAACTGATTCGAATCTGTTAATAATTTCATCTACATTTCTGAGTAATTATTTTCTGCCTAAGACACTCTCTGGTGGATTCACTAAGACAGGTTATTTAAATGGACCGCATCATTGTGATCAACAAGATCATAAACCAAGCACAGGCAAAAGAACATTGGGCCTATAAGATGCTAATTCTGAATTTCAGTTAAATATTAGAGAGCCTGTGAATATAACGTTGGTAAATATTTTTTTAACATAGTGCCCATGTGACCTTGCTTCAGTATTACACGGGCCAAACGGAGGAGAGGAATTTTTCTTGGTGATGGATCACCTGCATATTATGTCTCCACAGTGAACTGAAAGCACTCAAAGCAGCGGCTGCCTGGAAGGAGGAAATCAATCTAAAACTTACAGCACACTTTAGAAAAGGGTTGGTGAAAATGATGCTGTTGTACCTAATGGGCTAAAACAGTCACCACAATGATTCACACTCTGACGGGATTTCACTCTATGTATAATATGTAGGATGATCATGATCCAGTGTTCTGGTAAAGTTTAAAGAAACTAAATATTGACAACTGGCATAAAAATGCAAAAACAAAGAAAGACTCAAAAGTGCTTGTTCATAGTCGGACAGCCAGCTCTCACTGGTTGATGATGATCCAACCAATTTGGATTACTTTAAAACACACACACAAAAATGTACTTCCTCTTTCAGTTCTAATGTTTTATATATCAGGTAGGGCTGCTCAATTAATCGAATTTTAATCTCGATTACGATCTGGGCTTTCAACGATCATTAAAAATGACTGAGCCGATTATTAGCCCCTCCCTCGTGCTTTACTCTCGCGCTGCTCCGTGTGGCAAATCGAGCGCACCTCTCTGCATTTCGAACACGTGTCACAACAATTAAGAGGACCCGAGGGAAGCTCAGAAGTTATTTGGAGAGGAGAGTGACTGCCGTTGGTGGAAAAGAGAAAAAAAACTTCAGTGGTGTGGAAACATTATGGGTTCGCGGAGTCAGACGTGGATCAAGTAGACACAGTGTGTAAACTTTGCTATAGTGTCGTAGCTGCACCACAGAGCAACACTGCAAAGTTTACTAAACATAGATGTTTACATTTTTCATTTATTTTTTATATTGCAAACATTTGCACTGTTATCAGTATTTGCACACTATTTTATATTATTTTTGACAATCTTTAAAGTCATTATTCAACACATTGTTATTGTTAAATAAATATCGTCAAATAATCGAGATCTCAATTTCAGTGAAAATAATCATGATTATCATTTTTGCCATAATCAAGCAGCCCTAATATCAGGGGATGATAACAATTATCTGGTCTTTCGTAGGTTATATAAATATTGTTACTGGCTTAACATTAACTAAGGCTCCTCAGTGTTACCTGTTACATCTCAAAACTGAATGCTTTTTGTCTGGTTTGACTGAAATGACATGCAGCACATTTATGTGTAGACAAAAGTGAAACACAGAAGTTCAGCTGCATAGCCAATCTTATTACCGAGCAAGTAACTATTATTACTGTGCTGTTGGTGTTTTAAAATGGTTTACAACATTTACACAAAAGGTGTACACATTGTTCTCTTAAACAGTGCATAGTATGATTCAGAATAGATTGATGCAATTTAAAATATAGTAGAGTAAAATTTTTGCTTGCGTCATTGTTAAGAGACTCAGTGTTTTTTTTTTATTTTCTCAGAAAGGCTTGAATTTAAAGTTGTAAATTAAAAGTTCAAGAAAATATGAATAAAGTTGGCCTTCAGATCAAGTACTGTAATTACAGTACTCGGTTATATTAGTGAGGTCCATCTTCTATTCCTCATTCAGCCTTCGATGTCTTTCATTGTTTGGTTACTTCAGTAACCTTCAATAGACTATCACTGTTTACATGGTGCTCACTAAAATGGCTTTTAATTGTCTAGTACCCATTTAGCACTCAGTATGCTTTTATAATGCAATGTACTGAGGAGCTCCTGTATATAAATGAGATGTACACAAGAGGAGAAAGAATCAGCATACCGGGAATTATTAATTGTGTGTGTGTGTGTGTGTGTGTGTGTGTGTGTGTGTGTGTGTGTGTGTGTGTGTGTGAGAGAGAGAGTGAGAGAGAGTGAGAGAGAGAGAGAGAGAGAGAGAGAGAGAGAGAGAGAGAGAGAGAGAGAGTATTTGGGTGATGTGTGTTGTGCATTGGCTGGCTGGTATTCCAGTACCTAGGGGTTAATTTATGCATGCAGCTGTGCTCTCCTGAAGCAGCCACTCAATTTAATCTGAAAATGAAACACCTTGGTTTTTTAACAGGTGCTAAAATATTATGTGTCCACCAGGCTAGCTTCTGTTTTTACACAGAGAATGCTCAGCCATACTATCATTATTTTATATAATTTATTATATAAAATATATAGGTATATTTTATATACCTATATTCTTATTTTTAAATGTTTATGTGTATTTACATGTTTATTTATCTCTATCTTTATCTATAAATAGCCATGAAAGACATGGAAGTACAGTTTAGTTCTACACTGTAATTCTATAATACTGGAATTCTATAATTTTAAAAATCATCTGCTTTTTTTGTTTTGGGTTGGGTTTTTTGTCGTTTTTTTTTAAACAGCAATAACTTCAAGTCATTATTTTATATGCGATGTTATCAATTTCTTTTTTTTCTAGAGGGAGAATTAGTGTAATTAGACTGAGTAATGAGCTGCCACCTAACACTGACTATGAAGTTTTATGTAATAATAAGAAAGACTTTCTGTTCTTTATTAAATTCATTATGTTCTGCCACTCTTTTATATTTATTTAATACATTTCATTCATGCATTTTTTTTGGTATGCAGTAAAGTAAATGTGAGCTAAACACACACAAACACCCTCACACACACAGACATAAATAAAAACTTAGGCAAACCACACAGTTACATACAATTTTTCAGCAAAGTGGAAGAGAAAGACCAAAGAAAACACCATGCTGAGTTTGACAATAAAACAAAGGGGTGATTTAAAGATGAAAGCTTGAGTTTTAATGCACCCACATACACACAAACATGTGCCATTCCTGCCACAGGAAGCAATTTCACAAAGATGTTCTGCTTTAAAAAGTTTGAATATTCCACTCTTTGCTCACATTTCAAGGATGTGCACAGCGTCAGCAAAATCTGCACATCAGGCAAGGGAGCTGGCAAGCGAGAATTTTTCTTCATTTTCAATTATGAAGAATCTTATTGGACCTTGAAATCACAACTCTAGCTCTGAGAAGCGCTATGGCGGGGGGTGGTGAAGGATGAGTAAGATGTTTTCTAGTTGCCATTTTAACCAGAAACAATTGTTTGCGTGAGTAGAATATGACAAAATGGAATAGGATGAAAAACGGGAACATCTGTTGGCTATCTCCTGGCCTTGGTTTCCCTGTTATTTGCCAGCTTGCTTGCAGTACAACTGTCAATATATGCAAGAGGTGAGGCCAGGTATTAAGCTGAAAAAACTAAAATTTAAAAAGTTAACTGTATTCATGCTTTTCATAGGTCCAGTTCAGAAACTGAGACTGCTTTGCATCCCCCTAAGTCTCGACCTCAACATTATTGAAGCACTACAGGATCAACTTAACAGGGAAAGCTCTGTTCTGTTCTCTGCCCACAGTAAAGGCAGCCAACATCTAAAGAAGAGATTCAAGAACCCTGAAGAACTATTTCCGAAGGCTACTCAAGGAAAAACTCCCAGAGAGAGCTCGGGCTATCTTGAAGAATTAAGGTGCTCATAACAAAATCTCTGTTTTTGCTTCATATGCTAGCTTCCCATTTATTTTGCACATTGTGTTAATTAATGGCTGCACACATTTTGCATTGTCCAAGCAAAACCTAAAGAAATTTTTCTTTAGGTGTTTAATTTTTTGTGTTTGATTGAAACGTAGCAAAAACTAAATGACATTTCACAGTGTGTGACTCTGCTCCTCACAGATTTATTTAAATCTGGTAGCCTCAAGCATCTGGTAGAGTGGGAGGTCTTGTGATCTACCACGGCAGGTTTCACCTATTTATGTGCCAGTCAAGAACTAATTTGAATCCATTGCCCTATAACTTAATGGACATATCCCTATAGTCACCGCTGTGTATAGCCCAACTAACTCCAGTGCTGATTTTATCAATGAATATGCTGCTTTTCTCACCCATTTTGTTCATTTTCCCCATATTACTGGGATACTTTAATATTACATATGGACAATATCAATAATCATCTCTCACTAGGGACATTACTTCTTGCTTGGATATGTTTGGACCGCTGCAGCATGATGATTTCTATACACACTGCAAAGTAAATATTCTGGACCTAATCGGTTGTCCTGGTGTCACTCGTTTTAACTGTATAGCAATTGATCTCCCCCATCTTTGGCCGCATTTTAATATATTTTGATGTTAATTTCACTCCATCCAAAGCAAATATCCAACGTGTCATTTCATTTCACAAGATCAAAGGCATTAATTTAAATGCTGTTTTGAGTGGTGTTGACAGTCTCCCCAGCATAAATCCTCCATCCACCCCTGAAGAACTAGTTGCTCATTATAATGATGGCCTCTGTGGAATTTTAGATGCCCTGGCTACTTTATAAAACACTCACTTTTTTCACCCACTCTGGACCATGGTTTGCGTTTGAATTATGTCAGCTGAAAGCTAAAGCCCTTCGTCTGGAACATCTCTATGAAAGATCTGGACATCCACAAGAAAATGTACAATACCCATAGTCATCTTTAAAAAGGACGCTATACCTTCAGCAATATCTTCTTAATATGCAGGTTTAGTCAGTTTAGGTCAAGGGAACACAAGGGACCTTTTCTCCATAGCCATCAATTTGTATTCTGCCACTTATTGTAATACTTAAATGTCATTTTTTAACACTAAAGTTTACAAGATTTACAAGCAACTAACCACTTTTTCACTTCCCTCAGCCTATGACTCAACCTTGCACAAAAGTAATTCGCATTGAAATATCTCTAGCATTAACTCTTGTTGGTGCTCAAACTGTCTGTCTATATTGTATGTCTACATTATTTGTATGGTTATTTTATTATATAGTTTCATATAATGTGCTAGCATATGTGCACTTTTACGGAGCTGCTTTTTAATCTCGTTATACTGTGTATAATGACAATAAAGGCTTTCAGCTTCAACTATTTCTTTGGTGCACTTTCAAGTCTGACACTTTCCTCTTTTTCTGAAGTTTCTGACTTAATCTGAAATCCAAGCAACCCACTTGTTGACTGGACCTTCTATTGGACTTTCTACCCTCTTGGTTGGAGCCTACTGACCCTCTCTGAACACCATAATACCTGCTATTATTCCTTCTTCCCTCACCTCTGGTATTGTTCCCTGATTTCCCAAATCAGCAGATAACACCTATACTTAAAGAAAAACCTGGCGCAGCTCGCCAAAATTTCATCAATCGTCGTTGTACATCCAACCTAGCCTTTATATCTTAAATCCTTGAGAAAGTACCTGCATCTCAGGTCCCACTCACTTGTCTGGTTGTAACCTTTATGAACAATTCCAGTCTGGTTTTTGCCAAATGCCCTTTTCATGGCTTATTAACCATTCTAATCGTCCTTGATCTGTCTACTGCCTTTGACACTATATCCTATAGCATTCTTCTTGAGACTCTTGCTTCTATTGAAATCACAGATACAGCCTTAGATTGGTTTGAATCTTATCTCTATGGCAGCACTCAATTTATTCAGTCTGTCATGGACCCTCTTTTATTCATCACCTATATACCTATAGATGTGAGTGGGCGCCTTTCGCCCACTCACATCCTGGGCCATCTGACCTCAGGAATTCGCATGATAAGGTGGGGCCAGGTTTCACAAAGAGCTCACCCGAAACCCTGGCTGATTGGGACCCACACCCAGTTTCACACCTTGGCTCAGGCAATTAGAGGATCATCAGGGGGTCCTTTTGTCCCTCTGTGGGGGGGTACTCCCACTAGGTTTAAATCTGGGACTCTCCACCATTTGACCTTAGAACTGAAGAAGCTTCTCGGATGAGAGGTGAAACGTCTTCAAGCAACTTAAAGAAGTCCAGACGCTTTTCTTTGCAAGCTCCTTTGACTATGTACCTCCTCTTGGTCATATTTAATACCCGTTTCATTGTAAGATATATGTACTGTTTAATGCACGAGTTACAATAAACAACACATATCAGGAAACAGTATTTTTACATGAAGCATTTTAACAGTTTGTTATGAGGCTGTAGGAAAGCAGTAGTAGTGGTAGTAGCCGAAAGTAAACTGATATTAGTCAATTGAAGCATTATGTTAGTTGTGAGGTGTTTCCATCCAGCATGTGCTGACTTTCAGTCAAATAAAATTTAAAAATGTAAAAAGAATCATCTTTATAGAAAGCTAAAAAGAACTCATTCAAATTATTTTGAATTTGCAACCTATTATGTGTAACTGTCAATTTCCTCCAATGTCTGTATTAGAGTTATTGTGGCCACACAATGTCCACAATATTTTGGTACTGCAAATACTAAATAGGGGAAAAAGAGCAAAAATACCTGCAGCCACCAGTACTACCCCTCAGGGTCATAGTACATGTACCTATGGCATGAATTTGAAAATCATAGGTGACTTCCTTCTTATAGTGTTCACAAGATATTAAGAAATCTTGATCTCTGACCTTGACCTTGAGGTTAAGGTCACTGAGGGTCCGCAAACATAAACTAAGATTTAAGAATGTGTGTAGGGATTACCTTCAAGGAAAATAAATGTTTTTTTTATAGTATTTGGGTAGAACTCTCTTCATACTGACTTTGTTAAAGTATCCCAGCACAATAAATATTACTTCTAGGTTAGAGTCCTGTAAACCAATAATAATGTTGTACAGTTTGTTCAGAGCTGATCTGTCAGCTTGTGAGGGGATGTAAAAAGCCACGATTTGTATATCACCTTCCATTCTCTGAAGGAGGAAAAATGATATCATTAATTATAATAAATCTCCCTGTCAGGACTGCAGTTACTTTTGCTGCTGCACAAATTGGTTATTTATATAATGGCCATGACAGAATGCAGCAATGTGAGTGGCTCACGAACAAAGCCAGTGAAACTAATTCTTTCACTCATCAAAAATTTTAAATGGAATAGCACAAAAAGCACACTTTTTTATGCATAAAAAAAAGCATGCAGAAGTCAAATTAAATGCTTCACCGCCATGCCTATGACAGGGCTGTGCCTCTTGGAAGGACTGATGCAAATCACTACAGTCATGCAAGAGGTAATTTCACATTTGAGATTTCGAAGGGAGGTTTTTTGAAATCCACTGTGTAAACTAAACAAATGGAGACTTTTGTAGATGTTCAATTTTTCTTTCAAACAATATATGTGTTTTTGGGGAAGCACTGATGGAAGTTGGTTGTTTCCAGGGGTGGGGAGTAATAAAGTACAAATACTTTGTTACTATACTTAAGTACAATTTCCATGTATCTGTACTTTACTTGAGTAGTTTATATTCTGACTACTTTTTACTTTTACTACCTATTTTTTTAAACAAATATCAGTACTTTCTAATTCTTACATTTTCAAAACATGTTCATTAATTTTGCTTTAATGCAATTGGGTTGAGGTATTATTTTGTCAAAACATCAAACCAATTTGAGCCTAAACAGAAACACATGAAAGGCAATCCTGTTTGTGTATTATCGCCACATAAAAAGAGACGATGTGTGCCAAAGTCAAGTGCCAAAGTGGGACGGTGGTTTTTTTGTTTGTTTTGTTTTGTTTTTGCCACACCGCCAGAATGACTGCAGGTCTTCATAAGTTGCGGTACTTAAGCATTTAGCTAGCACTACTGAAGAGGAGTGAACATAAAGTGAGTGACTTTTTTAAGTGTCAGGTGATTTCAAATACAGCGTTTCTATTAGAGATGGCACGATACCACTTTTTTTATGTCCGATACCGATATCATAAATTTGGATATCTGCCGATACCGATATGAATCCGATATAGTGTGTTTTTTAATCAATAAAACGTTTTTTTTAATATCTTGCTGCATTTTGTATAAGTTTATACTCAAGTTTAAATAAATAACAACACTAAAGCTATTCTGTTATACCTGTATGTAAAAAAACACACTACGCCCAAAATATTTCATAGTTCAGCAAAACTGATCAATCTAATAAACGTAAACCTGCTCCATCCTCCCTATTCTGGTATTTTAAAGAGTACTTAGCAGAAATATTAAGCAACCTAACTAATAGGGTTGCAAACACCCAGCAAAAAAAAATAGGGAACCACCCTCCACCTCATGATGCTTTATCGACGTAATCAACTTTAATTTGATGCAGGGAGGAAAATGCACAGAAATAAATTATTTTTCAAGAATAATTAAATAAATTCAACATCTTTCTTCAACAGAACTGCAGACTGCACAGATGGTACCTTCCCAAAGGAAAAAGTACTATAGCTTACTAGGGTATATTAGACTTAACAGTTACTATATACAGTAATGGACTTGTATATATATTTTACATCAGATTAAAACTTTGGGTGTAAGAGTCAGATAATTATTTATTAAAAGCTTGACATTTTAAATGAGAATAAGAAAGAAAAGTATGTCTTTGTGCCCCCTTTTCCCTGTTCATGCCCTATCGGCCCCCCTGGCTAAACTTTGCTAGATCCGCCCCTGCACAGTTACCAGCCGTCAGCTGCATAGAAAAAGATCCTGGTGTAGAAAGTAATATTAAATAAATTCTAACAACAGCTTATCAAGCTTAAACGTGCTGCTGTTGTTCAGCCGCTGGTTTCCTCTTTCTGGTGCAAAGTGGGCCAAAAACAAAGAAGAGAGACGGACTCGCGACAGAAAAGCCGATCAGCTGATCATTGATCAGTTTCACGTTTGAAGTAGGAGCAGGAGAGGGAGGGGGAGAGGCGGTCGCTCCATATATCGGTTGTTAAGCTTAACGCTGGAATGCTTTACAGACATTCAGAGATGAACTTACACACTTGCTTTACTTCTCTCTGGGAAAACTTCCTCGGAGATGAAATGCTGGTTTGGTAGCGAAGCTCCACACAGCCGCTCTATTAGTGACGCACACTGCTGCAACGTGCTACGGTTATGAGCCGAGTTACGCCATGTAGCAAGTTTTGTGAGGTGTTTTTTTTGATATTTAATGGATCGGATTACATTTTTTATTTCTCGCCGATATCCGATCCAGTAATTTACGTCAGTATCGGACCGATACCGATACGTAATATCGGATCCATCTCTAGTTTCTATCACAGGGAGAGAAAAGAAAGAGAGCTAACTTCCCTTACAGATGGAGAAAGACAAGAAAGACAGGACAGGAGAGGAAGAAGAGAGCTTAGATTTAAAGGTAAGGACTGCTCAATGGTATTTGATAAACTGGAAATTTAAAGCTTACATATAAGGCCTCATGTTTTTAATCAGATATTAGGTAATCAGATAAACATGTAACATTGTGTTTTTCATGCTGCAAATCAAACTGAGGCAGAGTAAGTACACATGATGATTTATCAGCTATGATAAAGCATCATGCAACGTTAATTACTTGTCACCTCACAGGACATTGATCAAAACTGTCTAATAAATCTCTAATCAGAGAGATTTGTGTGTGATTACAAACGACAGCAAAAGCACTTCCAGTGTCACCTCAGTATGTTTGGAAAATCTTTTTTGACAAACTCATTATGGCTCAGCTTTTTCTGCTGCTGAAAGCAAGGGAGTACAGCATGTCTTTCTTCTCTAATGACCATTATGCCTTAATGCTGGCCAGAAATAAACGCCTTAATCATTCCTTTCTGCTTGTTCCAATTACTATTGCCATATGAGTCTGTTCTGTACTACCGACCTGTACAAACACGCAAACTTAAACGTACGATTAGTATTTTTTTGAGGTTATTTAATTTTTTAAAAAAAAGATATTGTACTCATAAATATACATAATTAGATTATAATTACATTTCAAAAAATGGATGCATTCTCATAAACTTATAATGAATGCATTAAAAATACACAGGAGCGGGCACTGGTTTGTGGAAATCGCCATGTTCCCCCAACATATTTGAATATAGTGGTCAGTTTGTTTTAAAATGTATTATTATTAAAATGCAAAGGAAAGCGAACGCCACCAGAACCTTAATGAAATAAATCCTCTTTATAGCTTTATACCCTGAACTAAAGTCAGGGCTCTAATGCTCTAAAATATGCATAAACATGCGTCATTATTTCTAATATTGGCGTCCGTTACTTAGGAGATTGGCCATGGGATCCTCCTGTCTCAGGACCGCTGGCTACCCGCTAAACAACAAGTATGCTAAAAATCCCATTTTAACAATATTACATAAAAGTCAAGGACAGTTCCATTAATGAACCAGGAATACTAGATTTTAGTTAGCTGGTTAGATTTGTTGACATAATTCACTTTCCCTGTTCCATATGTTGCACCTGAAAAAACATCATTTATTGCAAGTAGGGATGGGTATTGATAAGATTTTCATGATTCCGATTCCATTTTCGATTCTGTTTAATGATTCGATTCTTTATCGATTCTTTTTGAAAAAGGAGAACACTAAGGTCGATTAGCTTAGAACTTTGTTTTATATCTTCTCTTTGAACAAGATAGAAATTTAGGAGTAACATGGCCTTACAAAGCCAACAGTGAGATCTTAAGAGATCCACAGCCTACGGCTCTTCAATGGGGTGTCACAGGGTCCCCAGGAAAAAATAAAATAAAATAAAATAAATATTCTTCTGTAGCAATTACACAAGAATATCCAGTAATGTCCCTGCCTACAATTAAACACATTCCAAAAATCGGGGCCATCTGCTGTGGCAAATGGGTGCAAGCCTTTTACCACAAACTTCGTCACTGCTGGGTGACATTCGTCTATCCTGGCCTGAAAGGAGACGCTAACGGTAGACTGCAGCGAGAACTGCCAGCATCTGAGCCAGACTCTGTCTCTCTCATCATGGTCACCTGAATGCACAGTAATGGCAGGTTTTGTAATAAGGCAGATTGCGCTAACATAATATGCACTGTTGATTATTTACCTGCCGCATTAACGGGAGAGGACGTGGAAACGTTACCGCTGCTGCTGGGTTGAGATTCACAAGTCCGGAGCGGAATTAAAAACACGACATTCATTTGAGGTCATCGCGTGTTTTGTGAGCAAATGCTTTTGCATATTCGTAGTGTTTCCTCCCTTAAATGAAATATCTACTTTGCAAATATTGCAAGTTGCCCTGTTGTCATCTGTTCTCGTAAAGTATAATCAAACTTTTGAGCCTTTGAGCCGCCATGTTTCCTGCCAGGTAAATGACGCTCCGCAACGTGGCGACGTCATTCGGGGCGACTGGAATCGATAAGGGAATCGTTTGCAAAAATGGCAAACAATTCCAAGGAATTGAAACAGTGGGAACCGGTTCTCAACAAGAACCGGGTTTCGATACCCATCCCTAGTTGCAAGCCCTCCCTGCCTGCCATAACAGGATGTGACAAGATTAAAGACCGTGGAGAGAAAAGGGTTGTTTTCTTAATTTCATGAAAATGCATGTGCGTGTCAACGTTATCTTCAGATAGCAATGCAAATTATGCTCATTAAATATATTTTGAATAAAGCAAAATTAAAAAACAAAAACCTAACTTCTGGCTTGACACATACCTGCATGTTTCTGTGACATAAAACACAAGCTGACATTTTCCCCCTGATACTACTGAGTGACTTTCATGTCAACATGAAACACATGCCTGATCATTTAGTGCACTTGGAGCCGATCAGTATTTTAAAATTGAGCTGCAGTGCCTACCACTGATTTCAGTGACTTCACTGATTTGCAGGATTTAAAGCAGTAGATGTTGTTGCGATAAAGACTGTATCAAGATGGTGTGATTCTTTTATTCATCAGACTGCTGTAAGAAATGTGTATTATTTCAGGAAGGATGAATTAATAAATCAATGTTTGAATATCTTCTCCTTCAGCAGTAGTGTGACTAGCACTGGCTGGAGAATTTGCAAGACCAACTTTTTATCTTTGACAACCAACTACTAATTTTGATATAATGCTAGTCAGTGAAATAGATTTTCATTTTCATTTGGCAATTTATTTAGTTACAATTTGCTTTGCAACCTATTTCTATGGCTAGCTATTTCACATAATAGTTTCACATCTGCACACACCTCTCCAGAGAAGGCTTGTCCGTTAAGTAGGTGCTCTGAGCCCAGGATATCCTCACTGCCAAAGTGTAGCCGGATCTCCTCCAGACGGTGGCTATACGTCATTGGCCCTCCAGAGATGTTAACCAGGTGCTCCTTGTCCAGTCGAAGAGAGACGTGACGGCCTGTGTTGTACATTGTTCCTCCCACCTGAAGAAAAAAAAAAACAGATGGCGCACAAGTGATTACATATTAATATGAGGTGCAGTTGTGAGCGGGACAAACATTACGACAAAGTTAATTATCAGTTTCACCACTTATAAATAGATCATTTTTACCATACTGCCCCTAGAAACCCAGGCAGTTTTTGGAGAAAACTTAAACCTGGAGCTCCAAGTGCCAGAACCATAAGATAGGTTAAATGCTTGTTGTACAGAAACAATTTTGAGGGAACACTGTTACAAAAAAAGGACTAACACAATATGATTGGGTGGAAAGTGTGTAATACAATATATTCATATACCCAAAAGATTATCTGTGTGCAGGTTATATAAAAAAGTGAACTGGCAGGAAGTGCTAAAGCAATACAAAAAAGTTTGACCAAATCTTACACCAGATTCTTTAAAAAATTCAGTATCTTTTGTGTTGTTGTTTTTTTTAATCTGTAGGTTTAAAACACTTTTTACTGAATGGTGTTGGAGAATTGTGAAAGAAATGTTGGCTTTTTTGCAATTTTTTAAGCTATATGAGCTTGGCTTTTATTAATATGGAGATGTGGGTGTCTTGCATTTTTGCAATGTACATCATTTACTAATGACATGCGGTCAACAGAACTAATGCAGAAACAGTCCCGAGGGCTTTATTTTAATTTTGCAGAACTCTGACCCAGTAAAAAGAAAGGAAGGTTGAAATAATCAGGGTAGAATCACAATTCATAATATATGGGAAATATGGTATATATTAGTAGCTTTGCTTATTTATAATATTTTTCATAATCATCAGTGTTTCAATGTAAAGCATTGGTATTCATGCCGTGACTCTGCACGGACTTCCATCTACTCTTTCTCTGCATCTGCTCCTCTTCTGCTCTTTCATTCCTTTTAGTGCTAGCGCTTTCAAAATGATACCCTCAAACTCCCACCCCCACACACACTATTATAAAAAATCCCAGCAAAATGGAGTCTGCCTTCACATTGTAAATATTTTATAGATGCTCTGAAAAGTCAATAATTTGAAAGGAGAAACAGATAGGAAAAGAGAGTGATGCAAAGAGGAGATAAGTACTGTTAGGAGAGAGGTGTGTTGTATTTAGTGCCAAAAGAGGAAGAGTAACGAGATAAAGTGAGGCTTTGTTGGCTTCCTGGCAAGGCAGTGGAGGTGAGGTGAGAACCCTGAAAAGGACAGAAAAATCTTATCTCCCTCAAGGTCTAAAATCAGAGACTAAGAAGGTCCTTCCTTTGAGTCAGTGGCCAGCTGTCTTAGGAAATGGTCTGTACTGAAGTAAGGTAGTTTGGTACGTAATGGGAGCAAGACATTTATATCTTTGATTCTTTACATATTATACAGTCAATCTCCAAATACATTGAAGCTTGAATAATATTCTGTTTAGAAAAAAGAAACCAAGAAAAAATGTAATAATTTAATAACTCATTATATCATTAAAAAAACACTAACTGGAACCAAATAAAACCAATTCATTTAGATCCTGAGACTAATCTTACAGAGAAAAAAGTGACTCCAACTTCGGTTTGGTTCACCTAGATGCTAATTTATACTCTTGTGTTTGAAAATCTGTTGAATGAATTCAGCATTAATTCTTTTAACGTGAAGTTATTTTTCTGGGTGCTTGGAACTTGGGAAAAATAGATGTACAAGTCCAAAATTACCTGACTTTCCTCCCACATGACATGCAAGCAGGTCTAGCATGGTAGCTGGACAAACTGGCAAAATGCAGTGGTCTGCATATTTGACAATGGTGACATTATTGCTTTAGTCACTGCAAAATGCTAACTCTGTGTCTGTATGTGTTGGGGGCCTTGGGTAAGTGTTAATGACTGGAGCCTGGCTGTGAGATACAGGTAGTGATGTGTGGTTGGAATGAGAGGTGAGGAGTGGAATTATATTTGTATTTTACAGTAAAAGAGAAACATGCAGCGAACGACCATGCAGCGAACGACCATGCAGCGAACGACCATGCAGCGTACGACCATGCAGCGTACGACCATGCAGCGTACGACCATGCAGCGTACGACCATGCAGCGTACGACCATGCAGCGCACGACCATGCAGCATTTAAAGCTTGGAAGTACTGACATTACTTTAAGGTTTATCCTGTAAAACCGGACAAAAACATTAGCGTCTGCTGTACACTCTGCGTGGGAAGAAGACTTCTTTCTACAGCGAAAAACTTAAACTTCTAATCTGAGCAAGCACCTAGCATGCTGCTATGGGAATGTGAAATTCATAGAGAAACCCCCCGACCCTCCCACTGATATGGCAGCTACAGCCCCGGGCAAACCTCCACCTGCCCCACTCCTGCTAAACAGGTTTTTTTTTTTACTTCCAACAAAAAACATCATCTGTTTCTGTATTTTATTCCCTAGAAGCAGGGCATAAATCATTATTTTAACTGTTTAGCTCTATTCACTCCTGTTCATTGAGGATTGCCTTACTTCAATTTTATATGATGGATTATGCAGAAAAAATAGAACTGGGCTGAAAGGTCTATTGCTTTATTATGTATTCAGGTTGTGTACCAGGTTTTTAAAAGTAATAACATAACTAATTACTTTTGAAAATAAGTCATCAGTAAAGGATTGCTTTCTTGGAAAAGCAATTAGTAAATAATTACAATTTTCAAGTAACTTGACCAACACTGGTTATAGGTGAGGTCTGTGACCTAATTATGCCAATAATTTCATTAGAGGTGATTTAAATTTAAATAAAAAATAAAAAAAATAAAACCACAATAAAAAAAATTGTTGGAGCACCAAAATATATTCTGGAAAGATAATAAAGACATAAAAAAAAGTCTTATGCAACAGGATAGACAGAGATCACATTTAGCTACATTTACCCAGCTGATGGGAACCATCCTTGAAGAATAAATCAATATACAGTTGAGTAAAACTTGCTTACTTCATCTTGTCATGTTCCTGCTGCAACAATTACTAGACAAAGGCAATGTAGTGGAAAGGTTGCAAACGAAACAAAGACATTATATTCCAATCTGCTTTCTCATTATTCTTTTGAATGCCGACACGTTTGCAAGTGGTGAAGTTATTATTACACACAGATTGTGGAGTTCATATTTTCTGTGCACTGAATGTATTTATCAAAATCACTGGCTTTTGTACTTAATTCATAAAAACACAGTCAGAGAAACAGATGACCGTGTATTGCTATACTGAGCCCAGATGAACACCACTATATGACAGTCTTGAAAAAAAACAGGAGCTGAACTCATCACATGTCTCAGCGTTATAGTATTATACTGATTATATAGTCTCTGGCTTTATGCTAATGGGTTCTGAAAAACCCAAGGAAATGCTCTGCCACACACATGCCCTGTTATTTGTTGTGAATATTGCCATGTAAATTGTATTGTTAAAATTCAACAATCACAAGCCCCAAACTGAGACCTGTCAATCTTCTAAGCAGTTCCAGGAAGTTTAGCTGTCACCATAAACTAAGATCACTTCATTTTTTAAATGAATACTTTATTGGCTATGTTTATTAAATTCAGAAATCAATTGATAGAATTGATTATATGGACTGAATACACAGTGCTGCAAAAAGGTATTTTCCCTTTTTGAGTTCTTAATTCTCTACATATTTGTCACATGATCATGTTTTTAAAATTAGACAAAGATAACCCAAGCAAATACAAATACAATGCAGTGTTTAATTATATACAAACCAACCAGACCTGCGAAAAATTCTCTTATTTCTTGGAGACAGTATAGATCCTGTGTGTTGCTAAGTAAGTTAAAGAAAGTAAAGTTAAAGAAATAAAGTTTAACAAAGTTAAAGAAAAGTTACAGAAAGGAATGTAACTGTCACGGTACTGGGTCTGTGACCCAGTGTTTTGTGTTTATTGGTTAATTTATATTCTTGGATTATTGTCATTCACGGATTTCTGCTCATGTTTACTTTCAATTCCTAGGATTTAGGTTTCTGTTACTTTTCCTTCCCCGTGTTTCTTGTCTAGTCACTCTTGTCTCCGTGTTCTCTCCGTCTCCCCAGTCCGTTGTGTCTCTGTCTCAGTGTCTACTCTGCGTCTTTGTGATTATCTCGTGCTTCCTGTTTTATTTTGATAGACCTTGTCTTATGTCTTTGTATTCAGCTTTGCCTCCTCCCTGTCTCATGATGCCTGATTAGCCCTAGCTGTGTTTCCCTCCTGTTTCTCGTTCCAACGTCGTCCCTCTGTGTATTTTAGCCCCGTGTCTTCTGTTTGTTGCTGGTTCATCTACGTGTTCTACTGCACTTTATCACCTGTTGAGTTCTTCATGTTTTCAGTCTCGTGTCTCTCGCTGTTGGTCTGCATGTTCTGTGTTTCCCTGTTACGGGTTTAGGTTTCTAGTCTCAGGCTTTAGTTCCTTTATGTTATTTTTTTGTAGCTGCTTCCAGTTTAGGTTTTTGTGTTAGTTTAGTTGCTGCCATGCTCAGCTTTCGTTTGTATTTTGTTTGGCCACTGTCAATAAAGCTAACTTCATAAGGTCAGTGCCTCCACTGGGGTCCTTCTCTCATCACCCCACATGTCTGCAGCTGTGACACTGACATTCTCAAAACAGCATCTGAGTCTAAAACCAGATTTAAAGTTTTGTTTGCGAGTCACATACTACAGATAGCTGATGACAGGCTAGACTTCCAGTCCAGTTTTTAAACATAGTATACACTAGCATACCCAGAAAACACCAGAGCAATGCATCAAATGTTGTTTTCTTTGTTAACCCTCTTTTTTAAAAAGTAGAGACAAGCTGTTACATAAATAAATTAATAAATAATTAAATAAATACATTTTTCAGCTTCTTCGACGTGTGTTATGTTAAGTAGCAAGAAATTTTCAGCTGCACTGCTGACCTATCAATGCTGTACATACAAAAAAATGTAACTTATCTATATTGTTGGGGAGAAGCACCCGTGCATACTTAAGTTTTTAAATCTTCAAAGATAAATCAGACTATAATGCAGTAGAGATAAAAGTGTTACATAGTGTTACACACTATGTGTGTTACACACACATCAAAAGAGAGTTGGACCACCACTTCAATTTTTTACCTGCAAGTGCCAAGTATAGGGTACACCCTAGATTAAAAAAATACTTGCCAATACTGCAATGAGGGATTACTCTGCAACACAGAATGTTGGCTAAATAGATCATATTTGTTGCATTAGTACCTGAAAACACAGTCTCTTTAAACTTGCCTGTAACCTTGCACCTCTAAACCAGAACCCCCAGAATCAAGCATACACTATTATTGTGTTAGGTGATGTTCTAAACATGCAAACACATTTTAAAAACAGTGGATCAATCGAAATGGCTTTTACTTGGACTCATCAATACAAATTTATCAAAAAAGGGGAAGCAGCCAACATAACTTGATTTACACAGAAACAAAGCAAACAACACCAACGCTGAGCCCAACAGCTGATACAACACTTCACACACATTGTTACAACACAGCCCCAAATAAATAGATGCAGTGAGAAGTAATCATTGTTATTTGAGTGACTTATTGTTTAAAAATAGAATTGCCACAGTTGTTTGATACTAAACTTTTTTATGGAAGTATTCCTTTTTTATTTTAAGAACTTTATTCTCTACATCATTTTTATATATTATGAGCACATAATAATCAAATGGAATTCTGTTTTATTGTCAGTTTTATTCTCTGCTTTATTGTCTACGTGATATCACAGCAATCTTCTGAACAAAGGTAAGAAACTATGGCAGTACTTTACAAAGTAAAAATATTGCTTTAATTTTATCCGATCAACCTGTTAAAACTGCAGTTTTTCAAGGCTGTTCATTAAATTAAAATGGTGAACACTGTAATAAGATCTCATCTGGTAGCTAAATGTTGCCATTATTTTCAACAGCCAACACCATGAGGTTATGAACACCAAAGTCCTATTGTAATGATTTTGTACATCTAAATGGACTTTTTAGATACGTTTGTTACTGAGCAAGCAAGCTGATCTAATTTCTATCAATGCTCAAATCCATGTATTTAGGATTATGTAATTACATTAAAGAAGCCATGAAAACATGAATACAGTTGTTGCTGACTTTGATAACCAACCTCAGTTTAGCACATAATAAAAATTGCATATGCCCACTTTGACCTTATGTGTTCCTCTAGTTTTAAAACCTACCTTAATATTTTAGCAGCTATTTATCAGCTTTTACTTTAGCTTTTGAAGCCAGAAGTGACCATATTTGGATAAGAGAGCAGCTTGCTAAGTTGCAAGTTAACTAGAGGTTCCCAAATACATCAATCCTTTTAGTGTAGTGCAGTTATATAGCTGTATCACACAGACCTGCTGCTTAGTATTAAGCAAAAAACTTACTCATAAAAACTGGAATACAGAAAGACTAGTAACATGACATGACATGACATGAACTGCAAACTACTATTTTCTATTTTCAAGAGTTTTCTTAATTTTTGTATTATTCTTCCACTTCCTTCAGATATAATTTTTAGTCTGGCCACACTCCCTCTAGAATCATCTGCTTTATAATTCTTTGTGAATATGTATTTTAGTTGTTTTGAAATGACAAAGATAAGAGAGAAGCATAACTGCAAAATTACTTTCTGACTGACAAAACATTTCCTATTGCTTTTTTCTAGATTTAAAAGCAGACTGTCTGCAGTGTAGTTTAGGAGTATTTAGGCTTTCTGGGTTCATTATTGTAAAGCCTAGCTGTTATATGCCTTATATGTCTTCTCTCACACCTTATTTTATCAAGCCACCTAATTGCGTTTTTAATTTGTTGCAAAAAGCTTCCAGAAGTGATGAAGCCAAAAAGGACAACTCCACTGTGCACTTGTCCTTCCTTAATAGATAGTGATGATCCTAACGTGCCATCACATTAGCGGTAATAGCTTGGTGAACATAAACAAGTCATAAAGGATTAAGTTGACTGTCTGGGGCTGGCATGGCAGACAGCCACTGTAATAGAAGACAGCAGTAGCGTGCTGGTAGTGAGAAACACACGGAACATCATAATTATCTGGGCACACAAATCAATAGAGTAAATTACCTCTTGCAAGAAATCATCTTCACTGGCTACTGCAGATGTTTAGCTTTGCAAACTGCTGCATTTACCCGGAACATTTCCAACACCAAAGCCATTATTATCAAATATAAGACAAAACATTTGGTTGAAAGGAAAAAGTTTCCTGACCCAAATGCTGTGCATTCCATGAAATATGTAAGAGTAGTTAACATTTATTAAATATAAAACATGTTATTTAGTTCACCAGTGATCGGATTTGAGGCAATGGAGATTTTTAAAATAGAAAAAAAGAAATAATAGAGAAAAGAAGACCAGCTATGATGAATTAAATACTAGTGGGACTGTGTGGGCTGCAGCTCAGTGGAGTTATGGACTCCAATTTCAGCAAAGCAGTTCCAGTAATGCTACATGATGAGAAAGACTCAACACAGATCTGAGGCATTAGGAAAACGATTTTCAGAGAATGTGTTGTGCTCACTAAAGAAAAACAGCATCGGTGGTTTGCTCAAATCAATCCTGTTGCCAGACTAAAAGGCAGATATTGGGTGATTCTGCAAAACCAATTATGTTCACTGACAGTGTTTTTAATGTTCAATGCCACAAGTTGTTTTTTTGTATATGTCAAGGCAACCATGGTATACAGACACCGTTTATGTTTTTACCATACTTTGCAAAGCCTTGTACAAAATTTTGTCTGTTTTAAGAGGTCACACTCAAAGGCAACGACGTATAGAGGCGATAACAGTGACTAAAGGCTGGGCCATTTATATGGATAAACCGTAATAAAATGGAAATGGTTGGTGATATTAAAGTCCTGTTTGTGGCACATTAGTATATGTGAGGGGGCAAACTCCTCAAGATGGGTGGTGACCATGGTGGCCATTTAGAAGTCGGCCATCTTGGATATAACTTTTGTTTTTTCAATAGGAAGAGGGCCATGTGACACATCAAACTTATTGGTAATGTCACAAGAAAAACAATGGTGTGCTTGGTTTCAGCGTAACTTTATTCTTTCATGAGTTATTTACAAGTTTCTGACCACTTGTAAAATGTGTTCAGTGTGCTGCCCATTGTGTTGGATTGTCAATGCAACCCTCTTCTCCCACTCTTCACACACTGATAGCAACACCGCAGGAGAAATGCCAGCACAGGCATCCAGTATCCGTAGTTTCAGGTGCTGCACATCTCGTATCTTCACACCATAGACAATTGCCTTCAGATGACCCCAAAGATAAAAGTCTAAGGGGGTCAGATCGGGAGACCTTGGGGGCCATTCAACTGGCCCACGACGACCAATCCACTTTCCAGGAAACTGTTCATCTAGGAATGCTCGGACCTGCACCCATAATGTGGTGGTGCACCATCTTGCTGGAAAAACTCAGGGAACGTGCCAGCTTCAGTGCATAAAGAGGGAAACACATCATCATGTAGCAATTTCAAATATCCAGTGGCCTTGAGGTTTTCATTGATGAAGAATGGACCCACTATTGTTGTACCCCATATACCACACCAAACCATCACTGTTGTTGTTCCAACAGTCTTGGAGGGATCCATCCAGTGTGGGTTAGTGTCAGACCAATAGCGGTGGTTTTGTTTGTTAACTTCACCATTCACATAAAAGTTTGCCTCATCACTGAACAAAATCTTCTGCGTGAACTGAGGGTCCTGTTCCAATTTTTGTTTTGCCCATTCTGCAAATTCTGTGTGCCATCCTCGTTGAGATGCTGCAGTAGCTGGAGTTTGTAAGGGTGCCGTTTGTGAGTAGCTAATATCCGCCGAAGGGATGTTCGACTAGTGCCACTCTCCAGTGACATGCGGCGAGTGCTACGCTGTGGGCTCTTGCTGAATGAAGCTAGGACAGCCACTGATGTTTCTTCATTAGTGACAGTTTTCTTGTGTCCACATTTTGGCAAATCCAACACTGAACCAGTTTCACGAAACTTAGTAAGCAGTTTGCTAACTGTAGCATGGGAAATGGGTGGTCTCGTAGGGTGTCTTGCATTGAAATCTGCTGCAATGACCCGGTTACTGCGTACACCAGATATCAACACAATTTTGATCCGCTCCTCACGTGTTAACCTCTTTGACATGTCAATGGCTGTGAACATATACTAATGTGCCACAAACAGGACTTTAATATCACCAACCATTCCCATTTTATTACGGTGTATCCATATAAATGGCCCACCCTGTACTTTTAGATTTTCCTTACTTCAGTTATAAAGGCACTCTGACTGAATAGATTCAAATGTTTTTGTATGAAGCAGTACAAGTACTTGTACTATCCCATTATCCCAAAGTTGTTTTAGATTATTCAAACCCACAGGTTTGTCAATTAAAATAATAATTTTGATGTGAGTGGGAAATATTTTACCTAAATCACATCATTATTAACTGTATCAACATCTTTATATTTTCTACAGAAAGGTTTAGTTGGATTGAATTTGATTTGGATGGGGAAAACAGTATGCTTTTGTAAATAAGTTCTGATGACATGTTTAGTCTCTCATTTTGTCCAATTTTGCAAGGGCAATGATGAACTAAAAACTTGCTTGATCAAAATAATTTACATTTCTGATGATGCTTTCGCAAACAGTAGGTGCATCAATTAAAGATTCAGTTCAGTTACTATTTCTTACTATTTTTTTCTGGGTTTTTTTCTGTTACTGTACTGGAGCAACTGTAACCCACATAATTTCCCTAGGGATTAATAAAGTATTCTGATTCTGATTTATACACACTGAGTTACTATTCATCTGCTGACTAGGGCTTCCATATCTTCTTTTGTTCTCTTCTTACTCAGTTTCCTCAAATTTTTAAGACATATCTTGGCATAATATATGGCGAGATGTTTCTTTACTAAGTTGTAGACAGAGCATGACTGTGGTCAGTAGATAGTAAGACTTGAAAAACATGACATTTCTGTCTTGAGCCATCTGTCTTTTCTTTATATTATGCTTTCAAGAAGACTTTCTTGAAAGCATAATAAATCCTCTTGAAAGAGGATTTTCTTTGGACATCACCAATTTTCAGTCCAGTCATTGTACCTGATCTTTTTTTTTTTTTTTGTTAAGCCACTTTGAACTATCATATGAATTATTCAAAAAATAAAACAAAACAGAATTCACCATTCATCAAATAAACCACGAATTAAACCATTCTTCTTCTTCCTTCGGGCGTTCCCTTTAGGACTTGCTACAGTAGATCATCTGCCTCGCTTTCAACCAACCCCTAGCATCCACCATCCCTCTGCTCATCCTGTTTCACTACATCCATGAACTTTCTCTGTGGTCTTCTTCTTTTCCTCCAGCCTGCCAGCCCCATATTCAGAATCCTTTGTCCAGTGTATCCACTATGCCTTATCTGCATGTGTAATGTCTTCAAATTATTTTTCTGAAACTCTCAACCTAAGCTGTCCTTTGATATACTTCTAAGCTTATTATCGGCCACGGCAGAGCCATTTGCCCCTTCTAGCTGTGTTGCTTTAGTATGGAATATAGTATTTAATATCTGTTATTGATTTCATTAGGAAACTGGTCATTAATCCCATACGATGTTGCATTTAATTCACTCCCCTTGCTTTTAACAAGCTCTTTCTGCTGGAAATGTTCAAATTCAGCAAGGATATGATGTGTTTTTTTCCTCCTTATGCTCCAAGATGGTGTAAAAGATGAAATGTGATGGCGTTGAAAGTTTCTGTCAGTATCTTCAGAGCGGATTGCATGAAGTACCACACAGAATACCCCTCAGCCATAAAAGGATGATCACCCTACCGGGTAGGCAGGTGGGCCAGCAGCGTGGACACTCAACATTGTGAATGCGATAAGTCAAGACCAAGGCAACGTAGGAGTTTCAAATTGATACCATAAACCTTGACCTTAAGGTCAGAGGTCAGGCTTTTGTGAGGAGGTCCTCTGGGTCAGTTTATTAGTCAGTCTTCCTCTTTTAGTTGCTCCGCTTGCTCAGGTTATCTGGTCATTTGTGGGATTACTTATGAAGGACTGGTAAAAAAACAAACAAAAAAAAAAAACGTCAATCTATGGAGTCCATAAGTTCCTTCACTATAGATCAGGGGTGTCAAACTCAAATATACAGTGGGCCAAAATTCAAAACTGGAACAAAGTCGTGGGCTAACGTTAATATTTATTGAAATATATTTATTCCTCCACATATAAGAATGAATCTTTTCTTATGGACTCAAACACGTTTTGCTGAAAAACTGAATATGGAACAAGCAAAGCTTAATACTAAACAATATATATATTAGCTGTATAATACCAGTAGGCCAGCTCTAATAGTAATTTGGTATGGCTTCGCGGGCCAAATGTAATTAGGCTGTGGGCCAAATTTGGCCCGCGGGCCAGAGTTTGACACCTATGCTATAGATGGTGCTGCCATCTGTCATCATGTGTTTGTTTAAATGTAGACATGAAATTTACTAGTCTAGCCTAGAATCTGCCTTCAGTAATAGCATATTTATTTCAGTATAGTAGTGTACAGTTCTTACCGGTTTGTGCCTGCATCCTTGCTCATTCCTACTTGGAAAGTCCACATGAGTACAAGATTTCTGAGGATGGATGGACCTTGTCATCTGTCACTAAGCCCAACTATAACATAACTAATTCATACAATTCTGACGTAATGAAAAGTGTAAACGCTCATATCACTTATAAGTTATTAGTTAGTTACTTATTTAATTAATTAACAGTTGCTTCTCAACCAATGTGGTAACTATGGAGACGGAGCAGATGGCTTGATGCAGGTAAGACTTAGAAGAAAAACCCCTCATGTCTTTGTGAAACTATAAGGAGGTCATTCATCAAGCACAACTAGTTTTATAGCATGGTCCTACTGGATCCTGCAAAAAGCTAACTACTGTAAAAGCACTAAATGTACAAAATGTACAAATTCCAGATAATACAAGGTAGTCTGTAAGTAATCCTGTAAATTCTCTATTTCTCAAAACGTCTTCTGAATCCTGCCAGAGATGATTGGTGTTCCAGCACAGTCCAGAAATGGCAAACTGTTATCCTTTGTGCCTTCCATGGTAAACTTTATGTTTCTATCCACTGAGTTGATGTGAGCAGTGAAGGATTCTACTTCTTGGGTTTTGATTTTGAGCCAGGTGTTATCCACGTACCATCCTTTGATGGTTACATTGAGGCATCAACATAAGCACTGTTTTAAATTGTATTTAATTTGGAAAATGAAAAGTTTGCCATGTAGCAGTGGAAATACTGAAAGCTGTTAACCTCTACCCTCTTTAATGGTGAAGAAATGTTTAAAACTGGTGGATTCTTAGGGAAATTCTGAAGCATGTGCTCTCCTGTTACATTAGTCTCTTATACAATATACTTGGTACAATATCTATACTTATTTTAAAATATATTAACTTAAAAAAATCAGCAGGATTAAAAGGCTTGAGGAATATGTGACATGGCTAACTGCCAATATCTATTGCAATTAAACATATTAATAAAAATTTAACTTGAGTGTTGGCAAAAAAGCTGGTTAAATGTATTATATTCAATGATTTCCGATGGAGGTTATTTTATTTTATTTTATTAAACTGTACATGGTAAGAGCTGCCATCTTCATCATCATCAGAGCTTTCCTTGCTAATGTACTAAAGGTGTTATTAACATTTTCACACTCAATCTTCTCTACATCACACATTTTTGGCCGAAGTGGTAAGCAAGAGAAAACTCATCTGTTATTTATCTGATGATAAACCACTGAAGCTTGTTCACTTCCCAATGCTAACTGTGTTTCCATATGAAGCACATAATTCACCTCAATGCAGTGAAAGTAAAGCCCGCAGCAGTTTGCCTTACTGTTGGCCTCTCAGCTTGGTTAGCTCATGTCATAGACAGACGCTACAGTTTCCTATGTAGGTTTCAATTCAATTCAGTTTTGCGTCCTAAAGACTTGCGGTGGTCTTTAGGAATAAATTCCGGATACGGGAGCTGGCCCCACCTATGTTTGTTAGCTTTGAAGCACAATTATTGGAACTTGCTGGTCCCCCCCTGGCTCTTTGCGTGGTGGTCTACCGTCCTCCGAAATACAACAAGACTTTTATCAATGATTTTGCTGACTTCTTAGGATCTATTTGCTTAAATTATGACCGTCTTCTTATTGCTGGTGATTTTAACATTCATATCTGTTGTAAAGACAATAGGCTTGCTAAAGACTTTCTTGTTTTAGCTGACTCTTTTATTCTCACTGAAGATATGCGTAGCTTATTTGAGAGTTTAAAAATGTGTTAGGTAGGATGTAGAATTATTGTAGAGACACTGACACTGCCCTGGATGCAATAAAGGCCTGAGTGTGTCATGAATTTAGGAGTAGATTTCTAGGAGGTCCTCCCCCACTTTGAACTGTGAAAGTGAGACAAAGAGAATTTAATGTTGAGTGGAAATTCCCCAGGCGAGACCTGGGTGTGGGTCTCAGTGTTTGTAATATGTTAACTCTGTTTTCTATGTTGTGTAGAGGAATTTGGTTTAGCTTAGGTGAGGAGATTACTTTTATGACCCCCAGGAAGTCACGTATACAGAGACACACACAGTGGTTTAACTGTTACGACACACCCACACCTACATGCACAGTCACTCACGTGCACTCACATAGACACACGGTACGCGCACACACAGGCACTCACGTGCTCGTGCATACACACACAGATACACAGAGTTTGCAGCACACCATGGGGGTTTTATGATGGGGTCACTTCTATAAAGCTGGCTGTAACTAACAAAGAGGTGGAAGACTCTGCAGAGGGACATGGGCCTTGCACATCTCCCCTTCTAAAAGATGCATCCTTAAATGAAGATGAATAAAGGTTTTGTGAAATGACTACTGAGTTCCGGTGCCGTCTCTGGATGCTTCGAGGAATAAAAAGAACGGTGTAGAACTTGTATCTTTCCATCGTCCTGTTGTGCTGTGGATTGCAGATTTCAGAAAACTTTGCCTTCAAACATTCCAGATCCTGTCTCGACTCAGCAGCAGTGAGTATCTCTTCATCTGCACCAGCTACGCGAACGGTAGGAACATAAACAACTGAGCATTCTCGTTCAATGGCATCTGGTCCAGAATATTCAGGAGAAAGTAAGCCCTCGTCTTCGCCGGCTTGTCAGAGTGGGCAGTGGCGATGAAAAAATCATATTCCCATTCAAAAACACGCCAATTCTCAGCAATGTTCTCATCAAAAACCAGAGGGTCAGGTTTGCGAAATCTGTCCGCAAACCTGACCCTTTTTTAAATTTTATTTCTTTAGCGGCTAGACCAACACAGTGCAGGATATGCAATGCGGTATCCGGAGAGGGATATAAATATAGTCCGTGCCATCTTCTGACACCATGTAGCATTCTCGTGTGGTGCGACGAGCCAATGATCAGTCCAGATGTTATTCTGCTGTAAACTTTTTAATGCGTACTCCAGCACACAATAAACATAATGGCTGAACACCAGAAGAACATAACTCCCCCCCATACTGGTTGGACTAGCCCACACAGCTATAAACAAATATTGCTTGGTGATCATTTAACCAAATGATCTACACCAAGGTCTAACCATAGCATACACTGGTGTGAAAAAGTGTTTGGCCCCTTCCTATTTTCTTTTTTGTATGCTTGTCACACTTAAATGTTTCAGATCATCAATCAAATTCAAATATTAGACAAAGATAACATAAGTAAACACAAAATGCAGTTTCTATATGAAGGTGTTTATTATTAAGGGGGAAGTTAATTTATAACATAAATGATGTTATAATTTATGTTTATAACATAAATTAACTGTGGTGTGTTACATCTTTGGAAAGCGGAGTTCAAATTTCTCTAGCCACACAGTGGCCTGATTACTGTTACAACTGTTCTCAATGAAGAAATCACTTAAATGGGACCTGACTGATAAAGTGGAGTAGACCAAAAGATCCTCAAAAGCCAGACATAATGCATGGTGCGTAGGTGTCCACATTTATGATTCTAATTGCTAAATGACGAGTGACCACAGATTCAGTCCTCTGTTACTTAAGTCGTTTGCTGGGTCTAACTTTCCTCCCAAGCTTATTACTCTCTTGGTTATTCAAGCCACGTCTCTAGCTTTCAGCATGGAGCTGGCTGGCCAGATTAGCTTGCCTGCAACCAATGCTGGAAATCAGATAACAGCTGATAAGGCAGAAAAGGGGGAAGATGAAAAAAGCTGGGCATAATGTCATAGCTTCACTGCTTTAGCAGTTGATTGCAATGAAAACACTGGACAAGGGCTCTGTTTTGGAATTCAATAAAGGTACAAGAAAGTTCAGCTTGTTCCTGAATCTGAAAGTTCTCTGCCAAGGTCATATACGCATATGAAGTGTACAAATATTGAGAGGGCGAATAAAAATAATAGAGTTTTCCTTCTCTTCCACTTTTCTGACATTCTAGCACTTACCTCGGGGCAAGAACGGAAAAAAGCAGCCAATAGCTTTGATGGGAGACAGCTTCAGCAATAAATATTTTATGCTATTGATGGGCTTTTGTGCTCAGAAGAAGAGTTATGGAACCAGTACAGCCTAACATAATAACAGGTAGTTTCTTGCCAGCAGACTGAATCTGCATTTGTGCTTTTAGTAATGTTTGAAAAAGGTGATAGGTCTGATACTGAGTTAAAAAAAATATTCAGAAATACTTTAGGAACCTGCTGAACTCACTAGTGAAAGAAGTCCTTTCAATTTAAAAAGTTCTGAACATCAGTAAAAGGCTTCTGAGACACTTCAACAGATGGTGCCAAGCCTTTTTAAGAAAGAAAATTTAGCTGCTGATTTGCATAAATGGAAGTGCTTCCCATAAAACATGTGCAATGTTTTAAAAAATAAATGGAAACCACATAAAACAAAAGTCAAATGTTGTCATTTAACCTTCATGTATAACAAATGTGGTAAGAAATATAGGACTATCTGTCATGAAACGCTGTGTGGCAGGCAGAAGATGAGGACTCAAAGTGCAGGACTCACAGACTCAGGGGATGAACTCAAAATCACAGCTTTGTTTGCTAGTCACAGTATACGAGCATACAAAGTAAGCTAAGCTAAACTGGGAAACAATGAACTAAAACTCACAGGGAGACACAGGGAGATCCACACAGCAAGAGGGACGACGCGACACTGACTCAGACGCTCTTTTCGTTACCCCATGTATACTACACGATGCACACACGATTAAGGCAAAACACGGGCCGATCCCCAAAACGGTTGCACGACTGAAAAATTGGCTCAAAATGGGCCAAAAATCGCACAGTGTATGGCCAGCTTTTGGAGGCTAGCTCCAAACAAACATCTGCAGCTTGGCAGTGTATACAGCGCTATAATGACCAGACCTAATTCTTTTGAAAACCTTACATCTTTCCACAGGTCTCCACTTCATCAGACATCACCTAGACTCAGAGCTGGATGAGGCCAGCACAAACAGCAGCCTAACCGACGAAGATGATGGATCCATGGGGTCAGGAAAGCCAGAAGCAGGGGAGCTGCTTCTGGCTCCATGTTCATTCACTGGAGGTGTGGATCTATTGCATGGCTTTCCTCACACCAAGAAGCTGTCGATCAAAGTCAATACAGTCAATACAGAAGGGCTTCTTAGTCATGCAGGACTGTTCACTGCTAAACAGTTAGAGCTTCACAGAAAGAACCTTGAGAGCAAACTGCTGCTGAAGCTTAACCATCACCTCACTGAGTCAAGAAAGGGCACATTTAAATGTGCAAAAATAGATGCACACCCATACAACTTATGGTAAACTGAGCTGCCTTGTATGAACATATGTTGAAGTTGCCTCGCTCTAATATTTTCTCTGAGGCTGCTGTGCCTTTGGAGCAAAAATGAATATAAAGTTTACAGCATATCTTGTCACTGGAAATTGTTTGTTTATATATTTATATTATTTACTGTAGGTATTGGTGAAAAAAGCTTTATGTTGTGAAAAACTGAAATCTGGAAATTAGAATTGTTGTGCCTTTGTTGATGTTTTTACATATATTCCTTTTGAAAATGGTAAAATTTGTATATTTATTTATTTTTGTTTGTCTGACAACATTTATTTAAAAAATAAATCGGACATTTCAAACAGCTACTTGAGTAGTCTTTTCGCCAAGTACTTTTTTACTCTTACTTGAGTAACTTTTTTGATGACTACTTTTCACTTTTACTTGAGTAATAATATTTTAAAGTAATGCTACTCTTACTTGAGTACAATTTTTGGATACTTGACCCACCTCTGGTCACAAGGCATTTTTCAACAGGTGGCTCATACAAGACCCTCCATCTCCCTTTAGGGGTAAGGTCTAATCCAAAATCCTGTGCCCACCTCGACTCTCTGACCCCAGCTAGAGAGCACAAGTTCAGCACCTTAACACAACTTTAGGTGCTTCTTCCTGCATAAACTGTGAACACCCAACACAAACGTTCTCAGGGAAAGAAGCAGTCCACTCTCCTCATGCCAACTATCAAAAGCTGGAGAAACTGAAAGTACTGAATATACATACTAATATCCATCATGCCACTGGTCAGCTACAGCATGGTCTTTAGCAAACACTCAGTGACACAAGTAATGACTCTCAGATTTCTTCCAGAATCCTCTTTAAGGTTCTGATGGAGTTAATGTTAGTAACATTTGCATATCCCTTCCCAATGTCTTAATTCCTTCCCCAGCATAAATTCCCTGGCAGGGTTGTCTGCACACCATTTACCTACCAATAAGGCCTCACTTTTGTTCCAGTTAACTTTGGATGAAGCCTTTTCATACAAAGCTAAGCTCTTCCTCAGTTCAAACACATCACGCTGATTTCTAATACATAAATAATAACATCAGCATGAGCAGAAAAAAACTACTGGAGGACTCTGACCCCAAATTGGTAATGTAAAATATTTTAATCTAGCTCTCAATCTAAATAAGAGGTTCTGTTGCTAAGCTATATAACTGACCCGAGATAGGACAACCCTGCTTAATACCTCTATTAACTGATTGGCATTAGTGTAGAGTGACCTTACCCAAGAAAGAAAAACACATTCCTACACCAAATGCTTGCAAAGTTGAAAAAAAGAAAAGTATGATCTCCATGATCAAAAACCTTCTCCTGATCAATAGAGATGATCCCCACATTTAGGTCATATGCAATGTTCCCTCTAAGCTGAGCGCGTGAGCAATCGCGCACTGCTGACATGGTCTCCCCACACAGAAAATTTGCGTTGTGCGCAAAAAAAACATCCAGCCTGAATTGGAATTAAAGTAAATACATGTATTTGTTTTATTTCGCTGATTTTCTGTGCACGGAGACTGTGTCAGCAATGCACGATTGCTCACGTGCTCAGCTTAGAGGGAACAGTGGTCATATGTCTCACAAATAGCAAAAACGTCTCTCAGAGTAAATACATTGTCTAACATAGATCTGCCTGGAACACAATAATGGAACTACTGGAACTAGAAGGTCTATTGGATATTGGATCAGTCTATTGGATAACACCTTTGAAAGAATCTTATAGTCTGTACAAAAGGTCTATCCCCAGTAAGTTCCATAAATATTAAAAAAAATCTGCAGGTCGGTCATTTATTCTTAGGGATCTCCCAGATGCCATCTGTACAACAGCCGTTGTAAGCTCCCTCAATGTCAAGTCTGTGTTGAATGTCGCCTGATCATCTGAAGTGAGTTGAAGAAGTTCTGCTGCTACTGCTTCATCACATGTATCTTTCAAAAAGATATTTGCATAAAACTGTTGCAAGTTTTCTCATCTCTGCTGGATTCGTTGTAACTTGGTCATTTGGTAGGCCAAGGCAGACCATCTGCCTTTTTTCATGCAACTGACCTCTCCAAGTTAAAAAAGAATGTTGTTGGTGGATCCATATCCTTAGGCTTTGTAAAACGAGCTCGAATTAGAGCCCCTTTAACTCTTTCCTGAAGAAGATAATTTAATTACATTCTTTTATGAGACAATAAATCCTTCTGATTATTCTCACAAATGGAAACACTCTACAGGTGTTATTTCCTGTTCCAGTTTTTGAATTTACCCTCCTAATGTTACTAGTAGATCTAAAGTGTACTGCCGGCAGAAATTTCTGATTTGAGCTTTCCCTACCTCCCACCATCTAATTAGAGATTGAAACTCATTTTTCTTTGATTTAAAAAAAATTTAAATTGTCACAAAAGTTAAAATCTCATAACAGTTTAGTGTCAAAAAGATTTCTGTTTCCCCATAGAAGTAATAACCAGTTCCATTAAAACCATGTGATGATCTGTAAACACAACAGGAACAATGTAGCAATTCACAACACGAGTGCTATAAGAGCCAGAAAGATAGATTCTGTCTAACCTACCTGCATGGCATCTACTTTCAACTATTCTGGCCCAGGTGTACTGTCTACTCAAGGGATTATTCCTTCCCAACACATCAATTAAGTCCATCATTGTTGTAGGAGGACTCGAAATGTGTTCCTTCGCCAGTCCTGTTCTCTGTGTACTCAACACAGCAGTTCCAGTCTCCACCCAAAATAAAACATTCACTGGAATCTATAACACTTAGTTTATCTTCCAATATTTTAAATTAACTTTACATTCTGGATCATAATTTAATAAATACACATTAATAAAATGAATGATAACTCCTTGAATTTCTGACATTAATATATTCTGTACTTGCCAAAATCTGGATATATAAAGTTGGCGAAAATAAGATACCGACCCCTGCACAGCAATTTGTTCCATGGCTAAATATGCATTTATTTATGCAAGGCTGGATGGGGCAGCCTTAACCTTATTCTATTTCCACAGCATTATCACTGTGGCTTTCTTGTTAAAAAGTTACATCTAACTTCTTCTGTGTTTCTTTAATCAAAGCTCTCTTCTGTGCATCCCTCTCACATTTACATTTAAAGAAGGCCACCTTTAAATTTTCCATATTGAGAGAAGGAAGAAAAGGAGACAAGAAAATAGGAAAATTAGAAACACCCACTGATGTCTACTTAACTTGGAATTATTCTAAAGATTTCACTTTTTCCTCTAATTAGTTTTGACCGTTCTTTTCTCCGGTCTTACATTAGTAATATTTATCCTTAAACTGTATTGCTTTTTCTCATCCAGGTCAACAACTTTCTGTATTTTCTTCACAGACTGAATAAGCTTCTCAACATCAGGAAAAGAGTCTGTTACAACAGCAGATCTCCCATTACTATAGGCCAAAAAAAGAGTTAATTTCTTCTACACGGTACTGATTTCTATTTTGGAAAACACTTTCCACAATAGATAAATAATCTGACGCAGTGTAGTAGTGCCTGCCTCCACATACAGTAACAACGATGGCGCTGCAGCTGTAGCCACTTCTGCCTCCTGCTCTCTGTAGGGGCAAGTGATCTTTTCTCTCCACACATGTCCACACTCATAGCATTTCATCACACCTGAACTTGCATACACCATATAATGTCCCTCATGTGTAACATGGAAAGAGACATCTAATGATTGGGGTGGACAGTACAGCCAAGGGGAAAACTCATTAACTCATTGTTTTTTGAAATCTCACTTTAAATAAGTTAACAAAACGATCTTAGGTTGCTAAACAAAAACAACAACCCCGTTATTCATACGGGAGACATATGCAATGTTTCCATGCCCCACTTTGTCCCCATGTCTCAACAGCACCGACTCCACAGAGATGCTGGGCTGTGGCACCACTTGCACTCCGTGTCTCAATGAGAGAGACGGCATCCCTGAGGACGTCCATCCCTGCAGGGAGTTCACAAAAAAGTCATCAAAAACTATTGATCATAATAATAATAGAACATAATATTAATTAAAGATAATACCACAAAACTTCCACATGCAATGCAGAAAGAAAGGAGAGGAAAGGGTTGGGGCATTGCCTCCTTTTCAGATGAATCAACATTAGTGTTTTCTGCATTAGTGACAGAGTGCAGGTGTAAAGTAGCATCCCTCTAGCCCCTGATTAAGACTGATGCCATGCCAGCAAGATGACAGCACAGCATAGAACTGGTAGAAGGAAGCAGTCTGGAATCCATCCCACAGTGCCATCTGGTATCTCATGAGACAAATCACAGAGAGTAGACAAGGGAGAGATGCAACTAGGGGCACACAACATGGAACACAATACTCGACGCATGCTTCTGAACATACAAAAACAAGCATGTCAGCACTTTCTTAATACCTGGGATTTCCATCATGACCATTAACTGAGGACAATTTTCAGTAGCTTCTAATGTATAAAGTAATGTATGCAATTTTTTAATTCTCAAAAACGTTTTCTCCTTGTGCATGATCATGGAAGATGATTGGTCAGTTGGCCAGCTATCTGGGAAGGAGCCAAAGCCTTCAGCTATCAGGCCCTTCTCCTGTGGAACAACCTGCCAGTTTCTTCTTCACTCACTTCTTTTCCCCCCCTACATGTTTATTCACCACTATTACATTTAATGGTTAGTAATTACTAAACTCCAGCTCTTTCTCCCATGGTGTGCCTTTTGTACAGTCTGCCTCTCTTCTCCTCTCTTTCTGCTGCCCCTCCCCAAGCCTGGTACAGCCAGTAATTTCTTCCTGTTAAAAGAAAATTTTTCATTTCCACTATAATCAAGTGATACGATACCATATGTTACATAGTAACAAACCCGCAGCGGATTATTCTCCGCTCTAGTATGCAATGTATTGTCTTTCAGATCATTTTTTTGGCTGACACTTTACCCTGTGTGTTGGAATGGCTTGGGCATATTTAGTCTTTTGTTATGTTTTTTGTGATTTTATAATATTCCTTACATGTTTTTTCTGAGTTTCACCTCCACCTTATTTGTTGTGGTAGTGGTGCACTTCCTACTGGATTTAGAAGCAAATTAATACACCTCACTCACAGCAGGCATAGGGCTATGAGGTGCCGTAAGGGACATTATTACTGAAACGCTCTCACACACACTACTGAACAGGAAGGCATTTCAGTAGAACAGGAAGGCATTTCAGATGAATAGGAAGTTGTGTCCAGACCAGGAAAGTGAAGGAAAAAGTGGTACATTTCAAACCACTACACAGATGTCTACTCAGCAACCTGCTAGTAGCCTAAGTGAAGCAGCCGCATTACTCAACAGTATATTAGCCTCAGCAGAGACCAGCAGAACTCTGTCAAATGCGACAGTCGTGGGGCAGCAACCTGTTGGAAGTACCAGTGTGGATGGACTGGATAGTCACTTAACATCCCTCTTTCCCTCACGTCAGCGCAGCAGCTTGCCCATGCCAGCAACATCTACAGTCAAGAGAGAATGTGCACCTATCAAACTCGGCAATGCTTCGGCAGCTGGATATCAGGCACCAGAAGAAAAAGGTAGTTACAAAGTTTAATGAGTTTGTATTCACTTGTCTGAAATGGGGCGATATGTAATAGTCTGATATTTAAGACTATACTGAGGGCCAGATTTACTAAATGGGGAAAAATAGCACAGCTCATAGGTGTAGTTAGCTTTAGTTAGCGCTATTTTCTAAACCACTGAGTTCATTTTGTATCAAGCCTTAGTAAATTGGTTGGCAGACTCGCTTTACCCCATCTACCCATTCCATATTTTGTACATTAAGAAATGAACTCCTAGAAATGCATATATCACAGGGTCAGTTGGAAAAATTTCCCGCAAAAGTTACCTTGTCTTGCACGCAATATTGTCACTGTGTTGTCTTTTAAAATACCAAATACAACAAACGCGCTGTTGCAAAGCGTTTGTAAGTCTGGCTCCTATGTACTGCAATACCTTAGTGTAACATATTCCTATAATGGCAAAGTTTCCAATATTTTAATTTCATTTATTTAATTAATATAAATTAATTAATTTAATTTAATAACAGACTGCCACTCATTATCACCCTACCAAGGCAGATACTAAAATTATATAGAATACAATACAATACAGTATATAAAATTAACCCTTATGTTTGCCTAACTAAAACAATTTTGTCTATGAAAGCATTCTGTGTAGGGGTTTGGATAGTGTTCTGCTGTCTGCATCTCAGTATTATTAGTTATCACTTGCTGTTGTTTATGGTATCTCATAGTTATATTTATATTTCAAAGCTATGGCACAGCAGCATGACCATTTCAACAAAGATGTTATACTACTTCCAACTCCATCATGGGGAGTACCCCCCACACACACGTGCTTACACGTGCACACACATACACACAGTGGCACAAAATGTCTTTTTCCACACTACGTTTACCTGGCACAATCGATGTTAGAGATTTATATTGTGATTAAACAACTCAGCAGTATATACATTAGACGACATCTAAATTTATGTACTTTGAATCGCCCCAAATATTTAACATACTCAAAGCAATTTCTGTTTTTTTGGTTATAGTTTTTTTTTTTTATTATTATTACTTTATGCTGATCATATAGATTAACTTCAGTAATGTTTTGAATGAAGGACCTTTAATTTTGATGTATTGTGTTAATACTTTTTTTTTTTTTTTTTTTTTTTTTTTTTTTTTTTTTTTTTTCAGCTTGCATTTCATTTATTACCTCTTCTGCACTTCCAATTTTCAGAGGCTACAAGAGACAGCTTACAGAACCCAAGTGTAATCAGAATAATAACACAAACACATCTAACGACAACTTCTCCGAAGCAGCTATGGCAAAAATCTAATGTCTTCACCACATGCAGACACACGCAGCAACTGCAGCGTCCTCAGTTGTGATTTATGCCCCTTCTCACAAGTCTCTCAGGGTCCTTTTCAGCACATGGTCACCTCGTGAACAGCTGGGTGAGATAATTTGACTGGTACTGGTAGACTGGATTGCATGTCCTTTCAAAGGGTGCTCTATTCTTAAATGAATGATCTGGTTTCATTTGAGTCAGATGGCTCACTCAGCAACGCTCTTACAGCATCAGGTAAGAATATTGCCCTAATCAGGCTGCTCTAATGTTTTTTTTTTTTTTTTTTTTTTTTTTTTTTTTTTTTTTTTTTTTTTCGCCTGTCCCATTTGGTTCTTTAGCCGTCAGAATTGTTGTCTGAGGACCAACAAGGATACCCAATGGATTTATTTTGCCAAATGGATCATCATGGCATTGCCGTATTGGTCCATTTGATCGACCTTTGTTTTTATTATTTATTTTATTTTCAGTTGTTACAGACGGGACAGACATGAGTGAGGGATAGGAAAGATAGAAAGAAAGAGGAAGGAAAAGAAAAACAGAAGGGGAGAGGGACAGTGAGAAAGGGGGGAAGAAAAAATATCTCCGGGATCACCTGTTGAGAGAAAAAGAGTAGAAAACAAGCAAAAAAAAAACAACAAAAAAAACAATGCAACATACTATACACAACACCATCGCATTAATCTAGCTAAGTGTAAACAGCAGTAAATACTAAATATTGAATGTTGTTGTGCAGCACGCAGGACAGACAGCGCACAATGTGCTTTGAAGTAGCAGCCAAGAAAGGTGTGATTTAAGTCTACGAATAGTGAACACCCATGTGCACACCTGTGTGGATCGGCGCGCTTGTATTCAAATGGTTTCCCCATGTAATGGTCTGCTAGAGGATGTAGAGAGCCATAGCCCCGTCCCCCAGGGCATGAAGCAGGCATGGAGGAGATCCAGGCCCCAGACATCCAGAGGCCCCAGAGTGCAAGAGCCCAAGGAGGACCACCGGAGGGGCATCCGTGCCACCTTCATGGGAAGGGCTGAGGATCCCCAGATGAGGGGTCACCCAGTAGCCACCGGGCAGAAGCTAGAGGGGGCTGCACCGGCGTGCCCGCCGGCTCTGCCGGCAGCCAGCTGTGCCAGAGTGAACCGAGCCGCAGGCACAGAGGCCGGAGGCCCGAGGGCCCCCCGCGCCCCGGAAGAGGCCTGACCGAGCAGCAGGCGCCAGGCCCCGCCAAGTAGTCACCGGGAGTGAGCTGGTACATACCTGAGCGCCCAGCCCCGGACACCAAGAACCACCAACGCACCGACCCCTGAGGGCATCAGTCACCGGCAGGGAGTGTGGTGAGGGGAGATAGGCCTCCACACTTTGGAGGGCCTTGGAGTTCCCAGAGAGGTGAAGTCTAAGACCCGACCTGACATATAGACACAGACAAACAGGCACACACAGACACAGACATGCATTCCCACCCTCATGCACACATATACAAACACTCAGCACTCACCCAACGCAGGAATAAACGTAAATGGACATGTACACACAATCACACTCCCCAAACATACTCTATATCCCGGGTCCAGGTATCCTCACCCCCAGAGATGGAAACGGCACCCAGACCCAAGAGATGTTACCCTTCCCTCCGGGGTGGAGGCAAGCAGGCCGCCCCAGGCTCCGCAGCAGCAGGGAGGCCAATCGGACAGCCAGCATCTCTTCCCAGCCCCCCCGCCCCGATGGCTAGCAGAGAACAGGGGTGTGTTAAGACCCCATACCTCCCTCCTCCCGCTCAAGTGTAGTGTTGCTGCGTGTTGCTCTAAAGTGTATTTAAAACAAGGGAGAGCATGGTGCTGCTGCCAGAGAGCAGCAGGTGTTAGCACGGCCCCTCCCGAGAACCCTCAATGTCTACATGGATTTAAAATTGAGAGGTGGGCACCGGCGCCAGAGGCAGGTTTGAATACACAGACCGTCTACTGGACGCCGTTAACGTGCCCACCCTCAAGGCCCTATATATATATATATGTGTGTGTTATGAGAGTGTAAGTAATGTGGATGTCTAAGTTGTGAGATAAAATTGAGGCACAGGTGGCCAGAAGAGGACAGAGGGGGGGGGAATGTCTCCCCTGCACCCTGGTGACACACCCGCACCCCAAAGCCCTACCTGTGTGGGTGGGTGTGGTGGAGCGTGAAGAGGGAGGCAGCCGGGGATGGGGAGGAAAAGAAGGGAGGGGAGGGTGTCCCTCCCTAGGGCCAGCTCCCCCGCTGACCCCAATATGCACCCCCGTCCTCTGGTATCCACCAAGGCAAGGGAGCCCAGGCCCATCCAGACCGGGGCCTACGGCAGCAACACCGCCAAGCCCCACAGGACCCGGGGCAGCCCACTCCACCCCACCGCAGAGGAAACTGTACCCACCCCAACATTCAATCATCTCCCAGACTACACAAGACACAGACACCCAGGTTAAGTTTATTCTCCACCTCTCCTATGTCTCTCCCCCACCTGCAGAGTGGACTCCTGCAAAGATGGAACAACCTCCCTGCCAGTTCAAGAGCCCCCCGGTTAGGCCGATGCACAAGAGGCCCCCTGCGCCAGGGCTGAGCCCCCGTGCACCCACCCGCCCACAACCTCGGCGACACACCGACGAGGACCGAAGCCCCCAAGGCCCAGCCAGAGCCCCAGCACGGAGGCGAAGCACCCCCGAACCCCAAACCCCCACGCCCGCCCCGGATCCACTCAGGGGCAGCCAGGCCACCAGGCCAGTAACCTACGTCCGCCAGCACAGACCATCCTCCAGCCCCGCTGCACGCGGCCACGAGGAGAACAACCTCTGTGTGTTAATACTTAGTATTGTGTTAATACTTTTAAACACAAGGCCTGACCATTTGTTTCAAACCAGTGAACCTACCATAAGTGGTTGGGGGCCTGAACACTATAGATCCTTCGCCTTATTGTATGACGACGTCTAAATGCACGTCCAATAGGATCCACTTCCTGTAGACTTTGACTGACCCTCCAAACATTGAACTCTTAAGCCACGAGATCTCAGACTTCCAAGAGTATATACTTCCCCTGCATTTGGAGTGTTCTGTAGGATATCCGTCACAAGGCCATTCTATTCTTGATTTGACATATCCACATAGCTTAATGGCTCAACTCCCAAAGTTTGTCTGTGTCTGTACAGGGTTCTTCGACTTGCCATGTCATACCAATGGAAACAAAGTGAGAAATCTGTTCAGCAGATATAGTGTATCGTGGCCGACCTGGATGACCACTCAAGGTGGTTGGGGGTAACAATCTGTGGGTCACATAAGCAGATCTCTGTCTAGCATCATATTCATGTAGCAAGCTGCAAAAACATCTATACAAGGATCCTAGTAGGTTGGTGGCAACCCTATTATTAAGATCATATCGAGATACAACAGCAAGAAATTCTGATAGAGTCTGTGTATGATCATCTAGCTCTCTATAAAGCCGCTCTTGTCTGATATTGTCCGAATTTTCATTTTGCAGCGCCCCAATACATTGCAGAGCACAAGTAAAAAAATCTGTCAACATCTTCTTCATTGGTTCTCACCTCTAACAACAAAGAATGTATGTAAAAAATGGCAAGGATCCAATGTAATTTCATTGCAGATGAGGTACTGTCAGACTGTCTTTCCAGATTATACGGGCAGCTAGCATAGCCAGGATGCCCCGACTTGTTGCAATAGGCTGCTACCCTAAAACAATGTTTGGATAGTCACTGGTGAAGGCAAAAGATTTTTCAATTATACCTCTAAGAGACTGTTGTAGACGTCACCGCGGTGTTAGCTGTGCATTAATGTGTTGTTTGTTTTTCCTCACCTTCCTGTGCAGCTAAAATACCTTCCTGTTCAATTGAAATCTTCTTGGTTTTCAGAAGTGTGTGTGAGAGATACAATTTGTGTGTTTGAGAGATAAAATTTGTGTGTTTGAGAGATAAAATTTGTGTGCTTGAGAGATAAAATTTGTGTGCTTGAGAGATAAAATTTCAGTAGTGTGTGTGAGAGCGTTTCAGTAATAATGTCCCTTACGACACCTCATATAGGGCTGTCTTCAGTCGGAGTGCGGCTTCTGTGCAAACCAGTCCAGTCAGTGTTGTATTCCTGTGTGCATCATTTTCTACCTCATGTGCAGTTGGTTACTTGCATCAAATAATGTTAATTGTTGAAAATTTAGTGTGTGGATGTCATAGTCAGCTAATCCCACCAAGTGTTACCCTCGTAACTGCCATTGATAGGTTTGACCTAAGATGAATGTTTCAGGTAAAGTGAGTTAATTCATTGTGTATGACCTTATCAGTCTTAAGTGATATTAATATTTTTTTTAAATTTGATTTACTATACTGTTTTGCAGGATGTCTGTGAAGTCATCCAGGCCATCATAGTTTAAGGAGCTTGAAAATAAAAACTCTGGACTTCTTTAAGTTTCTTGAAGAACTCCAGATGTTTTTTCTTTCCAAGCTCCTTAGACTGTTTTGCAGAAAAACTTAAATCTTGAGTTTCTCAAGTCAAGTCTGAGCTTAAAAGGATGGATTCTTGTGTCCTGACTGACACTTGGTGGCGACTGTCAAGAAGCCACCAGTGTAGAATTTAAATTGTGGTTCATCATCTATACCAGGGGTGTCCAACTCCAGGCTTCAAAGGCCAGTATCCTGCAGGATTTAGATGTGACCCAATACAGCTGATTCAAATGGCTAAATTACCTCCTCAACATGTCTTAGAGTTCTCCAGAGGCCTGATAATGAACTAATCATTTGATTTAGGTGTGTTGACCCAGGGTGAAATTTAAAACCTTCAGGACACCGCCCCTTGAGGCCTGGAGTTGGACACCCCTGATCTACACTGTGACTAACCTGGAAAATAAACCCAAGTTTATTTTTTGTTTTTTTGACTAAAACAGAAGAAAGTACTGTGATGTTCTGGTGGAATTTGGGATACCAATCTGCAATTACAAGATCTAGCTCAAAATTCACCCTTTAATATTTGACTTTAATGTTTTTAACCCTCTTAAAACACAAATAAAGCTGAATTAAACTTTTGTTTTTTGAAAACTGGATAGTGGGAGATGTTTTAAGAACTGCCTGCTGAGAATCCAAATACTGTGAATGAATACATAATGTATGTTCGATAACTAATCATAAACAACTGAATGAATACTAATGTTGCTCTGTGACTGCACAGTGTGCAAATAAGCAATGTTTTTCTAGCAAATGTACTTTTTTGGAATGTTATGTTCATGCATTGGTTAAAATTCCCACTCCAAATGAATACTAATAGTGGTTATGTCTGCTAAATGTATAAATCAGTGACTGTCTGCTGAAATAATAAACATTTCATCTGAATAACGTGGTAAAACACTCACTGGTCACTTAATTAGTTACATCTTGATAGTACTAGGTTGCACCTCTTTTGTCTTCAGTACTACGTTAATTGTTTGTGGCATAGATTCACAAAGGCACTTGATACATTACTCAGAGATTTTGCTCCATACTGACATGATAGCATCATGGAGTTACTGCAGATTTGTCAGATGCTATCCATTATGTGAACCCCCAACACCACAAATACTTAATTGGATTGGGTGACTGTGGAGGTAATCTGAGTACAGTCAATTCATTATAAAAGTTCAAGAAACTAGTTTGTGATGATTAAAGTTTTGTGAAGCTAAACTTGGAAGCTATTATCGGTACACGGGGCATATCGGTACATCCTCAATTTTATGATTCATAGGAGTAAGTCATTTGGATGATGCTTTCAGCCAAAGCTCCTTTCATTATGCCAAGTACAAGTTGTGCCTCTGTGTTTCACTGATGAAACAAGTTTTGGATTCAGTTCATATACACATATGCACCACAAACACCCGGATACTTGAAAATCCTGCATGACATTCATGACATTCAAGTATACAGCATCCTTCAATATATAGAGGGAGAGAAGGAAGTCAGGATTTCATTAAATTTGCACTATAATGCTCAGAGCTCTCTGCTGGAGCTGCTCTGGTTGTGTAATGGTACTCTCATTAGCATTCAGACAGAGTGCAGGATTGCAAAGCTACTGTCGGCCTACTTATCATTGTGGGGTGATTAAAAAGCAGAGCCATATGCACGCATCAGACTGCATGAAATACTGTATCTTATCTCTGTGTGAAGGTCTCAGTTCATACCACATTTCCAGCTGTTCCAACAGCAGACTAATGACGGAAAATGCCACTGCCATTTTTCAAGGTAAAAGCTCCATGTTTGTGTTCTTTCTGGCAGTCTACAGTATACAGACTGGTTTAAAGGACAGAACAAAGCCTATACTCAGATTAACTAATGTCTACATTCAACTATTATTGTAGGGTCTACTTTACAATATAAAGCGCCTTGAGGTGGCTGTTGTTGTGATTTGGCGCTGTATGAATATAATTGAAACTGAACTGGAGGGGATTGTTTAAGCAACCTAACAATTGCATTTCAAGATGGGGGATACTGAACCTAAACAGAGTATGGGCATACTGAATTGTGATGCTTTCGGGGATTAAACATGGTACACGATAGCAGAACTTTACAAGTTTATTGATTATATAAAATAATTCTTTGACAAGAAAGGGAGCTAAAGTGGAAAATGAGGGTGAAAAAAAGAGGGGATGGAAATGGAAAGTGAATCAAAGAGAAATAGAAAAAAAATCTTGTCCTCATAATGCATCTTAAAATAGGGGAGGTCGCCCACACAGACACTTTGCTTCTGGGTACTTGGCTCTGATTTATTTATTTTGTTTGTGGTACAGAACAATCCACTGGGAATTATATAAAGGGAAAACCCTATGCCTGGCCCTCCGGCTTTCTTTATGCGGCTAAGGCAACAGTAACTCTAAAACACTGAAACCCCACATCATTTATGTCATTATTACTCTGCTGCTTTTCTGGGAGTGCAAATTGCGAAGAGATACCGAATTGGTTCCCAAGTGGCTGGAGTATGTTCCAAATCTCAGAATCACAGAGATACCCCATGAACTGAGTGGTGTAAAGCCTCTGGACAGCAGATACTTGTGGGAACACGCTACAGTACAGACTGTGGACAGCATACAGCATGATTTGTGTGTGATTCATGGATAGCGTTCACACTTTGCAGCTACAACAGAAGCAGGCCAGGTTATAACTACTGATAATAATTGATTATTACACCAATTAATTGATTAATGGAATAAGAAATACTTTGGTCTTATTAATAAGCAATAATGAACATTTTAAAAAGAACATGAGAACACAAGAAAGAACACAGGTCTTTCAAAATTAACTGCTCATTGGTTTCCATTGGAGAAATTCCAATGTTTTAAACTTTAACTGCAAACATCTGTCAAAAGAACAAAACAAACAACAACAGCAACCCTCTGACTGTATTTATGTGCCATATTAAAATGATTTTTTAATAAAACATTTTCTTAAATGGAAAAATATATAAATATGCTAAGTCCAGTCAAGGGTAAAAGTAAAATACAATTAGATATACAGTGCAATCTAAACAAAGGCATAAAAATGTACCTTTACCAGTCTTCTTGGAAGGCTTTCTGACATTAATAGGAGGCAAAAACAGTTCTGACAGTGTTTTATCTCCTGGATGAGGTAGATACAGTGTGTATTCATGTTTATGAGTTTTTGTGCTTGTGTCTCTGCATGTTTAAGTGTGCAAGTAAAGTCTTTCAAACCTAACAACCCTCAGGTCAGTGGAGTTTTACTGGCTTTAATCTGAAAAATGTTGAAAAAGGCTGAAAAAAGAAACAAATATCTTCTAGTACATCCCTTGCCCTCCTTTTGTCTAACCATGTTTGCTGCAGGTTCCATGTAAAATAGGATGGCTGCCATCACCCTTCAGCAAGCTGTGTAATTTAAACATGGTATCAGAATAAGTTAACAGCTCATCTGCATATTTTAATACAACTTCTGGAGGCTTTCTTCAGATTTTTCGCTGTGTAAAACAAACAGCGGTGGATGAAGCAGCTACAAAGTTCGCTTTCCTTCACGTCAGAGTTTGTTGATCAGACACTTTGTTTGAAGGATTTCCACTAGCTTTTTCCAAGTAAAGGTTTTAATGGTGATTACAGGAAGAGCCCTGCTGTATTGGATGCTAGAAACCACATTACCATCTCAGTAACAGCTCTGCCTCTTTGCTCTTCGTAATGTTAGTGCAAACAGACTCCAGCTCCACTTTAAACTGTGCCAGTGTCATCATCAACGCTGCTGCTGTGTTATCAGTGTTTTCTGTTGAAAAATTGAGCGGTGTGTAGGCTCAATGTTGTCAGAGTATTCACGTGCATTAAACAAAACATTCAACCAAAAAATTTGTGTCAAGAATTTTTTAAATTATTGAATTATTCAAATGACTTGATAAATAGCTTGCAGCCTTGTGGCAAGCTATTTTAAATTTGTACCAAACTAATATTCTTCATTAGAAATATTATCAAGTCTAACATAAAGCAATCCTTGCTGAAGTTATTTTAAACTCTGCTTTAATCCAAATCAAGCTAAATCTATAACTAATTTGATCAGCATGACTGCAAATCAATGTGGAGATTACAAACACCAGACTGGGCATTTTAGTCTGGAACTGGTCCGAATCCTTGTTTGTGAAACACATCCTGTATGATGGATAAATATTTTTGCTGGTAATGGAAGAGAACAAAACTGATGCTGATCTCTTATGGGGTGGCTGTAGCTCAGGTGGCAGAGCGGATCAGCCACTAACCAGAAGGTCAGTGGTTCAATCCCAGGCTGCTCCAGTCTGCATGCCAAATATCCTTGGGCAAGATACTAACCCCATGTTGCTCTCCGATGCATCCATCGGAGTGTGAATGTGTATGAATATTAGATACTTAGCACTTAAGATTAGAAGTGCTTGTGTGAATGGGTGTGATTGGGTGAATGAATTAGCTGTATAAAGCGCTTTGAGTGCTCGGACAGAGTAGATAATATAAGAACTCTATATAAGAACCAGTCCATTTACCATTTACCATGTTAAACAGAAGGCATTGTTTGGCTTAAACAGGGAACTAGAAACACAACCCCAAATGTTTTAGTCACAACATGATGATTAGATGAGAGACCAAAGAAGTCAACTAATATGACCTTAAACACAAGCTGCTTGGGAGTTAACTAACTGATTGTTACATAACTGTATGCATTAGTATGAGGCATGGTATATAGGACTATGAGGTATTGTATTTAACAGTATTAAACATAAGAAAGAGGTTCTTAACCACCGTTAATGACAATGTATTATACTGAATGATATGTATTTCCACTTATGAATACTGCTGGACACTGTATGGATACCATAGCTAGGTGACTAAGATATCAACTTGCCAGTCATATAGAGTTTCCAGCAGCCTGAGGAAAATGACCACTAATCCATCTGTCACACTGAAGTAGTCAGGGTCAATATTTAATTGATCATGCTAATGCTGGATCAATACCCAGTGGGATCCCAAAGTTATTTGAGAGGCAGCTCTAATCAGTTGTGGTAATTGAACCAACTCCACTAGTAGAATTAATGCCACTGAATGGCAGTAATTGGGTGGCAGCTAAATCTAGGTGAAAATTATGGCTGTCATTAGGCATATCTGAACATTGACTGCCAGTATCTGCTACCAGACGTGTGTCGCTATGATACAGAACAGCCCTATCCTTCTGCAGTTAAAGGTATAAAACCGGTTGTCCAAACAAATAAGATACTTTAGACCCATCTGAGAGCATATTCTTCATCATGCTGTGACTAACTTACTTAGATACTGGTGACATCAACAATTCCAAGACTTTCAAAAACATATCTGCTTTAAACTTAATATTCAATATTCATTCAAAGTGGAATAAAACATGCTTTAAAGAGCACTACATTATATATCTCTTCATCCTCTCGGATTCATTAGGGGAGCACTCCACTGGTCTTCCACTGCATTGGCATTCTGATGGTTATCGTCTCTCTTAAAACACATCAACCTATTTTTTCTTTAACAACCCCCTCCGTGAATCGCTACCTTATTGTGGTGGAGGGGTTTGTGTATCCCAGGGTTTATGTTGTCTGGGTGCTTTTTCCCCCAGAAGGGTCTCCCATGGCAAATTGGTCCTGGGTGGGGGACCAGACAAAGAGCAATTCATAAGACCCCTATGAGTGAAAGATCAAGGGAGCAGTTCACCCTGCCTGGGATAGGGTTTCTGGGGCCCCGCCCTGGAGTCAGGCCTGGGGAGGGTGCCTGAGGGCTAGCATCCATGTAGCCAAGCCGGGCCCAGCCCGAAAAAGGGACATGGGCCAATCCTCCTGCAGGCCCACCACCTGCAAAAGGTGCCATAGGGGTCGGGTGCAAGGTGTGCCAGGTGGCAACCAAGAGCGGAGGCCGTGGCAGACTGATCCCCGGCTACCAAAGCTAGCAACTGGGACATGGAACATCACCTCTCTGGTGGGGAAGGGGCCTCAGTTAGTGCATGAGGCTGAGAGGTGCGGACTAAATATAGTCAGGCTCACCTCAATGCATGGCTTGGGCTCTGGAACCATTCTTCTGGAGAGGGGCTGGATTCTGTCTCAGTCTGGAGTTGCCCTTGGTGAGAGGCGGCGGGTGAGTATCTTAGTATTCCCTCGGCTTCCTGCCTGTACGTTGGGGTTTCTCCCAGAGTACAAGAGGGTTTGTTCCTTGCGCCTTTGGGTCAGGGAACGGGTTCTGACTGTCGTCTGCGCTTATGCGCCGAGTAGCAGTTCAGAGTACCCAGCCTTCTAGGAGAGACTTGGCGGGGTGCTTGAGGGTGCTCCACCTGGGGACTGATACTTACCTAAGTATGAAGCACATTGAATGGTGTTAAATATTTTTTGATGAAAAAATTTTACGTTAATAATAAAATATGAAAGCTCTCTAAACCTTTTTTTGCTTACTGTCACATTTATCTTTTTTTAATAGCCTATAGCACATTTAAACAACAGAAGATGACCCAAAGAGACAGGAACTGGGTTATTGCTCCAAATAACCCAGTTTCAAAATACATAAAAGCTCAAAGTTGTTTTATTTTGAAAAAAATAAATTAAAAAAATAAATAAATAAGTGGTCAATAAATGTGTTTAGAAATTGCAAATTAATGATGATTCATTTCATAAATCAGAAGACACTTTTCTCGCCTATAAGAGCTGTCTTTTTAAGTTAAAAGAATCATATTGGAATGAGGCATGTTGGTTAAATTGCTTTGAGTACTAAGGTACAGTAGAAACACGCTTTATATAAGAATAATAATCCTATAAGAATTTGTCCATTGAAATAGAGTTGTTTTGAAGGGGAACTTTAACATACGAGGTTATTGAGATTGACACACTTTTGGAATCAGCCTTAAGAGGCTGGAGTTTTTGGCACTTCATTGGCCTTATTTTTGAGCTCCAGAAGTTTTGATTATGATGGATCTGTTTACAAGTACTGAATACACAGGATATTGTTTGCTAACACCACTCTTGGTGTCCTTTTGTGGTAATAACAGGCTTTTAAATGTTCACTTATAAAAACCACTCCTGCAAGAAAGCTGCAGAAAGTCAGTTTCATACTCAACATCTTTGTAAATCTATATAACATTTCATTGTATTCCATTGTAGCTGCTTTTTAGAATAAACCTGAATAATTTAAATAAAGATCTCTGTCAAGGAGGCAAATGACAAAACTAACTGAGACAGCAGAAAGAGATTTATCAAGTTCTCGAAAGTATACATGTAAAAATATCCAAATCCACCATCTGGCTGGTGTCTTTCTGTATGGAGTTTCCATCTTCCCCCAGTGTGGATCCAGGTATTGCGACTTCCTCCAACAATCCAAAGACATGCAGTTAGTGTGGTTAGGTAAAATGGTGATTCTAAGTTGTCCATAGATGTGAATTTGATTACAGATGGTCATCTGTCTTTGTGTTAGCTAGGATATCTATAGCTTATATATATAAAAATCTATATTAGATAAAGAGACATTGTTTGCACTGGCATCCACTGTTGTCATCATTTAGATGATTTGCCTGATTTCAAAAGTTTCTATAAATCCAATACTAATTTCAGATTTGGTATGCAGAAGGCCAAAAGAGCAACAAAGCAAGGATACATGTGAATGAAGGCTCATCAGTATGCTGCACTCACAGTCCTCCTTAAATTGATTTTAGCAGGGGGAGAGATGGCCTCTTGCTCGGTCTTTCTCTCCCTTCATGCAGACAGACTCACACGGAATAGTAATAATTGTTTTCCAGATTTTTCTCTTATTTTTTGTACACGTGACGCTTTGTAGGTCTCAGTCTTCACACAAGTCTCACATCTAAATTACAGAAAAATACGATTTGAGATTAAAAAGGTGACCCACACATAAATAAATGATCAGAGTCTCTAAAATTGGCATCTCTGTCTGGTTCCCTTTCTCCATCTGCCAGCACACTCTGTCTGTCTCTCTCTCCCTCTCTCTCTCTCTGTGTGAAGCTACATTAACATCCACAGACAAGTTTCCTTTTTCACTTTCTGTCAGCCATTTCACTCCTCTTGGATTCAAGAACATTACAGATTCTGTTTTAATATGGAGATTTTTATCATTACCCTTTAATAGTTAGGTCTACAGGCATAACTATGTTTGGTGGCATGATGCAGAGAGTAGAGTAAGTATCTTGTTAGACACCATGTTTAAAGTTTTTAGGAAAAATATTTTTAGGGCCAAGTACAATAAGCTCAGTTTTATTTGAATTTAGAAGCAAGAAATTAAAGGTCATCCAAGTCTTTATGTCTTTAAGACATTCCTGTAGGTAGTGGGTATGTGTTAGCTTGGTGGATAGTTAAAGATGGGTGTCATCTGCATAACAGTGACAATGTATGCTAGACCTTCTAATGATACTACTGAAGGGAAGCATGTATAATGTAAACAGAATTGCTCCTAACACTGAACCCTGTGGAACTCATAAACATATTTAACCTTAGTGTGTAAAGACACAACAAACTGGTGTCTGCTGCATAGATATGATTCAAACCACTGCAGTGCACTTCTTTTAATACCTACAGCATGCAATGAAATGTTATGGTCAACAGTATCAAACCCTGCACTGAGGTCTAGCAGGACAAGCACAGAGATGAGTCCACTGTCAGAGGCCATAAGAAGATCATTTGTAACCTTCACTAAAGTTGTTTCTGTGCTGTGATGAACTCTGAAACCTTCAAAATAAACTCTTCAAATAAACCATTTGTCTGCAGATGATCAGTTAGCTGTTTGACAACTACTCTTTCAAGCATTTTTTCAGCTAATAGGATGGTTGGATATTGGCCTATAATTAGCCAAGCCAGCTGGGTCAAGTGATGGCTTTTAAAATAATGGTTTAGCAGCAACAATCAGTGGGGAGCCGCAGGGTGGGAGAACCCCCCTCAAGGCTAAGCCAAGGCTTAGCGAGGCCCATGCCTAGCTATACACACTCTCTCTCTCTCTCTCACACACACACACACACACACACACACACAGGGGAACTGCACACACACACACACACACACACACACACACAGGACCTGCGCGCGCGCACACACACACACACACACACACACAGAGGAACTGCACACACACACACAGAGGAACTGCACACACACACGCAGGAACTGCGCACACACACACACACACAGAGGAACTGCACACACACACACACGCAGGAACTGCACACACACACACACACACACGCAGGAACTGCACACACACACACACACGCAGGAACTGCACACACACACACACACACACACAGGAACTGCACGCACGCACACACACACACACACACACACACACACACACACACACAGAGGAACTGCACAGAGAGCCATATCTATTCACATCCACCCTACACCCTCAAACGTAAACTAACTTAATCATCTTGTTGTAACATATAGAGGATCAACAGAGCCCTGTGCATCTACATACAAGAATTTTGTGCTTCAATAATAAATTGTGCAATGAAATATGTATATGTAAACTAATTTCCCAGATAGGAAACAATAATTGAAAGTATTCTAAATCAATGTTAAGCTCAGTAAAGTGCCCCACCGACAGCCATTTATTCTCTGATTGTTTGATTGTTAAATTTGTGATTGACCTGACATTGACCAATCAGCTGAAAGGAAGAAAAATTCAGCAAAATTCATAATGTTGACACTCACACACAGCCAGGGAGCCCAGAGTTTTACTATGGCATTATTTTTGTGCCACTATTCTGAGCGCACGTAAAAAAAAATTGCAGTTGCAAGTGTTGCATTTTGAGGAGAAATTTATTTTGAGCGAAGAAACGCTAAATTTGAGTGAACAAAACTCATTGCTGTGTGCAAAAAATGTATTTCAGTGTTTGCTATTATCCACACACACACACACAATAGCAGCCCCTCTCGCTCAGTTTTTGCATTTGTGCTCGCTCGCAATGTGTTGCTTGCGCTCTCAACATTTCTGCCCGTGCGCATTCAACTCTTTCTGTACACCGTTATATTTGTGCCACAAAACCAGCCAATCACAGACTTGGATGCAAAAAAATCTGATTGGCTGCTTTGTTCTCCAATCAGCTCGAAATGACGAAATGCAGTATCCCAGAATCCATTTTGCCCAAAACTCAAACGAGGCAGTGGCGGAGGAACACAGAGTGGCGGAGTTTGAAATATTACTCTTTCTGGGTCACAAAATAAACTTTTAAGATATTTTCATGCGAGAATGTTGCTGTGTAAACTTCAAACATCTGCTCGATTTATCAAGACATCACATATTTGCACAAGTGCTCTAAACGTTTTTGGAGTAAATGGTACTTAAAACAGCAAAAATATCATCTCCCTGTCAAGTAAAAGCTTGGATACACAAACAACATAACACAAATGATTTATGTGAAATCACAATGTGTGATTTAATCCACCTGTTTCCCCAATGTGCCACAAATTATTTTGTACCAAAAGACATGTTCACATATAGCTGTGTGCCTTCCAGAGACAATCATCGAGGCCTCACACATGCCATTACACTCTGTATTGTCCTCTCTGTCCTTGCCTCATTACTCCTCAACTATTTTTAAAAGGGGATATGCCTTATTACAATTAGTTGGTTTAGAACCCAATCTGTCATGCTCATTACAGTGATCTCTCCCTGTCCCTATTTTTCTTTTATCTCCTTATTCATCTCAATCTTTCTGTATCTGCCTTGGTTTTCTGACGTATATGTCACTTCAACTTTCAAAGGCTTGAGGGCATTTTGCACATATTTTTGGAGTATGTGACAAAGAAAAAGAAGGGAGGAATCTAATTTGTTCTTTTTGATAATTCAAGTGACCAAAAAGCTTTGGAGTGATTCAATCTGCTGTGACTAATGACAGCATGAGACAACACTTCCTCTCAGACACGGAGAGCAGAATCAGTCTCCATCTGAAATGAGTCCTTGAAGAACCACTGTTTAGGAAGTCAACCACTTCTTCCCTAATTGTCCACGATCTAGTTTCAACCTGAAATTTATTATAGTCTGCAGGACTACATCCTTTTCTTCCTTCATGTTTTTGTTTTTCTGCTCTTAGAAAACCACTTCTTGTGCACAAAGACAATAATTCCAACTTGGCTTTGCCCACTGCTTGTGAGACGCTTGGGAAAGGCACTGCACATACCTTTTTAGCCACTTTAAATCTGTCTGGTCATCTTTACAGCCCTTTCCCACGCCAACCTGGATAGAGGTGCACACTAGATGGGTGTGTGTATAGATGAGTTGGAGTATTTAGGTAAACTGCCCACTCAGTGTACATACAGTATATAAAGAAATTGAGGGAACAAATGAAGGAGCGCTTAACTTCATTACATCCCTGTGTTGCACTGCGCTGAAATCTCCCTCACCATGAAAGTTTCTAATTGATCATAAAATCTTAATTAGCTGGATGTCTCTTGGTCTGTCCAGGCCTGTGAGAGTGTTTCTCGATCACTTATTTATTACCTTCTTAATTACAATTTCACAGTGAGTGCTCATGACATTTAGAGACCTTGTAGCAGTGGACAGAGCTGACTGAAGATGAGGATTTAGTGTGATTCCACAGTGGCAATAAACACACACACTTGCTAAGACTGTTTCAAAAATCTGTTCCTACACATGTGTAATTTCTAGTGCTGTCAGCGTCATCAATTAAAATGACATTAAGGCATGCGTGGGGCTGCACGGCGTCAACGCGTTTGCGCAGTTAGCTTGTTGACGCATTAGCGATGTCCAGCCCCAAACACGGGACGATCCGCATTAACTCGCTAATGGAGATTTGCCGTGTTAATGTGGTTATGGGTAAACATAATTTCAACGAGATTAACGCTGACAGCACTAGTAACTTCCAAAAATTTGTGTCAAACTAAGTGCCAGTGAGATTTTTTTTTTTTTATCAGCATAAGAAAATAGTCATTATTTATTGCATTTGGAGGACTGTAGAGGATTGTTCCTTGCCTAAACTTAGCTCAGAGCTTTAAGTTAAATATATAATAATAAAGTATATATAGTAATCAAAGCACTCAAGCTTAAGTAATCAGTAGGGGTGCAATGATACACAAAATTCACGGTTCGGTTCGGTACTTTGGTGTCACGGTTCGATATTTTGATATTTTTTCGATACAAAAAAATGTTCATGCCTTTTTAATTTGTCATTTATTAAAATTATAAATATATATTTTAACTCAAAAGTAGTTTTTAAATTTAATGTTGCTGAAACAACAAAATAATAAAATGACATTAACGCCATAACACGGCAAATCTCCGTTAACGAGTTACCGCGGATCGCCCCGTGCATGGGTACTGGACGGCGTCAACAAGCTAACTGCGCTAACGCACTAGTTCCCACCAATTGAGCATTGTGCGGCACATCCAACATACTGTTTTACTTTTGTCCATGACGCGCTTACCTTCAGGGTCATGCTTCACATGAAAAACAAGATAGTTCCAAACGCCAGATCTGAATGAGGGTGAGGGAGGTTCAATTTCAGGTAGCGTTGAGGCAGTTGCCATGTTGCAACGAGCTTAGCTTCTGTCTTGCTAGCTTGCGCTGCGCTCAGTGGATCTGCACTCGACAGTGCAGCCTAGGCGGGCGGAGTAGTCAAACGCAGATCCACTGAGCGCTCAACACAGACAGCATCGTCAGAAGAAAAGTTGATAAAATAAATCAAATGCGTACCAAACCGAAAGCACTGTATTGAACGGTTCAATATCGATACGAGTATTGTTGCACCCCTAGTAATCACGTATCAAAGAGTCTCTGATTTGACTGCTGGTCAATCCACGATGCATTTTTTCAGACTGAGCCCTGCTCGGAGGCGCTCAAACAAAGGTCAGGCATATTACTAGGATGCGGCATAAATCAGATTTGGGGCACACCCAAAGCCTACTTGAGAGATGAGAACCCTCCATTTCTGCAGGCTGCTATAGGGTTTCTCATTATTGTAAACAATAAAGTGGAAAGTTTTAATTTTGCTGGTACTTCCCATATGCAAAAGAAATAGCAAAAACTTATAAAAGACTTGCATAAGATGTGGCCTACTTCATATAGTGAATCATATAAGGCTTATATGATTTACTCATGAAAGTGGCCACTTTATCATTACTTTCATATATTGTTTTAGTAAGTATCCAAAACATACAACTTTCATTTATATAATTTTTCAAGGGATCTTATATCTGTTTTCACTCTTGTATGCTTTTCATACAAGTTTCACACAAGACAGATACAAACTTTATAAGATTTATATATATCTTTTCCATATGGGTTTATTTGCTAGCAAAGAGGTTTTGGTAAACACAACCATAACAAGTCTCCTATTCTAAATGATAAAAGACAGATTGTTTTATACTGACTTTTTTTCTTGTCTGTTGGTCCTGTTCATATGAAAACATCACGCATCAGTGCCTTTCAGAACTGTAGGCTATAATTTAAAAAGGTTTTTTCAAGAGGCCAAGTTTTATCAGTGAAGATTTGGTAAGATTTAAACAACATCATTGAAGTTCACACATGAACTTGGAAACACGACAACTTCACTCACATATGTATATCATTAGGTACATTTTATTTTCCATACTAGATCATAAAATAATCTGAAGAGCTTGGAGACAGCTAATCTACTAACACATCAAATTGTAGTACCGCTGTCTACTTCTGATACATTTAAAATAGATTACTGCAATCTACCTACTATATTCTCTCAGTCGCCAAACATTAAATGATACATTTAGTAAGGTTGCCTAGCTAATGAATTATGTTTAATGGATGTGAGATCAAAGTGATTTTTTAAACTGGAAATTTCTCTTTATTGATCTGTTTGTTCTCAAGTGGAGAAGAGGCATATGAGAACTCCAATGCCATGCCATTTGCTTTGCATTGGTTTCCATGGTTACGAAGGCCAAACAATGAGAAACAGCTTTAGCTTCAACAGAGCGGCCACTCTGTCTTCCAGCCCAGATCACTGACACAGCGCTTTCATGTTTCCATTGGAACATGTCTTAAAGCACTTTTACCGCTGTCTTGATTCTGCTGCTGAGAGAGGAGTGATAAAGTACAAGAAATCCACAAAATCGAGAAAAATAATTGGAAATAAATTGACTTCAGGTTGAACTCATTTTATCAGCTGTACTTTCTGAGGGCAACAACTTCTATATCAAAACTGAAAAACGTTTCAAAAGTTGAGTGCAATGAAGTTTCAACAACTTCAGTGAAAGTGAAACAAACTGAACCAGCAGCGAATGCTACAAGCAAGTAAATGTACCCTGAGTAGAGATTTGTCTTGTCAAATCTTGTCTTGTCCAAGCTTACAGAATGATTCTAGTCTTCCCAAAACTTGAAACATATAAAGATGTTTTGAGTTTGCAATACTTCTACTTCTCCAACATCAAGCACATATTTTAGAACAGGACTCAAACCTTGTTCCAATTTCAGTGACCTCTGTGACCTCTGCTTTCTATGTCCAGTATCTTAAAACTGTAAAGACTGAACCATTAAATAATTACCTTCTGACAAATTTTAAATATTACTGTTATTTTAAATATTAATTTGCATATTTTTTTTATTTTGTAGTTTTTATTTTGTATCATATCTCAGTAACTCACAAGAACTCATGTATCAATGTACATTTGGCATTAAAGGAATAAGACCATTGCACTATTGGGATTAAAAAAAAAAAAAGGTTACTAATAATCTTATTAATCTAAGTGTGAATCAGGTTTTCTCCAAACAGTTACATAAAGCTATTTTGTATGAACAACCTATACAAGCCGCAATGTGTTCCTGCACCATATATTATAACCATGAAAACATATGGCAGTGAAAAGAGCCCATAATTCCCCGATGTTCCCCCCTGCACAAACGGGAGTGTAATCACCTTTAAACTCAACCTTCACGAATGCAAGGGTTTAAAATCACTCAAGAGAAGCAAATGGCTTTCAATAAACGTGGCTGAATGAACCGACCAAACAGCTGCTAAGCAACTTTACGGAGAGGCTACACTCAACAGGATAAAATGTTTGAAAACATTTTGTGAAAATCAACAGTTTTTAATATGTGGTGGTCCTGGATGTGGCCTTCCTGTTGTTTCTGAATTTGATACATAATTTGAAATAACAAATGAGCAAGCAGATTATGGGAGGAACTGAAGGGGCAGCTCTCATCCTCTTCACACCAGTGAAGAGGATGCTTATCTTATCCCTCAAAGAGGTGGCATAAATGCTGAGAGACCAACAGATTTGCAGTCAATAGTCAAATAGACTGACAGCACAAAAGAATTGATACTTGGTGAAAATATGGCTACGTCCACACTAATGTGTTTTTGTTTGAAAACGCTTTGTTTTCTCTCCGTTTTGGCCTCCTGTCCACACTGAGATGGTGTTTTGGCTCAAGGAAAATGCAGCGTTTTGTAAACGCTCCCGAAAATGCATACATTTGAAAACGGTGCTTTCGTGTTGCAGTGTGGACAGCGAAAACAGAGAATCTGCTCTTTGAGCGCAAGATTGATAACATCATGGAGCGCAAGATGGATAAGATTATGGAGAAGCTCACAGCTCTCCAACAGGAGATTGAGAGACCAATGTTGGACTGCTAGAACAGCTTTGAAATTCACATGAGTTGTTCGCACTAAAGTAAAAACCACCATGACTACCACTTCGGCGCCAAGGCTTCTCAAGGCTGGAGCAGAAAAAAAACACCCTGATAACAGACTGTGCATAGACTGCTTTTTTCCTATACTATGCAAGGCCACCTGGGTTGGCTGGAAGACTGTTTACTTAGCCTGGCAGGGCGAAGGACACTGTCTCAGCTGAACTCTGGACACACACACACACATACACTGATACACACTCATCCCTCGGATGATCTGATATCGTTGTGTTGGTGTTGTTCCTGGAACAACATAGTACATGTTGTTCCAGGATCAACATTGCAAGTGACCAATCACATTGTTGTGACGTTATTCTTTGGCGCACCAAGCCATTCGTGCATTTATGAAATTCCAATGTTGCAAAGACAATATCAATTCTGCTTAGCGTTTATTAAAGGGTTAGGGTTAGGGTCAGGGTCCGGGTCCGTTGATCGGCGGACAAAGGCGGTTTCTCGCAGCTTAAGTACAGTTTTTTGTTTTACGGCGGTTTTTCCCAAAGTCGTAAAAGTATGACGTCACAACATTCTAATTGGTCACTTGCAATGTTGATCAGGATGTTGATCAGATCGTGCCTCATCACCCCTCCTTTTCCAAACGCCTTTGATACTTGTCCCCTCCCGCGGAAGATTGCGGTCGACTGGACCATCGCAGACATGCTGCAGGACCGGATGCGCTGTCTCTCTTACCCTTTTACCCACCCCTGTTGCTTGTCTTGTGTTCCTATGGTGTATTGATAGTCATGTGCTTTTTGTGCTGAGGTGTTTTGTCTGTTATCAAACTGTTCTCCCATTAGGAGCTCAGTCTGAGTGGAGTTTTTTTCTCCTCCTCTCACCTCACGTTATGTATTTTCGTTGTCTTTTCCTATCAGCCTACCTTTCTGACATGTCTTCCAAATGTGGTGTTTGTGTAAAGTTTGGTCAGAAGGTTCCTTTGTAAGTGCGCATGCGCCATTAGCGTGCTGCCTGCTGTAACCCATAATTTCCTTCGGGATTAAAGTATTCTGATTCTGAATCCTCTGAAGAACTTTGTATTAGTATTTGCAAGTTTGTGATTATCAATACTGATTTTTAAATACTCTATCAGGAAACCTGTAAAAACACCTGTGCACCATATAGTGATGTGTTAATCTTTTAAAATCCACAGAACAGGCCTTCATTTAAAAGGAAACATTTTACAGTGTTTGTAAATTTGCCTGTTTAGTGTGTGATAAAAATAAAACTAACCCTAACCCTCAAGCTGCGTTTGATATAGTGGATGTTAAGAGATTTATACATAATGACCACCTTTGTTATATACATGGCCTTCTTGAAGAAAGACCATAAACTAGCAACCATGTTGATAATTCCTCTGGGCAGTTATGCGGGTAGTGAGCTTGAATCTTTTTTCCAAATGAAAGAGGAAAAACCCATAGCTTTATTTTCAGTGGTCACTGAGATACACTATCCATCCATCCATTGTCTTCCACTTATCCCAATCCGGGTGGCGGGGGGCTGGAGCCTATTACAGCTACCACAGGGCGAGAGGCAGGATACGGGCTAGACAGATTGCCAGTCCGTCACAGGGATAACATAGAGAGACAGACAACCATTCGCACTCACATTACTCAACAATTAACCCACCCCCAGTACCTGGATGTCTTTGGACTGTGGGAGGGTCATATACTTTAGATTAATTTAAATTTAATTAATGTCAATTTAATTTAAAAATAAAACAGTTAAAAAAGCTTTTTACACCACAACTTAATAAATGTGTGTGATACAAACTTTAACTATTTTGGGTTGGACATTAAAAAACAGATTAAGATAGATACAGTAGATGCTCTTTTTTTTAGAGCGAAGTATCTCTTTCAAAAGTGACAAATATCCTTTGCTTAATTATTTTTGCAGTAGACATGAAACACTTGATCTATAAAAGGTCATTTACACCATGGACTTCTGCTCTAAGAAACTAACACAGATGTAACACTGTCTGTGGAGCTGGATTTAAGAAATACGTGCTTAAAATACATTTTTTAAAACATGTTAAGCGCCAACTTGTGCCAGTACAGGACGTGACATCACTGGGTTTGTTGGTTGGTTACAGTCAATAGACTAGTTTATGTTAGCTAACTAGTAACAGAACCAATAACTCAAAGGAAAACAAGGGAATTTAAATGAAAAATCATTTAAAGGGGATCACTTTTGGGCTGTCCCTGGCTTTAACAATGAGTTTTATGTTAAAAAAACAAAAAAACAAGGATAAAGTGGTTCCTCATTGTCTGGTTAGTTGCACTGAAATGTGAAAATTCACATGTTAGCCTTAATGTTTGGTTTTGTACAGTGCTTTAAAAATCAGGACAGCGCAGAGCAGGACCTGTTTAAGTTACCAAACTGACAAATTGGAGTTCAACACTCTGACTTTCCTCTGGCTGAGTACACTGAGCTGCAGAATCAGTTAGGAAAGCAGATGTTGGCAAGATCGGATTAGCGCTGCTTTTGGAAATAATATTGTCTCCGTTTCCCCAAGCACAACCAAATAGTTAACAACATAAAAGGTTACTATATAGGGATCACACCACACAAATAACTATGTTTCTTGCCGAAAAACGACTTGGAATCTTGACATCTTTAAGCATGTCCAGAGGAGAAACAAACCCTCCATGTTAAACTCACTGCATTTACATTTGGGCTTTCCTTTTCCTTACTTCTAATATAAAGTAATCCAGTCATTGCAATGATGTGAGGAAAAAAAATGTGGCATCTCTTCCTTGGAGCATCCAGTTTTGGGGCTTTTTATGTTGTGTTTTGTTTTTTCATTGCACACATTGACCTATTTTTGCTGCAGATGTGCTGAGGGGATTGTTGATCATGTAATGTGCATGCAGTAACCTGTGGCTTGGGAAAAGAGAGACTATTTTATTGCATGAAATCACATCAGCTATTTTCGCCACTCGGTATATCCAGCCACACAAGGAGAAATTTGTTTCTGACTCCAGCTTGTCTGTCTGATGAACCACCTGTCACCTGATTCAAACAGACTATGCACCACACCGCTCTCATTCATAAAGTGCTTCACATGAACATTACGGCTAACAGGTGGATTTTTTGCTTCAGTATTGCTAGTCAAACAACCAAGAACCACTTACTGCCTAATTGATAGAGAACAGCATGGACAGCATATTCTCCATTTCGTAACATAAAAGTCATTGTTATAGCCAGGGGCAGTACAAAAGTGATTCCCTTAGACTGATATTTATCATAAGTTCCCTCGTTTTCCTCTGAGTTATTGGTTCTGTTACTAATTAGCTAAAATAAACTGTCTATTGACCGCAACCAACCAACAAACCCAATGATATCACTGTACTGGCAGCTTTACTCATATTCCTGTCTATACTCACACTGCTGTTTAGGTGTGGAGGCAAAGTAATCCACATATAAAGTAGGCAACACCATATAGAGCCACAGATATCTGTATTTCTACTTAAGCGACACATATATGTGCTGTTGCCTGTTTGCCAGGAGTAGTGACAAAAAGAGAGAAGAAACATGTGAGCCATGATCATGTGTTTTAGGACATGATTTGGGCTTCTGTGCTCCTGGTGGGTCACCCACAACTCATAAGGAACTTTGCAGATCTGTTGATCAACAGAGAAATTCCGAAAACCTGCAAACCATGTCATTATGGTACCCTGAAAGGTTTACCAGTGAAGAAAGACAATGATGTACAGCTATCTCCCTCATTTCATGGCCCCATGTAATTCCATATGTGAATTTCAGCTCCAAATGAAAACTGCATTTCATTGCCAAACCAAAACTAGGCCAGGACGGCTTGTCTTGTGTCACACTGTCCATTCCCTGTCTTTCTTTGTGACAACTCTACAGGAACTGATCTAATCTCTAATGGAATATATGGTTTTGCAACAACAATCTAGTCATGTGACATTTTTTATGGCCAAGATTAGATTAAGGGGTGTCATAAAATTGCATCAAGTGATGCATTGGCCCACAGGGTAAATATGGTAGAACGTTTAATTTTTTAACTAGGTTAATTACTATTAGGGTTAGGGTTGCATTTTAGTCACAACCATAGTTTCAGAAACTAGAAGATGTTACCATTCAGATCTAATGTTTTACCTATATTTTAACCTTAGCATTATTCAGTTAGATTTCCAGTTGGGTATGCCAGGTGAGAATTCCATATAGTGGGATAGATGAGAACCATAGTGGCGTCAAGAGAAATTACTCTCTAATCTCTTATCTCTCTCTCTTTTAACACTTACTGTCTATCAAGGTTAGAGGCAAAGTAGGGTTTTGTTGTAAACATAAGATACTTTTTTTCAGAAAACCAAAATATTAGCTTTCAAATTAAGGTAATATCCTATATAAATTAATTTTTATTATAATTTTTTTATTAAAACCTTTGTTCAAAAGTGTAGTCAAGCGTGGCAATTCAAAAAGAAGTAAATGTCAAGTGAACACAAATCCTGCTCTTAATCCTAGGTGGGTCATCAATGATCTGGTAAATGCATTTTCATGTATCAGGGTAAGCCAAAGTGGATACTATCTAAGCCACATTTTATATTTCTGGCAGCAATGAAAAAGGAGGTAGTGGAACAACTACCAAGGCCCCAATGTTGACAAGGTCATCAGGAAACCTTCAAACTGACATTATTAGTATTAAAAGCAACCTCTCAACAAAAGTGTCACGTCTAAAAGCTTCATGTTTTTTGTTTTTTTAATAAAAATGCTCAACAGTATCAAAAAGCATATTTGCAGCCATGTGCAATTAAAAGGATTGAGCTATAAATAGTTTCCCATTTATAAAAATTAGATGGCGAGTGACTTTTTTTTAAAGAACTAATCCCTTTGAATATTGGTAAGGCTTTAAAATACCGAAAGTGATGTGCAATACCACTGATTCCTTTCCACAAATCCAGGCTGGTATTGGTAATACTGATGCGACACTGATACCTTTATGTGTTTTATGTGTTTGGAAAATCAAATAGAAAGTATTGTGTTTCAAACTATACATTCATAATGAATACAAGACATCAGTTTTCTTGTTCTTAGTGTTTAAATATGAATAATTATGACACAAGAAAAAAGAAAAAACCCTGAAAAGTCAATAGCTACATTTTAAAATATTCAGTTAACAGTCAAAAACAAATGTGACTGTTTCAAAATAATAATAAAGCTAAGAAACATTTTATATGTACATACATGTTATCTATCTATTGTATGTATGAAACATTTTGAATTCTAGTTTTATTTTTTTTAAGCCCACAATGGCTGCTTTACTGCAAATACGCTGTATATATATAGAATACCTAGTCTATATTAGAGATGGCACGAACAATGTTCCCTCTAAGCTGCGCACGTGCGCAATTGCGCACTGCTGGCACGGTCTCTGCGCACAGAAAATCTGATTTGCGCACAAAAAATCTAACCTGAATTGAAATAAAAATTAATGCTTTAACAATTCTGTTTTCCAGTGTTAATAAGTGACTGGCTGCTCCCGTATAGGATTAGAACGATGCCACCTTATCCCATAGTCCAGCCAATAATGCGATTTACATTCGCACATATGCAGCTAATCATTGACAGGCTATGACAGCGTCCTTATGTGCCGACACCGGTGTTTTAGCTGGCACAGCGGTGTGGCTGATGTGGAGTGAAGCCACGTTAATGACAACGTGGACAACCACTGGAGATGTGAGCAGGACAGACGGAACAATTGACGGAAAAAGTGTGGACTTTATACCAGTTTTTAAATTGTGTTGATCGGCCACGTAAAACCAGAGTTATGATAAAAAAATATATGCAATGTTTGTTTTTCTTCCTGAATACTATCGTTGTTTATATTTACTGCGGGAAGAAACGGTAAAAACAGCGTTTTATACGAAAAAAGGCTTGAAAGTACTCTCTGCCTGTGAGCAAAGACAAACCCTAACCCCCTCTCCTTTTCCTATTCGTCCAAAAAAGTACCATGTCGACCAATCAAAAAAACGATATGGGAACGTGGCATCTAGTTGTTAAGAAACGGGGGGAAGTTTTAGGAGTGACGGCGGTGTTTTGAGATGTGAGAGATTTGCGACGTTTAGCGCAAATCTTGTGTAGTTAGTGTGTAGTTAGTGTGTAGTGTAGTCAATAGTTTTGTTGTGTGTGTCAGAACAATGAGGCAACTGCTGAATGTTACAGGTGTTACAGCAGTGATACAGCTCCTGTTGTCAGGCCTGCAGGTATCAGGCTGTTGTTCTCCTTCATCTCATAGTGGACAGAAATTATTTTTTGGAGTGGCACAAATAATTTGTGTGGCATCAGATTTGATGCAGAACAGCTGATTGTTCTGTAAATAGTTTGAAATGTTTATTTTAAAAAAATGCCTTGGCTGCATTTTTAGATAAACAGCTGCAAAAAACTTTGTTGTTTGCATAACTCAGTTACTTTTTTGAAGAAGTAACTATATAATTAATTGCCCAACATTGGTCATTATATGGTGTATTTTGCAGACAGAGAGTTACAGACTCTCTCCCAGACCACAGGCTCAGACTCATAATACAAGTCAGAGCTTTATTAAAAGAAAAAGAAAAAAGAAAAAAAGAAATTTGTGTCTTCCAATAGTGTTAACTTACTACACAGGTCATGAACAAATTTTTTTTAAATTTTCATTGTAAGTGGGCTAAAGCAGTTAATTAAAAGTAGTCTAACATAAATGCTGTAATTTGATTATTTTAATAAACATGTAACTTGGATGGATTAGATGCTGGCGTGACCACAGTGCACACGTCTGATGTCGCTCACAGTGGTCCAAGGGACCGCTCAGGGAGTTTGTGTGTTCGCTCAGACACATGAAAAATTAGAGGGAACATTGGGGAGGGAGAGAGAAGAGCCAGTCGCTCCATATATTGGTTGTTAAGCTTAACGTGGGAATGCTTTACAAACATTCACAGATGAACTTACACACTTGCTTTACTTCTCTGGGATACCTTTCTCTGAGATGAAATGCTGGTTCGGTAGCGAGGCTCCAAATGCTCAACCAGACCGCCGACAGGACTCGCACGCCACAGCCGCTCTATCACGTGATGCATACTCCTCTGACGTACTAAGGTTATGAGCTGGGTTACGCTATGTTGCAAGTTTTGTGAGGTGCTTTTGTGATATTTAATGAATCAGATTACATTTTTTATTTCTCTCCGATATCTGATCCAGTAATTTAGGTCAGTATCGGACCGATACTGTTACGTAATATTGGATCGATCCATCTCTAGTGTATATAATCTTCTTTCAGTGCTTTACAATTTGAATAAATGGAATTTTATTAAGGATTTGGTGAATTCCTCTCATTTAAAGATAGACACGAAAACCTAAGCCTAGACGTAAGTCAGTTCCCAACATTGCCAGCAGCATTTTCTCCCTCTGCACCAGGATAGAGCCTGCCTGCAGCAGTCTCCTCAAGCAGTTTCTCTCACCCAGCAGCACCTGTCCCTCTTCATCTCTTCAGTTCACCTCATCATAAACTCATCTTATTATGTTTTATAATTTACTTTTGTTTGCATTTGACAAGGTTCATGGCCTTGCCACATGTGTCACATGTGTCTTTGCTGTTTGTGGAGCTGAAATAGCTCCACACATGACTCCGCCTACGGCAAATGAGAGCTGTGATGCATTTACACAACTGTATTTTACATATTACTATGACAGGCAGAAAAAGAATTAGTTCCTACCAATCATTCACACAATCCCAATAATATATTTATTTTCCACTGTATTCCTATTAATCATAAACTACATTACATAAATTAAATGTACCCCTAATTACTAAAAAATCAATATTTTAATCAATTCTAGAACGAAAATATCTGGTATTGAAAGAATCAATATGTCAGCACATCCACACACCACTAGTCAATGTGACTGCTTTGATTGGCCGTAGTTGCCGATGTACCTGACTGAGATGTCTGTCAGGCTTTACTGCTACTAATTTGAATGACTAGGTTGGACATCTTTAGTGTGTTTGCACTGCTAGTGCCTTTTGGAGCATTTTAGTGGAACTATCTGACGAATAATATGACATGCTATGGTTATGGTGCCGCATTTCAGTGAGGCGAATTTTATCATTTTATTAGTCGGTTAATTACGTAGCGTGTGTTTGAGCTTTCCAACCTTGCAGGTTATGAATGTGTGGTTGGTGGCTTGGCTGCAGGGGAGGAGTGGAGCAGCAAGTTCAGAGTGTGTTGTTAAGGGAGGCTGGTTTTTGCAGCCGGCGTGCATCATCTAATCATGAAAGGGCTCTGTGTTTATGTACTCCACGACTGGTGCATAACAGCAGAATTATAGACAGTCACTGCTCATTTTGTTAGAAGCCATGTCATGAAGTTTTTCGAGTTGATAGTTTCTCTGCACATCAGAGACTGCCTACCCCTCTCAACCCAAGCAGGTCCCCGTCACTCAGCACCGAATCACCACAGGGCTGCATTCTCAGCCCCCAGCTGTACACCAACGACTGTACTTAAAGCCACCAATGTTATCATCAAATATATTGATGAATACCAGTCAATCAGGTCCCACACCTCCATACTCACAAACAGCCCTCAGCCAGAAGGAAGAAGCAAAAAGAGGAACTATCATGGAAGGACAGGCCCTTGCACAGCATGTAGCACTGGCAGATAGAAGAATACAGCAGAGAGGCAGCAATCATGGCATCACAGGAACAGGTTCTAAAGACAAGATAGCCTGACATATACCGCACCACACAAGACCCCAGGTGCAGGCTGTGCAAAGATGCCCCCGAGACATTCCAGCACTTAGCAACAAGGTCCAAGATGCTAGCAGTCTGGACATTCATGGAACACCATAACCAAGTGGCTAGCACAGTATACAGTAACATCTGTGCCAAGTGTGGACTGGAACTCTATTCAGTTTAAGTCAGTTTTATTTGTATAGTGCCAAATCACAAAAACATTCGCCTCAAGCTGCTTAATATTGTAAGGTAAAGTATTGTAAGACCCTACAATAATCAGAAAACCCCTGATGAGCAAGTACTTTAGCTAAAGGTGGAGTGGAAAAACTCCCTTTTAAAAGGAAGAAACCTCAGGCAGAACACGGCTCAGAAAGGGGCAGCCATCTGCCATGACCAGCTGGAAGCTGGTTCCACAGAACGGGGGCCTGAAAGCTGAAGATTCTGCACCCCACACTGCTTTTAAGGGAAATCACAAGTAACCCAGCAGTCTGAGAGCGAGGTGCTCTGTTGGGGTGATATGGTACTATGATCTTTACAATAAGGCCTGATTATTCAAGACCCTGTCAGTACTTTCGCTGTAGCATTTTGGATCAACTAAACGCTTTTTTAGGAATTTTTAGGACAACTTGATAATAATGAATTTCAAATATTCAGTCTAGAAGTAATAAATGCATGAACAAGTTTTTCAGCATCATTTTGAGAATGTATGTAATTTTAGAGTTATTAAACAAATGTAAGAAAGCCCTCCTACATATTAGTCTAATATGTGCATTGAAGGACATATTGTGGTCAGAAATGACTCCAAGACAGTGTTACTGGAGACTGAGGTAATTCCATCGAGAGTAAGTGATTTTTAGGGCAGTACAATAACCTCAGTATTATCTGAAACTGGCAATTAGAGGTCATCCAGGTCTTTATGTCTTTAGGACATTCTGGGAGTTTAATTAATTGGTGTCATTTGGGTTCATGGAAATTTTAAGCTGTGCATCATCTTAGGGGTAGGCGATATATCAACTTGTATCACAGGTTTTTTCATGTGCAATGGTTAAAATAGCTTTATCGTAACCATTAAGTATAAATTGCCATGGTACTATTACGTTGTCTGCATGTAATTTACTGTGACTCTTTTTTCTCCCACAGATTGCGAATGCATCATGAATGCCCCCTTTCCAACCGGATAATTTTTTACCTGGCACACTGTGCTGAGCATGCATGTTTATATACTACCAGATAAGGAGTTTCAGATGAGCAAGGAAATAAGACTCACTGTTGTCTGGATTTCAGAGGGAGGATCTATATCATGTTTTAATATATAATAGGACATCATCTACATAGCAGTGAAAATGTATGCTATGCCTTCTAATAATACTGCCTAGGGGAAGCATGCATAATATAAACAGAACTGATCCTAGCACAGAATCATGCGGAACTACTAATTAACCTTTGTGTATGACGAAGACTCCCCAGTAACATGATAGATGTGACTCAAGCCTTTAGTATCTAGAGTATGCTCTAATCTTTGTAATAAAATAAGGTCAACAGTATCGAACACTGCGCTGAGGTCTAGTACACAACAGGCACAGAGATGAATTCACTGTCAGAGGCTATAAGAAGATCATTTGCGACCTTCACTAATGCTGTTTCTGTTCTGTTTCTGTAAGTCCTGAGGTCAAAATGGTTGGTCTCAACCATTCTAGTGGGTGTGGAGCTAAGATCCTGTGGGACTTCCAAATACAGATGGAAAAACTGGTGATGGCTAACCAGTTGTACACAGTAGTGGTGGACTAGCTAAGGAAGAAGGCACTAGTGAGAGACATAGCTATATGTGATAGTGATATCAATTGGAATGAACATAAGAAGCTAGAGAAATAAAGGCTGAAAGAGGACCTCGAGAAGATTTGGTGAGTGAAGGCAGCAGAGGTCCCCGTGGTAACTGGATCTGTGACCCCCTTACTGGGTCTGCTAGAACAGCGCAGTTGTAGGAACACCAAAGATACTGTGGAGGACCATCAAGCTCCCAGGCCATGTTTATGTGGCATTTAATTGGAGATTAAGTATCGGAATTTCAGGAGCGGGACCACGCCTCCATAAATGCTCCTTCTGGTTCTCATCTTTATAGGTTCCTCCAGTCCTACAAGCTGTTCATTCTCGTTTATGTGCCCCACCCTCCCTCCCCTTGGAAGCCTTCCCCAAGCACAGTTCAATTCATGTCCAAGCCATTCAACTTTGCCTACAAAAATGCTGTCAAACATAAAATGAGGACGTGGGCCAAGCTAGTGAATCATTAATTATTATTCATTTCTGACTCTCTTCCACAAGCTTGTCTTGTGTCCTGTCTCAAACACCTTGAGACAACTGCTGTTGTGATTTGGTGCTATATATAAATAAAATTGAACTGAATTGTCTCTGTAATTTTCCTGTTAGGTTAATTGGTGTTTCTAAAATTGACGTGAGTGCGAGTGCTTGTCTCAGTGCTAGCCCAGTGATTGACTGTGCCCACTGTGTACCCTGACAATTCGTTTCAATTCGACGGTTAAGGATAAGCTCCAGCAACCCCATCATATTAAAAGGTGACACGAATGGGGATTTCTTCCAAAGCATCACTTTTTAAAGACGAGGAGAAGAACTGTAAGAACCATTAAACAAACCCGGAAAAGTGTTGAGGCACATCTAACTCCGCTGCTTTCCAGTTCAAGCTAGTCCACTGCAAGGCTCATTAGAACTAGATGTTCGGTGTTGTTTGAAAATTAAGACAGGAGAGGAAAAAAAAAAAGTTTCAAAAGAAGAAACATGTTTTTAATGAGGAAAGTAAAATATATTGATGCACAGAGAAGCTAAACATAACCCATATGTAGGATGAGCTGATGGATCCACATTGTATATTCTTGAAACCTAAATCAGATTTTTCATTGCCATTTATGGAATTTCATAAGCTACAACAAGACCATCATCCTTAATCTCTCCATTAATTACCAGAGGTACACAACTGAGGTTTTTGTCATGGTCCTGGGTCTGCCGACTCAGTGTTTTGTGTTTCTTTATGCTTTTGTTTATTCTGATTATGTATTCCGTTATGATTTGCCATTTGTTAGGTTTCTGTTCTGTGCCTGCCCTGGTCCCACTTCCGTGTTCCCTCTGTCTGTCTATGGCATCACACTGTCTGCTTGCGAATCTGTCTGTTTAGTTCAGCGTCTTGTCTGGTTCTCTGTGTCTGAGTTTCCTGTTTTATTCTGAAGGTCCCCATCTCATGTGAGTGTGTTCAGGTTACGTTTCCCCTGTCCCGTCAGCTCTGATTTCTCCCAGGTGTGTTGCCCTCCTGTCTCTCATCCCCTGATTACTGGAGTGTGTATTTAAGCCATGTGTGTTCTCCTGCCTGTTGTTGGTTTGTCTGTGTTTCACGGTGTCCTGTTCCTCATCTGCGTCTCTCTGCCTCTCATCTCTTTTGGTATCATCCCAAGTTTGTCATTTAGTTTTCCCAGTTTAGGTTTCTTTAGTTTATTGTCCTCCCTCTTTGCCTGTTTTGCCACCACCCCTCTTTGTAAATAAACTTCCCTAGCATTCTCATCCACTGCTTGCATTTTGGGTCCTTTCTCCCTCCAACACCACACGGCTCGTCTCTGCAGCCGTGACAGTTTTACCGATTAATCCAAAAGACTTTCATTTGTAACTCAGTTGATTTGTGTCAGATGGCCCTTCTTCTTTTTCTTCATCGGGCGTGACAGGACAGTGGTTTTATTTGTGCCACCCGAGCAGAAGACAGAAGCCATTTTGCCCACTGGAGCAGAGCTTAGTGTGTAATTACACTGCCTGGTGGTAAATTAGATTAGAGTATAGAAGGTGAACACTTTCCTTGAGGTGGAAGGAAGATGTCTGGGACAGCTTTCAATGGTTTTTCCCACACTATTTTTTTGGAGAGACATACAGGTACACATGGATTCATACTTCACACACATACAGTCTTTTGACAGATGTCCTTTCAGGATTTTTTTTTTACTTTCACCTGAAGAAACATAGCAAAACTTGGACAGTAATACTATCTGAAAAACTGATGTAATGTCTTTCTGACCACTCAAAGCACTTTAAACTCAAGTCAGTTTTTAACCATACAACCATACAGTGCTGTACTCTTTATACACACAAAAAACTTTGAGATACTTTACTTAGGAGAATTTTAAAATTTAAGTCTGTGTAACTTTTATGTTATTTAAAAAAAATAAAAAGCACTCAGTTATTAGGCTCAGTACTTTTGGTTGTAAAGCTTTAAAAATGAACAATCTAAAAATTTGAAATAATTTTAAAAGTGAATATATAAACTTTTTTCTTTGTTTGTTCAAGCTACATAGACTTGAAATTAATCCACATCAAAAAGATGTTGAAAATTATTTTGCCAGATGTCTAAAAGTAAAAAACTCTTTTCTCAAATAGCTGACTATAATATTTGGTGACAATAGAAAGGAAAAACTTATTTTAAACAGAAAGAAATCTTATACAAAATCAGACTCAGGGACGGGCAACTATTTGCTACAACCGGTTGATGGAGGAAAAATAGTGACAGTTTCTATTTTCATAATTAATATGGACTGGTAAAATCCAGGCATCCCCAGATAGAAAAGGTTAAATGATGACAGTAAAAGGCGAGCAGTTGCCACATTTCTTCGTGCAGATGTGATCTTCATTTCAATTACAGTTTTATAAACATAATTGTAAAAGGAAACTACTATTGCTCTTTCAATTAATCTCAAATCAGTTAGCGCATTACACTGCGATACTTTAGAAAGATATTATAAAAACAGAAATTCAAATGAAAGAGAACAGACATCTTGGAGTAAAAGAGTCCAGCCTCAGGATCTACAGGAAAAAAGTCATGTTGCTGTAATCTGCTGGGAAAGTTCAAAATAAGGACTTATATAAAAAGTAAGTTAAATGAATAAGCAATCACTTCAGAGTTTTAAGAGAACTTTGAGAGAACGTTTCAGCAGTCTCTTTATCTGAACACTACCACAAGTTTCATCACATTGCAGAAAGGACCTTTATCATCACAACTGAGCATAAAGATCAAGGAGGAAAAAATTGTGAATCAAAAATATATTTTTCACAGAAGCATTTAAAAGCAGATGTGTGATACAAAATCCAAAATGTTGAACTGAACATCGTACAAGTAATTTTTTCATAGATTTTAGATTTTGGTAGCAGCTATGACATGTGCAGTCTTTGCCTTTTTCTGTTTATCAGTCCCTAAACTTTGGATAATACATACTCCCTTTCATTGACATTGGACCAGCTGGTACAGCAACAGCTTGTTTCGGCTTATTCTATTTGGCTGTTGGTGATGGGAAGAGCTTCTTAGGGAAATGTGTTGCCATTTATCTACCTATACGGAGAGCTCATTTCCCCACAACTGCCAGGACTTAAAGTTGGTAGAGTTGGTGGTCTCACAGTGCAAACATGAAAAAGAAGAAAAGAGGCTTTTGGAGGTGAAGAGCGGAGGGGGAAGCATCGTAGATCAAGGGGGATTTTCTGCTTGTCAAGCTCCCTTCATCTTTCTGAGACGCATCGAGGGAAGCATTGCAGCTGTCGTGGTACTATCCACCTGGGTACTTCAAAAAGATGCCCAGATGTTCAAAACTGGCATACACACAACCAGCTGAGCCTCAACAACTCTACACACAGAAATACATTGATGGCTGGTAAAAAGATTACCCGCTTGACTTGAAACTCCCATTGCACTTGACACGTCCCACCCATTCCTATCTGCTCCCATATTACACTGGCAACTGCAGCTGTTCAGCTATCACACATAATTTGCTGTTTTCTTGCTTTTCTTGTACTGCTGTGTCAAAAAAACAACAAAAAAAATAAAAAACAAAAGTGTCGTTCTTATGTTGATGGTCCTTGTAAAACAAAGATTGTACAGCAGAGCCAAGTGCCAGCACACAAAGTGCCAGCTCTGTGTAAGTTGCTGTACAGTGGGCAGTGCACTCCTGCACTAGAATGGTGGTAGGGGTGGGTTTTTATAATCGATTTATCGATTAAAATTGATTCTGGCTTGGATTACGTAAAATCGATTCATTAAAATCCTGAATCGATTTTTTAATATTAATTTATTTTGCCCGAAACGCCAGAATCTCAGGTGAAATCTCACAAAATTTCAACAACCACCAAACAGCTAAAACAGTAAATGAGAGCAGGAACACGGATTCTGCACAAAGACGTAAACACACAGCGCGACCCGCAGATCAGAATCAGTTAGATGTCGAATTTCTCACGGTCAGGGCTGAAAGCCGACAGCCCGCTGATTCTGATCTGTCGGCGGGTCCGCGCTTTGTGTTCACGCCCTTTATGCGCTGATTCTAAAGCTGTTAGTTTGATGTCTCTCCAAACAATATTGACCGAACCAGCAGCAAAAGAAGATCCAAACTACGCTTCACAAAAACATCGTCATGTATTCACTCTGACTTTTACTGTTTTGCTTCGACCACGATGCACAGCTATCCCCCTCTCTCTCTCTGTATGGTTTTCTGCATTATTGGCTTGCTTGTTACGCACAAGTCTACCGTTGTTTACAGCGCTATCGGCCGACTTTTTTTTTTTTCTGTTTTATATACTTCCGAAAAGAAAACCTAATTTCTGCCGTTCAATGCTGAACAAATTTAAACTTTTTAAAATTATGCAAAATGCAAAATGCTTAGCCGTGTCTCTAATAAAACCACTGTAACTTCAGAGGTAATGTTCATATGTTGATTAATGGTTTTCTTTCGTTTTTGATGTACTGCAGAATATTTTTATAAAATCCCAGGCCAGGAAAATCACCTTCATGTGTTTCTGTGTTTTATCTTCAGCTACTTTGACACAAAGGCATCTGCTGTGATGCTCACACCTTTGATAAAGTCTTGCGTGTGTCAGCTTCCTTTTTATAGATACAAAAATATGTAAATGTACTAATCTGAATTATAATATTTCTGACTGTCAAAATTTCCCAGATTCAAATCGAAGCGAATCAAAGCGAATCGAATCGAATCGAATTAAATCGAATCGTGGATCGAATCGATTCTGGACCTTGTGAATCGGAATTGAATCGATTCTAAAAATCAGTGACGATACCCAGCCCTAAATGGTGGCATTATTAACATGGCAGTATCATGTGGTCCTGTACATTTCATAATCTGCATGTGCATATTCACACACGCGCGAACACACAAATCTACAGTTCAGTAAAGCATTTTGTAATAGAATACTGCCAGTATTCTTAGGACCATACTATTATATCAGTTGTTTAAACCCTTCAATTTCTCTAGTACCATTCCGTGAAAATAAAAAGGATCTGAATATCAAAACATTTTGGGAGGATACCAAATTAACACTTTTAATTAGCAGAATATTTTGAATTTCTAGTTGTTCTGTTTTTTTAAGTTTACGATTTTTGTTGTATTTCTTTTACTTCTGCCAACCAGATATGATGCAGGTGTCTCATTTCTAATTCTTCAATCAGCTTGATTCACATACCACTAAATATCAAATTTGATGAATTCTTTAATCTAGATAATTGAAAACCCAATAGAACACCTTTGGGATGGGTCAGAGTGCCAGGCCTTCCCAGCCAACATCAGTCTCTGATTTTACAAATCCACTTCTGGAAGAATGGTCAAAAACTACTATAAACACTCTGCTAAATCTTGTGGAAAGCCTTCCCAGAATATATGAAGCTGTTATAGCTCCAAAGGCTGGGCTGACATCATATTACACCCTATGGATTAAGAACAGGATGTCAATTAAGTTCATATGTGTAAAGGGAGGTGAGCCAATACTTTGGGCATTATAGGGTACACTATATTGCCAATATAGTGTACATTTATACATTTCAAAACTTTGCCTGCTCTGATTGTCATGGTATGCCACAAAAAATGTTTTATATCAAAGATAAAGCAAAAAAAAAAATTCAAGATGCTATGGAAATTCTCCATGTTTTACAATGTGGTCTCAGCATGAGGTTCTGCATGACTGTATCATGAAGTGTAGTGTAGAAAATTTATTGTACCTGATACAGTCACACATATATTGGTGAATTCAGTACAATCATACCTTTCAAACAATACCTGGTTAGTGCTTGCTTGCTAGGTAATCCTGGCAAAAACTTGAAAAGTATATAAATAAATTCATTATGGATTTTCACATTTGAGATTTTTAGGCTGTATTTCCTCAATACAAATATTTACATTGTTTTTTTCAGCCATGAGAAAAACTCACATCCCCTGCTACACCCAAACTGGAACAATGCATTATGAAATTATGATTTCAGATGAGGCTTGTTGCTTCTGGTGGCACAGCTTCTGCCCTGTCTTTTGCTCTCTGTGTCAGACTTTCTGTGTGGTCACAGTTCAGGCAGCTCCTACTGCACACAGCGACAAGCAAAACAGGTGAAGGGTAGAACAAGAGTTCACATTTTCCCTTGATTTTGCAATCTGTGCTTGAATATGTGTGTACTCTAGATGGTTAACAGTTTAACAAATTCATGTTTCTAGGTTTCTCATCTTATGAAGTGTTTATTTGACACTTTAAAACTTAACTTAGAATAAGGCAGAAATTTAGGTTTTTTTTAAATGTAAAGCATACTATTCAAGCACAGTTTGTTGCACCACCAACGCATTAATTTCATCATCATCTATAAAAATAATATTCACTTTAAAGAAGTAGTTTTAATTTGTGTCTGAACAGATGCTGAGAACACAAGCATTTTCTGCTGTAGCTGCTACAGATCATTGTATTTGGCCCATTTACTCCCTGCCACCAGGAGGAGAACTGAGACCAAGGAACTCAGAACAATCACTTTGTGAACGTACCCACACCTTTTCATACAGACAGACCATAGTTTAACAAATCCCCTTTGGCAGTAGGGAGACTGATGGGAAAGTGAGCAATGTGACATCCATTCCTCTGTCTCTTTGGCTGAGCCAGTTGAATTTGAATCTGTGAAAGTTAGTATCAGACTACAATATTCTCATTTCCTGCAGGATCAAGGGAAGGAATTGATGGAGGCAGGCTAATTCTGCCATGGTGAGAGCAAAACAGGCAGGTGTGAGGCCGACAAAAGGTTGCACAGTGAGGAGGAGGAAGAAGAGGGAGCAGACTAGATATGGGATTGGTGGCATGCTGAGCTGAAAGCTGAAAGAGGAAGAAATAGAAGTCATATGAGCAACACTAAGTAAAAGAAAGAAGAAAAAGTCAGGGGAAATTGGATTGCAGCAACCTGGCAGCAATATACAAATTTAGAAGAGTAAAACAAGAAGGAAGAAAGAGAAGAGGTGTGTGTGTGTGTGTGTGTGTGTGTTGGGTGGGTGGGGGCCTGAGGTAAGTGGTTATACTTATTCTTTCCTTTGGCAGTCACTAGGTAAGATGAGGGCAGACACATCTATTCCAGCATAGGGCACGCTACTGACACCCAGGGGCTCTGGGGTCTGCTGAATATTACATGAGCCTGTCTCTGTATGCGCGCGCACACACACACACACACACACACACACACACACACACAGTGAAGTAGATGAGGAAGAACATGCAAACCCATGCATACATTTAGAGATATACTGAGGAGGTTGGATGAAGACAATGGGGCCAGTAGATCAAAAGAGTTTTCAGGTGAGAAAAGGTTTAAATTGTTAGGATAGACATTTACTCGATTGATGCACTTTCCTCTTCACTGATTAAACTAAAAAATCATTAATAATAGATACACATATGTATCTCTCAGTGTCACTCAAATATTGGGGGAGGAACTGCTAAACGTGATAAATAATTTAATCTTTTTCCAATTTCCGAAATCCAATAAAATTCTGTTTCTCGCGTTCATTCTTTCTGATGTTGCTGTCATTCTGAACCGCTACATCTATCACTATGGCTGTCTTCTTCTGTTTGTCTACCATTACTATGTCTGGTTGGTTAGCCACCACCATTTTGTCCGTCTGTATCTGGAAGTCCCCTCGGTTATTCTCCACCACCCTTGGGGGCGTCTCCCATTTTGACCTCAGGACTTTCAGCCATATTCAGCACAGTTGTCTCTGTACACTATGCCGGCCACTTGGTTATGGCGTTCCATACCCTGCCAGCTAGCATTTTACACCCTGCTGTTATGTGCTGGATTGTCTCTGGAGCATCTTTACACAGCCTGCTCCTGGGGTCTTGCCTGGTGTGATAGACCCCAGCCTCTATGGATCTTGTGCTCAGAGCTCAGAGCTGTTCCTGTGCTGCCATGACTGGTGCTCTGTGCTGTCTTTCAGTCTGGCTTTGTCCAGCCACTGGTAGAATTTCTGGATGTCAGCCACCTCCTCTATCTGCCCGTGGTACATACAGGGGCCTGTCCTTCCATGATGCTGCCTCTTCTTCCTCCTCTTTCTTGGGTTTCTGCTGCTTGAGGTATTCACTGAGCATCCAGTCGGTTGGGGCCATCTTCCTGATGTAATCGTGTTCGTTGTCTCATCCTGGACTGTCATGCTGACACTCACTGGTCCCCGGCCTCCTTCCTTCTGCTTAGAGTACAGTCTCAGGGTGCCGGACTTAGGGTTAAACCCTCCATGCATGGTCAGGAGTTTCCTGATCTTGATTTTAGTGGCTTCTATCTCCTCCTTTGGTCAACTTATTATCCCAGCAGGGTACCTGATCATAGGCAGGGAGTAGGTGTTGAGAAAGGAAGCTCCTAACCATGCATGGAGGGTTTCCCACAAGTGCAGCACCCTGAGGCTGTATGCTAAATGGAAGGAAGGTGGCCGCGAACCGGTGAGTGTCAGTACCACAATCCAGGATGAGACAGCAAATATCCACAAATACATCAGGAAGATGGCCCTAACCAACCACATGCTCAGTGAGTACCTCAGGCAGCAGAAACCCAAGAAAGAGGAGAAACCATCATGGAAGGAAATGCCCCTGCACGGTATGTACCACCAACAGATAGAGAAGGTGGCTCACATACAGAAATCCTACCAGTGGCTGGACAAAGCTGGACTGAAAGACAGCACAGAGGCACTAATCATGGCAGCACAGAAACAAGCTCTGAGCACAAGATCCATAGAGGCTGGGGTCTATCACACCAGGTAAGACCCCAGGTGCAGGCTGTGTAAACAGTTGTCTCATCCTGTGATCTGATTGAAAACCTTAGTCTTTCACAGTCTATCACATTATTTAGAAAATGCACAGCTGTCAATCAGACAAAGCACGTCAGTTACAGGCTCACTGATTAGCTGTCTATCACCAACATAGGCAGGACAGGGAACTGCTTCGCTATAACCTAAGGCCTGTAGTAATGTTGGAGTATCTAGCATAGTTTGTTTGTTTGTTTGTTTGTTTTTGGTATTCTTGCTATTTTAGTACACTTGTATTTACAGAGAACGTGAGAGAAATAGGATTTCACCACACAGATGCAGAGAACATAAACAGAAAAGCTGTCATGAACTTTAGATGTAATTATCTGCTAAATGGATATTTTTATTTATCCTCATGTTCTATTAACTTTATAAAAAGAACTCGTGTATTCGGCAACAACTAGACAACAATGAAACCTCTTCTTTTCCCACAAGAGAATGATCCTAAGTGTAATTCCACATAGTTTCCCTCTAAATCCACAGTGATAGGCCTTTGTAATTCAAAGCCATGATAGAGACAAGAGAAGACTCTGCTGTCTCTCTCTTTGTTCTGGGGGAGACACCAGTTTTATGGATTAAAACCTGTCGACAGTAACAGGATGTTAGTCCGTAGACAGCTTTGATGGTGTCTACCCTCTTGCTATTGATTTTCTCCCTGCTGGCCATCACTCAGCTCGACGGTAAGTGAGTTGTGAAACTCTTTGTGTCTTGGCCGTCTTTGTTGATCTCCGTTCTTTTGGAGAGCACTTGTGTGTGTATAGAGTTGCAAAGCACATTAGCTGTGTGCGTGTGTGTGTGTGTGCGCAAGTGCAAAAGTACACTCAAAATCTAATGGGACTTCTAAAAGGACACTACTCAATAGCTTATGTTTCAGGCCAACATTTAATTCCATGAAATGGTACCACTTTTTATTTTCTCCAAAATGGAAGTGATATTAGGGAATAAACCCAGTCTGCTGTGAATGTTTAGTCCAAATGTGGCCTACATCTGCAGTGATCTATGGGCCACACTTGAGTGTGGCTGTCTCAACTCAGCCATAGGTCCTTACATGGACCAGCTGTTAGATTTGCCTAACACGTAGCTGCCACAACACCATGATCAGTTTCGAAGCCAATTTTGGGGACCAGCTCAATACCTCCACCATAGCTAAGTTGTAACTGCCACCTCTTCAACACCCTGCCCCCTGGAAAAAGGCTCAGATCCATCAGGTGCAAAACCAACAGACTAAAGAACAGCTTCTTCCCGTGGGCTGTCAGAACTCTTAATGCAAACTAAGAGTGTGTAAAGACTTCCCCAACACATCCACCCTGACACTGCTGTTGATCATCTATGTGCAATATCTCAGTCTTTCCATGTTCTGTGCAATATTTTTGGTTCATGTGCAATTATTTTGGTCCCAGTCTGTTTCAATGTTTCCTACACATACACCATGTATATAGTTCCACTCACATATCTATACATATACACTGTTTTTTATTTTATTCTATTTATTTAATTATTTATTTTTCGCCTTCGTTGTATATTGGTTTCTCTTCTTCTTACTTTAGCACCTTTGTGGTTCAGCTACCCAATTTCGCTGTGCAAGAAACTGCACGATGACAATAAAAAGCTCTAAGTCAAAAGAAACAGATTGTGCCCACTTATGTCTGGTATCAGGGGAAAAGGTCTTTGAACATTCATTGGCAGGTTGGAAATTGTTATACTGGCTAATTATTGTTAGTTTAACTAAAAACATTTTACCATACAAGAAAATTCTTGTTCAAGAGGACTGTCCACCTCATTAAATACGGTTGCTTGATCAGGGTTTCTGGGGATTTGAACTGGATGCCCCTTTAACATTTGATAACCTTTAATAGATGTCCCCCCCCCCCCCCCCCACACACCTGAATTAGAAACTAAAGCTAAAAGTATGTAATGAGAGATCTTCACCAAAGTGTTTGTGGGAATAAAAATGTGTTGATATGTAGTAAACTCAAAATTACAAATTCTCAATTTTACTGAGTTATGTAACACAGACCATAGATTGTATATGGACCCATTCCCCATTGTTTACTTAAGTCTATTTTGCCACCACCCTGGGTCATTTGACCCAGCATTTTGAGTTTTAATATATTTTGATGTTTTAGTTCATTAGGTTAGTTCATTTCTAGGGGGCTCTGTTATAGTTCATTGTTTATTAGACTCCCCTTGTGTCTTCACCCCTGTGTTTAAGTCTCCCTCACCCTTCATGTGTTTCATGTCTGTGTGTCCTATGTTGTCAAACTTGTGTCGTGTCTGCGTCTCATGTTTCCTGTTTTATTTTGAAGAGGTCTGGTGTCCCATGTTCATTGTGTTTAGTTTCATTTCCCCTGTGGCGTCATTATGTTCATTCTAGTCAGCTGTTTCCCTGTGTGTTTCTACTTCCCCTCCTGTGTGCATTTGTGTTCCCATGTATTCCTTGTCAGGTCGACTGTTGTTTCACACTGTTTCCAGGTTTCATGTATTCATGTCCAGGTTTGTTCATCTTCTTGTCCATGTCAGGGTCTTTCATGATCTATTTTAGTGTACCCAGTTTAAGTTAATGTTTAGTGCATCAGTTTAACTTTTTTTATCAGCCTTATTAAATGGCTCGCCTTTTGTTAAGTCAAGTTATGTTCCACGTTCAGTTGTGTTTGCGTTTGAGTCCATTATTCTCCACTTCACACAGTCTGCATCTGCTGACTGTGACACTATTTAGCCTAAAACTAAATGTTTTTCCATCTTGTGTTTTGAAGCCAGAGTTAGAAACTGAGGAGCACTGCACACTTATGGTAAATGGACTGATTCTTATATAGCGCTTTTCTACTCTCCCGGAGTACTCATAGCGCTCTATACAAAATGCCACATTCACCCAGTCACACCCATTCTCACAAGCACTACCTCTATACTGAGTGCTTTCTAACTACTCTCACACACATTCACACTCCGATGGATGCATCGGAAAGCAACTTGGGGTTAGTATCTTGCCCAAGGATACTTGGCATGCAGACTGGAGGAGCCTGGGATCGAACCTCCAACCTTCCGATCAGTAGGTGACCTGCTCTACCTCCTGAGCTACAGCCACCCAGTTATTAGCTAAATTGGCAAATCCATGTCATAAAGTTATTAAAAAAATATTTTGGCTGTTTCCAAAATGTAACAAGGATTACCACCTGTGATAATACCTTTGTTTTAACATTGTAGATAGTCAAAACTAGTTGTTAAGCAACTAAAGTCATTAAGAAAGGGCTTACTGCAAAAGAGAACTGAGGGTTATTTTCCATTAGATTTTAATTTTTCATCACATATTAATCAAATCATTTTGGCTCCTTATGAATTTCTTTTACTCTCTCTCAAGTGGCTAAAATGTAATTTTTCTCAGAACAGAGACTCATTTGCAAAATAACAAAGTAACAAAGTATGCTTCTTGGATCACGGGAGGCAAAACTGCACTGGCTGGAATTTACTGAAATCAGCACCTGAGCACCTGAAGGATACATCAGCAACTAGTCTGTCCATGTGGCTTTGTGATGAAATGCATTTATATAATGTTGGATGTTCATTATTCATTTCTGGGCTCCCAGCCCATGTGCAATTGATCTGACTTAGCAAAATGACCCTATTATAGATACTTTATTGTGGTACAAATGGTGTTACAACAAGTCACAAGGTTTAAACCATATCTCTGTGTGACTAGCTGTAAACTGCTATTCTATTTAAATACATACACTTCTATTTTAATGTGCATTTTATATGTATGTATTGTGTTTATGAAAAAGAACCATCCAGTTTGAAAAAGCTATATTTTTTTTAAAGTAATGAACCTAGAAGCTTGGGGTAAATTTTAAAATAGATGTCTCAATATACAGCTTTATATACAAAACTTGCTTACCCCCCAGACACAATTCGACAATTGAACTTGTCCCATATGCTACCTGCAGCCCCTGATGTTGTTATGCTACATACGGGCCACCACATGAAAGTCATGAATGTCCTGTTTCTAAAAGTATGTATTTTGATTGTTAACAGTAAACGGCTGTGGAATTACAGCACTTTGAAATCCAACTTTCTTTTTATACACCCTGTACTATACAATTGAAAATGGACTGGCATTTTTACTGTACTTTTCTAGACACACTGAGCACTCACATTTTTCTATTGGACATCTACACATACAGAAAGATGAAGAACAAAAGCAGGCTTCAATGCAGTACCTTCTTGCAGTAATGCAATAGTTTTATCTATTGCACAACGGTAGTGCCAAGATGCACGAGAAACCGAATGTACTTTGTCAGAATATATTAATTTGACAAAAGAAAGCACAAACCTCTAAAGTGTAAGAGTATAATGAACATTTTATGTCATTTGTTTGGTGTTTGACTGTTTCCTGAGGTTTAACATTAAAATATAGAAGAAGAATAAATAGTGCAAATATGTACTGTTTATTGATTAGGAATATACATGTACCTTTTAGGCCCTAAGTTACCTTAAAGTCCATAATTAGCCCTAGGCTATGCATTTGTATAGACCATACCTAAACTTTCACTGCGGCCCTATTTCTGAGCATGTGCGTGCCCCACATATTTTTATTAGTTAACCTGTTAGAAAAGGAAAAAAAATAATGGATGTTTCATTTAAACCTAGGCTCTGTCACACATAAACTTTGTCTTTGCTGTTTAGGTATTTGTAAAAATGTGATGTAAAAGGAAACCTATTGTACCATTATATATCACATATAAGCTTATTACCAAATAACATTAGTGACTGTCATTACATCCCACAACATTCCCACAAAATGGATCAAAGAGCTTTTTCACTGTAGGACAAACCACATTGATCAGAAGTCTAAAATGTAAAAACATAATGTGAATTATGTGTCTAATGAGGTTTTGTCTCATTGTATGTTGCACTGTGAGATTTCTCAAGTCTTAGTTTTTTCCTCATTACGGTGGTGTAGGGTTAGCATTGCAAGTTAACGGCAAGAAGGTTCTAGGTTTCTGCCTGTTGAGTACAAAGATATTTCAGTTTTCCTTCAAGTTTGGATAAAAAGGGACATCTCTTTCAAAACCTCTTTTCAAAAACATGATAATATTAGTAAAATTATTTCCAACGTCATTTGAATGAATCATTTGAATTATGAATGAGGTTTTCTTACTTGGAACAGTATTCAGAAATTCTGTTTTTACTTTTTATTCAGTACCCTAGAGAAGCAAATTTTTAATTGAATAAGAGAATAAAAAGAGCACTGGTCATGAACGCTGATAATTTCAAAAGGAAAAAGTTTTCCTTTTGGAGTCAGAGGACAATTACTGAAATTTAATGACTCGTTAAGCAAATGGCCTTCCAAGGTAATGAAATTAGATGTATTTTTTTTTCAAATTGACTAATTTTTTTTAAACACTGAGTCTAATGTTGTACGTGATCAGAGTGAACTTAGGTGAATGTGTGGGTGCAAATGGAGTGAGAAAGTGCATATGCCACAGAAAACATGAGAGAGTGGGCGAGGGCCTGAGGGAAGCTCAGGCATACATAGGCCACACAATTCACTCATAATGCCATTACAAGGACACTCACAACTTTTAATGGCTTTTTGCACTCTATAGAAGGGGATGAAGAAACAGCCAGTGCCTTAAAATGACTGTTCTGGGGGATTAACACTATCAGGAGTCAAAAAAGCAATTTTGCTGGAAAACATGTCTTTTCCAAGAAGGTGAAAACATGTGCATTAAAAAGAGTCCTATGTAGTGGTGATAAATAACCTCATTTTTAGACATCGGCTAGGTGGAAAGGCTGGGAAGAATTAAGGGAAAGCGTAAAAATCCATGAGGGAGAAAATAATAAAGAAAGTCAGAAGTAATATGTTTATGAATTTCCCTGTGTTTTACATGAAGTCATAATTATAGCTATACCACTTCCCACCCACAAAAAAAAAAGATGCCAGTGACATATTAGTGTGGGTGTTTGAATATATTTTTATATATGCTTGTTTTTTTGTTTTTTACATTACATATGCCGAACAATCATTCCATCATTGAATAGTTAAAAAAAGCTACCAAGCTTCTTACCAAGTTACACATGCTGTAATGAGTTTAAGTACATTCTGACCACAAGTGTACACTGTTTATTGTCCTTGGCAATATTCACCCCTTACTAATATTTGTATTAACGATCATCACTTTTTCACTCTTTCAATCCTTCCTTATAATTTGTTGCATGTACTTGGCTTCAGTACCAAAGGCAGCATCTGATGAAACATAAATGGGTTTAGTTGCTCTGGATTTGTAGGCAATAAAGTAAACTCTCCAAAGACTGAGATGTATTAGATCATCTGGGAGGGAAATGAGGAACATGGAACGAAGTAAAACAACAGAGAAACACTGATATTTCTCTTAGTTCTTCAGTTTGATTGTTGGATGATAGTTGATAGTAGCCAAGAGGGAATCTAATCTCAGAGCACAGCTGCTGGCAGAGCATTGTTGATACATGTAGTAGTGATTGAACAGGAGTGCAATTTTTTTGCCTGTGCATTTGCGTCTCACATAATTCTTTAGCTGCCAATCAGGCTCTTCTTTTGTGGGTGGCCTTGTACTGTGAGCACACACATAAACAAAAACATATATTGCCGGGCAGGCAGTAGCACAAAGACCTTGTCATTCTCTTCCCATATGCGCTGCTAATTACTTTCCCATTTAAAGCCCATGCCATGAGTCTCCTTTAAGAAGCACAGAATTAGACAAAATTGTACTGACACTGAAAATACATACTCTGTCAATCTTAAACATTACTGTATACACTGGTACACTAGTGTGCCTGAGGTTTAGGCATAAAACGCAGCCAAATAAGTGTGCTTGGTAAAGTTATATAGAGGCAAAGAAAGACAACCTAAAAAAATTCCAAACACTGCAAGCAAGGACTTTTAAACTTATTTTGACTTCATAACCAGACCATCTGTTCCAGTACAGGAAGACACTACATCTACAGACAGAAAGGAAATGTGGGTGAATAACTTCTCAGATACGGCCCTTACCAAACCCAAAAGGGACATCTTAGCCACAGGGCTCAATAATTGCATTATCACCACAACAGCTGCCCATAATGGACCTCATCACAGCCTCAGACACAGCGATTACAATTAAACTGACACAGCCTGAAGCTGAACAAATCAAGATAAAGGTATACATGGCCCGCTCCAGTGCAAAAATAGCTCCTTTTAACCTCCCCATTCAGTAAAAGAAAAGTATCAAATCCCTGAGTAAAGACCAAAGTATCACCATACCACCAGATGGAAAGTAGAGGTGCAATTTAATTCTCAACTCAACTATTTTCACTCCAAAATGACCACACCTTAGTGACAGCAGTCAAGCAGCTGCTCTGATGTAAATTATTTATTGTTTGAATGATCAGTGTAAATCATCATGTAAAGAATTTGACATACAAAGAGTTACCAGCCCAGATACAGCGTATACTTGTTGTATTCACATAGGAAGAAATAGGCAATGACATGGCAGCCAGGGACTGAGTAATGTCAATGAAACTCAGTAACTTGTATTAAGGCAAAATAATAGCCAGATGAAATAGGTGGGTACTGAGTAAACCTTGTTTCTTAAACATAGACCTCTCTTAACTACAGCTATACAGATTACATTTTAAGTATAAATTTAAAGTATCATAGTAAAGCCTATAAATTTCCTGAACTTTAGAGGTACATTTTTAACATAAAGGGTTGAAAATCAAATATATATATATCATAGCTTAACCACTCAAAAAAAGAGTCATGAATAAAGACATATCTTCATAGAGGATAAGGTCAGCTAGCTCAGAAAATGCAGGCTAAATGTTTTGTATGCAGTTCACCGAGGTCCTCTACAAATTCCATTTCACAGCTTTCATTGTGTTTTGACTGACATACTGTTTAATAGCCAAGTGCAAATTTTGCAGGCTCTCCATTAGTGTTTCATCAGACACAGACCAATTTACTAGCAATGATGGAGGGAAACAAAGTGATGGAAAGTCAATGAAAGTCATCAAATCCAAATCAGCCTTTAGCCTTGCCTGGTGTTGGATTTGCAGCTCAGAAGCTGCCACAGGGGCCTTGCAGAAATTGTTTACTCAAGTGTTTTTGTTTGTGTCATTTTCATAGTTTATTTTTAAAGTGAAAGTATTAGCACAAATTTAATGTCCTCTTTCTTAAAAGGGTGCCAATTCCTGTCGATCATTACATTTTTTTCTGGCTATAGAGTTTTCTTCTGTTGATGAATTCAGTGCAGTTTTGACCCCTGTGCTGCAGTATATTGTATTACTTAGATTTGTGTGGCGAAGAGTGGCAATTCCCTCTAGATATGGCAGGATTGTAGGTTCACGAGGTTAGGCAGGTGATAAGGATGCAGGGATAAAAGAGCCTAGACATGCTCGCTAGATGCATCTCCCCTTGGTCACACTTGAGATTGGTGATGGATGCAACGCCGAGGTCACTGGCTACACACATAAACTTTTTTCAATATATATGGTAGTAGCTAAGGCATGTGTGTGTGTGTGTGTGTGTGTGTGTGTGTGTGTGTGTGTGTGCGTGTGTCTGACATGGCGAGCAGCACTCCATCTTTGTCCCATTCCCTGTGGGTCTGCACCCCATCTGAGTGTCAGGTGCCCTGCCAGGCAATTAGAGCTCAGAATGTCATTCATAGAATTGGCACAGAAGGCTCAGGTAGAAAACTAGTGCATAAGTGCGAGTTCATTTTATAATTTTCAAACAACCTTTGCTGGTAGCAATCCAATATGAAATGAACAATATGAAACCAAAATCCATGTGATTGTATGCTATGATTTATACGCATTCTCAGGTGTAGCAGAAATTTATTTGCCTGTTACTCAGTACGGATGAAGTATCAGTCACACGTCTAGTGAAAAATATGCTGTCATGGTCCACTTGAGCGCACACTCATGCCACATCTGAGATAAAAGGTTTAAAAGTAGCAACAAGAAGACATTTGCCAGTTCATATTACTGCAGTCTATCATTTGCTAATGGTGGCGTCCTGGACAGGAAAAATGCTTTAGCTTGTGTTACCGACATGCTGGAGAAAACCACTTTACAAGGCACAATAAATAGCAAACACAATAGATAAACCGAGAGGGAGAGAACACTGAGGGCCAACAGCAGCCTGTTCTCACATTTCAGCTTGTGTGAAGGTCTAGCAGAGTAGATAGCTTGTAGTGGGTCCATGAAATATCTGTTACAGTTGATCAGTTACTAATTTTTGGGTGGTGGCATATGCTGTTTTATGGTGTGTGATTTCATGCACAGTGGAATGATCATGTGGTGTATTTTTATCTTACAGCAACAAGGTCATAGAAGTGGTTGATATGGACAACACACATGCTGCCTACAGTGCTATATGACTGAACGGTCTTCACCAACATTCAGTCCTCTTTAGTTGGCACAAACTTGTGGAATAGTTGTTTTACTTGCAAATTAAATACTATACTTTTACACCATTAAATACTAGAGTATTTAATGATAGTTGGCATTCTGCTTGTGGGTGGAATTAGGGCTGTTCGATATAACGATATATATCGGATGACTATATAAAAACGTCTATCGTTTCATTTTACACTATCGTTTGTTTCGTGGTGTCGCAAAATAAACTGTTTACGTCAATATTTTTTCACCGTTTTGATGGTCACTGTAGTGGCTATATTAATTTCTTAAAGTTCTCTCCTTCTCTTATATTTAAAATAACCACACTACAGACGGATATGAGCCTGTTTTTATGCGTTGTCGTTAGCAACAACGACGGTAACAACGACGGTAACAACGACGAAGCGTGCCTGCTTGTTTATTTTCCACATAAACCTTTCAGAATAAAGATCAAGGTCCTGTTGAGACTTTTCAAAATAAACTGAATCACGTGAAAGAGTATGCAGAGTATTTACGGATGAGAAGCAAAAAAGAGCTGTCAGGTGCTAAAAAGATAAACCTTAGACTCAAACGCTAGAACAGGCATTTCCCCGCAGCACGCCGTGTAATAAATACTCACAAAGAAAACGGCGGCCATTACAACTTATGTCTAAAAATGTATAGTTTCATGCATTGGTTAAAACATTCGACTCCAGGTACAGGACGCCCAGCTGAAAACACTTCACGCAAGTCAAGCTGCCCGAGATTCACAGAATTTTCAGAAAATGTAAAATTTCTGTGATTTATATCGTTATCACACCATAGATGTCTTATATCGGGATATGAGATTTTGGTCATATCGCACAGCCCTGGGTGGAACGCATTCTGGCAGCAGTAATTCTATTTACTAGGGGCGCAGGAGAGCCTGTCCAGCCATCTTTTTTGCCTGCTGGGGCTCAGGAGAGCCCCTGTGAGGTACCATTAGCCAGGCAGTAGTTCACCAGTCACGCCACAGTGCTGGCCCCGTGGTCGGCCTCCACACCTACTCCATCACTACAGTGTGATCACCTATGCTGCAGTCGGCCCCTGAACTGCTTTTCCTGTGCTGTCGACCTCCCGGTCGATCCCCTGAACTGTTTCGTTTCTGCCACTGGTCACTCAGCCAGCCTCCTGGACTGTGTTGTTTTGGACTCTAGTGCTCCAATTTTTGTGCGTTCCCCCCCGTCACCTTCACTACAGTCAACTGATTTCAGTTTGTGTGAGTAAAATAGTGGTGCAGCATGGATATGGACATTAGTTTTATTTATGGCTACGTTCACACTGCAGGCGAAAGTGCATCAAATCCGACTTTTTTGACCCTATGCGACCCATATCTGATCATGGTATGACAGTGTGAACAGCACAAATCCAATATTTTCAAATCCGATCTGGGTCACTTTTGTATGTGGTACTGAATCCAATACATATCTGATGTTTTAGAAAGCGACTGCTGTTTGAACGGTCATGTCGCATTAAATCCGTCTTTTACGTCACTGACACAAGACAGACGCCAATTATCAGCGCCCGAGAAGACATCGTGAAAGCTTCCTGGCCATCCAGTGTAGATGTTGGGAAGACAATGTTGGAGAAACGTGAACATTTTATTTGTACTGTATAATCTGCAGATTCTTACAAAAATCTGCAACTATCCTTTGAAGCACCGCTCCTCTAAAATAGCAATAAGGATAATTATTGGGCCATATCTAAATAACAAAATAACTTTATAACTTAAAGCAAAATTGGGAAACGTAAAGTCCGAAACAGTCAAACAATACTGTTTGGTCTGGGTCTAAACAGAGCGCTTTGTGTTTGGCGTCTTCTTTTGCGCTTGGGGCCGCTTTGAGGGTTCACACTAGAGCGCGTTTGCTGTCACATTTTATTTGTAGTGTGAACAAGCAGACAAAAAAAATCGGATTTGATCAAAAAATCGGAATTGAGCATTAAGACCTGCAGTGTGAACGTAGCCTATGATTGTAGAGTGCAAACTGCATCCAGACCTCAAACAACTGCATAATACTGCTTACATACCTTTAGTGCTTTGGAATCATCTGCACAGAGAGCATGCTAACATGCTAACAGGAGGCTACCCAAGATGATAAAGCTGAGTGAATGCTGACCACAACTCCACAGCTAGACCCTGAACTTCTACAGGTAATAAAGGCAGTGACGAACAGTTAGGCTGCAGCTGCCGTTTCTACAGTAGAACTCTGGCAATCACTTTAAAGTTTTTCTGTGCTGGTTTTCATCTTTGCTTCATGTTATCAATTGTATGTTTGTCCCTAAATACAAATAGACAGATAATATGTGTGTCCTCACCAGGACCTCAACTGTAATCTATATGTTTCTGTTGTTAAATGCTAATTATGAAACAATGCATTTCAGGTCATTTTATAGAGAAAATATAGAATATAATATCTATATTATGTAGATATATTATCAACCTTTTACAGTTGTAGAAGAGGAAAAGTACAAAAGTTCTGCATTAAAAAATGGTTCAAATTCCACATAATTGTTGAGTTAATAAAGTAAAGACTAAAAGTGGAGTAAATCCACTGTAGTTAAATCACACCATAATGTTTTGGTTGATTTATATTTTATATTAATCTAAGTCAGCTTTTTAAATACGAAAGATGAAAGATATATGAAGGACGATCTGTGCTACTCGGTAATTTACTGTTTTAAGGACTCATTGACTTTTTGCAAAGTTTGCCAGTTTAAATAAAGAAATTTCTACTGTGCACTGGTGGATGTATCTAATTTTAGAGATATTTAGCAATGCAATAAAGTGCTCTATATATTGTTTAATATGTGCACCATCCAAAGTAAGCATCTGGTCAGATACTATATCTCTAGTAGTACAAGTACAATAACCTCAGTTTTATCTGAATTTACAAGCAGGAAATAGTGGTCATTCTGTGCTTTATGTCAGCGGTCTCGAACCTATTTTGCGCCACGGACCGGTTTATGCCCGACAATATTTTCATGGACCGGCCTTTAAGGTGTCGCGGATAAATACAACAAAATAAAACTAGTACCTGTACTGAAAAAAAGAAAATTTATTCATAACACACATGAAAAGACCAAGGAAAACCGAGTAAACAATAAAAACGCTAACAAAATAATGCTGAAAACCGATAAAACCACTGAAAACTATACATTTCACACCTGAGCCTCAACTCTCGCGGCCCGGTACCAAACGACTCACGGACCGGTACCGGTCCGAGGCCCGGGGGTTGGGGACCGCTGCTTTATGTCTTTAAGAAATTCTTGTAGTTTAACTAATTGATGTGCATTATCTGGGTTTATAGATAAATATAGTTGTAAATCATCTGCATAGCTGTGAAAAAGTATGTTATGCCTTCTAATCATACTGCCTAGGGGAAGCATGTAAAATGTAAATAGAATTGGTCCTAGCACAGAACCCTGTGGAACTCCATATGTAAACTTAGTGCGTGAAGAGGACTTTCCATTCACATTAACAATATGAGCTAGATATCAAACCACTGCAGTAGAGTACCTTTAATACCTACAGCAACCTGTAATAAAATATTATGGTCAACAGTATCAAATGGTGCAATGAAGTCTAGCAGGATAAGCACAGAGATGAGTCCACTGTCAGATGCCATAAGAAGATTATTTGTAACCTTCACTAAAGTAAATGGTAAAAGGACTGATTCTTATATAGCGCTTTTCTACTCTCCCGGAGTACTCAAAGCGCTCTATACAACATGCCACATTCACCCCAGTCACGCCCATTCTTACAAGCACTTTCTCTATACCCAGTGCTGTCTAACTACATTCACACTCCGATGGATGCATCGGAGAGCAACTTGGGGTTAGTATCTTGCCCAAGGATACTTGACATGCAGAATGGAGGAGTCAGGGATTAACCACCAACCTTCCGATCAGTAGGTGACCTGAGCTACAGCCACCCCAACTAAAGCTGTTTCTGTAATGTGATGAGCTCTGAAACGTGAGTGAAACTCTTCAAATGAAGCATTTCTTTGCAAATGATCAGAACAAAATTATTTTACTACTCAAAAGTAATACTCCTCATCATTCAGTGTGCCACATTTGACTGACGCAATCTGGAATTCAGGAATTTACATGTGCATTTGTGATTTTTCTATTACTGGAGCTATGGTGCTTAAGAGTTCATTTGCAGGAGGAAACACAACTTTTCTCTGTTTGTATGCTGGCAGCTTATATTAAAAAACTGGCTGAGCTCACTTCTTTGTAAATAAAATGAGCTGATGATCAACACGAGTTATAAAAGTTGACATTTAGATAGGATCTTAAAAGGTGAACAAATTATAAGTTCTATCTCCATATCATAACTACTAGGATTTCTTGATTACAGCTACTACACAACTCACACATGAATCTGTTAGGAAGGATCTGTTTAGCTCCTCTGCAGAGACTGAATAAGAAGCTGAATGCTGTTTCGTGATGGATCATTGTATTTTCTCATTGTGGCATTAAATGCTACAGTACACTGGGCCTGTCCCACCTGAACACATCTAGTTGGAGAGGGAACATGTATGCACCACATACTGTCATCAGTTATATGTGATGAAAGACAAATTCAACTTGTGAGGTAGATAGACAGACCAAAGAGGAATCATTGGTCTTTAAAGTCTGTGAAGGTTCTCAGTCATCCAGGTCATCGTAGTCAAAGGAGCTTGCAAAGAAAAGCGTCTGGACTTCTTTAAGTTACTTGAAGACGTTTCACCTTCATCCGAGAGGCTTCTTCAGTTCTAAGGTCAAATGGTGGAGAGTCCCAGATATAACCCTAGTGGGAGTGTCCCCCCACAGAGGGACAAAAGGACCCCCTGATGATCCTCTAATCGCCTGAGCCAAGGTGTGGAACTGGGTGTGGGTCCCAATCAGCCAGAGTTTCGGGTGATTTCATTGTGAAACCTGGCCCCACCTTATCATGCGAATTCCTGAGGTCAGATGGCCCAGGGTGTGAGTGGGCGTTAAGGCGTCTGGGAAGGGATCTCAAAACTGGATTATAGATGGCAGAGAGTTGGTGTCGTAAACCACCGCCTCTGTTCAAAGATGGTCGCTCACAGTGGACATAGATGGCTTCTTTCACTCCTCTTTCAAACCATCTGTCCTCTCTGTCCAAAATGTGAACATTGGCATCCTCGAAAGAGTGTCCTTTATCCTTAAGATGCAGATGGACAGCTGAATCTTGTCCTGTGGAGGTGGCTCTTCTGTGTTGTGCCATGCGCTTGTGAAGTGGCTGTTTGGTCTCTCCAATGTAGAGGTCTGGGCATTCCTCGCTGCACTGTACGGCATACACCACATTGTTAAGTTTGTGTTTTGGCGTTTTGTCTTTCGGGTGAACCAGTTTTTGTCTGAGTGTGTTGCTGGGTCTGAAGTACACTGGGATGTCATGCTTGGAGAAAACCCTCCTGAGTTTCTCTGATACACCGGCTACATAGGGGATGACAATGTTGTTGCGCCTGTCCTTCTTATCCTCCCTCGCTGGTGTCTGATCTTCTTTTCTGTGCCTCTTTGCTGACTTTAAAGAAGTCCAGACGCTTTTCTTTGCAAGCTCCTTTGATTGGTCTTTAAATAATTCCTAGAGTTCAGTAAAACTAATAATGACCCTGGGAGGACAAGTGGTCTCAAACAGGCTACACATGTCAGCTTTGCTACTTCAGCAGGAGGAGATGGTCTTGTTTACTGTGGATTACTGTCTTCACATGAGTGTGTGGTGCACTTTGGGCTGCAATTTGAACAGGTGAAAGACTAAAGGTATGGAAAAAAACATTTTCACTGCACATCACTCTTACTGAATAACACTCTTACTATGTAGCAAGTTTAAAGAGAGAGAAGATCAAAGGCGAGTGAAATGATGGCCTCTAGCAGTGGAGACTACTAAGGACGTGAAGGACAAAGTCTCTCAGAAGTCCCTCCTCATCTTTCTCCACATTTTTGTTACTTTCAGCCAGGTCTGTGCTTTGTTCACCTTGTGCTTTCAAGCAGACCACAGAATTCATGTCTTAATTTCACTTGTCAGCATAGACATGTTTTCCATCCACAAGTCCGCCTCTGAGACAACTAATGGTTTCTCCTTATGGGAACTGAGTGACTTGACTACCCGAGTTTTGTTCCCCTTGTCCTTAGCTTGGCTTAGTTCACCTGTGCCTTGTTTTCCCTAGCTGTGTTGCATCTCCCTAATTACCTTATGTGTATTTAAGTCCTCAGTTTCTCTCTGTTCCTTGTCACGTCATCATCATTTTCTCCAGGTTTTGTTTGGCCAGCCAGCCAGCAGTGTTTATGTTAGTTTGCTCCAGCTTTGCACAGCTCTTTATTTTGTCTATCAGCCTTTGTCAGCAGTTTTCAGTTAAGGTAGTCTGCCTAGTCCTACATTTTGGGTCCTCTCTCTGCCTGCCACATAACCAACCAATGGCAGTAGTTGAGCCATAAAACCCAAACAATGACCTGAAACATGTAAAAACATTCAGGAACACCAAGTGTTAGGAATAATTGCCAGCGTGACACGTTTCATTTACACATCTGATTCCATAAACATGTTTTCACATAAACAATGTAAGTCCAGCTTTAGGCTATTAAATAGGGGGCCCTATTTGTTGTAATACTAACAGCGTTCATTCATATCTTTGAGATTTTCATCCTTTCTCCTCTTGACTGCTTGTTAGTTTTGTTCACAATGGAAAAAACAAAAGTGATCGCTGAAGGCACATTTATATTAAAAGCACTCTGATGAAAGCAACATCACAAAATATGACTGAAATGTGTGACGAGGGTAAAAATTTCCTCTTAAAAGTGACTTGATAAAGGTTGAAACTGAATATAAAATTTTGCCTGTAGAAAATAAAAAGTCTCTGGAAAATATTAGTATTGATGATAGTATTTGTGTGCATGCACTCTTTTTTTTTACCATGTGTATTAATTATTAACATTCAAGCCTTGGCCTCTGTGACACCGGAGATATTCAAGAAAAACACTACAAAAGAATATAGCAAGAACGAATAACGGATGCTCAGACAAATGTAGTGTAGCCTTGTCCCCAGTGATAAAAAAAACAAAAAGAGACTTGGACACTGGATATGGAGCTTTATCGGTTACAGAGCTAAACCAGAGAAAAAGATTCAGACCGTCTTCTCTATAGGAAAAGATAGGAAAAAGAATCCTTGTAGCATTTCTCCTCGTGTAAGCCTCAACACCCAGAATCAATTGGTGAAGTGGGAGGAATATGTAAGAGGAAGACAGAAAGGATGTTTTCTGCTATGGTTAACCTTCATGTGGTGGAGAGTGTCTTCCTTTCTCCTTTCCCCCCATGACATGACACTGTCCTCCACAGCCCCAGCATGCTCTGGAGCAGCGGTCCCCAAACTTTTTTGCGCCACGGACCGGTTTATGCCCGACAATATTTTCATGGACCGGCCTTTAAGGTGTCGTGGATAAATACAACTAAATAAAACTAGTACCGGTACCGAAAAAAAGAAGATTTATTCATAACACACGTGAAAAGACCCAGGAAAACCGAGTAAACAATAAAAACGATAACAAAATAACGCTGAAAACCGATAAAAACCCTGAAAACCATACATTTTACACCTGAGCCTCAACTCTCGCGGCCCGGTACCAAACAACTCACGGACCAGTACCGGTCCGAGGCCCGGGGGTTGGGGACCGCTGCTCTGGAGGATGTTTACTCCACATTCCCCATTTTTCTGCATAACATATTTATCAAGTGTGATTCAATTCAATTCAATTTTATTTATATAGCGCCAAATCACAACAAATGTCGCCTCAAGGCGCTTCATAGATACAGAGAAAAGCCCAACAATCATATGACCCCCTATGAGCAGCACTTTGGCGACAGTGGGAAGGAAAAACTCCCTTTTAACAGGAAGAAACCTCCGGCAGAACCAGGCTCAGGGAGGGGCGGCCATCTGCTGCGACCGGTTGGGGTGAGAGAAGGAAGATGAGCTCCAACCCTAGACTTCAAACTCTAATTTGATTCTACTAAATCAGTAATTTCAAATGTGAGTTGTCTCTGACTGAAATTTTAAAAAATGATTACGTCACCTTAACACCTGACAGCTTTCCAAAGCCGCGTAGCTGTCCAGCCTTCATTTCACAAAATAAACAGAGTTGTTTGACATGGTCCTAATATTGAGTAGAAAAACAACTCTCGAAAACAGCTCTGAATATTAGGGGATGGACACAAAATCAAAGGTCCTTCAGAGCTGACCTATGATTTGTGGAACAGGGCAACAGACATCAAAATGAGAGTGGGATCTGGGAATCTGGGCATTTAACTAGAGATCCAGCTTTTTCAGCTTCCAAAAAATTGATATATATATATATATGTGTCAGTTACCTGACAATACAGGGTACTCATACAATAATAGGGATTTATTAAAAGGCTGCATTCCTCATTGCGAGAAAAAGACTGGGAATCATTCTTAAACAACAATTTCCTAATATAAAACCTAAACTCTAACAAACAAATCTATGCAAGAATATAAATTTACTGAAATACTAATTGTTATTGTAATACTCATTATCAACAAGTGTCATTTCAGCTCAGTATAAAAATAATTAGGCTGGTGTATACTAATATAATTTTCATACAATGCTGCTGTTTTTTACTTTTGCTGCAATCATTGTGAATGGACCTCCTCACATATGTGAAGTCTGTAGAGTGAAGCAGACAAGAGACTATGGCTGCCACAAACAATTATTTTGATAGTCGACTAGTCACCGATTATTTTTGCGATTAGTCAACTAATCAGATCATCATCCATTGGACGTAGCTTATTGCACCAGCAGCACCTGCTCTTATATAACTATCATTAGCTTACAGCTTTAAGTGTTTAAGGTATGTGCTAACTAAAAATGAAGACAAGATGATAGTTTATTGAATTTTAATGAAATTTGCAGATTGTTTCGGAGAAGGTTAATAAACACAGCCGTCTGCTCCTTGCTATCTAAAATATAACAGGACACTGGAGTATATTCTCGAGCATCTCACACTTCTGATAATCATTTGTCTGCTTGACGTTTATTCAGCTGTGTAAAAACTGTAACTTTAATCTCAGCCAAACCGATTTACTCAGGAACAAATAAAATACTACAAAAAGCCAAAAATAACATTTTTAAGTTATCTAAGTGACTTATATATCATGTTTAACCTGAGTAGTGAAAGACGGCGGTGGGTTTGAAAACAATTAGCCGGGAGTCCGGTGTTCTCACCGGGTCTAATGAGCCTTGCCCCCGGCTAACTATCGAGCTAGTGGCTAACAGACGTCTCCGTTTTCTAAATGTATTTTTGGTATTTCATGTATTGTCTTCAATATCAGGGGGCGTTGCACCCTGTTGGCAAATAATGTAGGGAGTGGAAGGTGCAAGAGAGAGGGGATCAGATTAAAGGATAGATACATGGATTAGTGGAAGAAGCAGCAAGGATGGCAGAAGGAACAGAGAATTGAAGCAGGTGTTGAGGCAAGAAGCAGATAGTTGCTAGGTAAACGGGCCTGGCATGGGCTGAAATGAAGAAGTGCCCTCAGGTGGCTGGGACTTTGGAGAGTATAAATGCCAGTGTTACAAATAGCCCAAACCAGTATTAATCTCCCCCAACAGCCTTCATGCCTGCCGTGCATTAGAGGAAATAGCACGTTAAGCCACAGACCCAGTCAATCTTCCCCCGCACACTCCCAGCGCAATAAGAAATGATGTAGGAGGCGAGCAGCCCCATCCACCACAGCATTTTACATTTTAATCACATCACACAATAAGACAGGTGGAAATCAAGAGCAGGCAGGTTGAGGGAAAGCAATTAACAGTGACAGTGGAAGGAGAAGGAAGAAAAAGACAGAGGAGGACAGGAAGAGTGGTGACAAAGACTTGCTTCTGTTTCATCAACATGAAAAAGAAGTTTAGATCAGACTTTTTTTGCTGGTGTTGTTGGTGGCGGAGGTAATTCTTTCGACAATGATTTAAGGTTGGATGCACACAGAGCATTTGATGAGACTGAAATTACGGAAAGTGTTTAAAGCGATGGGAAAGAGGATTAGTGCAATTTTCTCCCGTTTTAGGAAAAGTGACCTTGTTTACTCACACTCTCAAAAGAGTCAAGACTACTTACTGGAGCTTCTGGTCAACTATCTTAGACTTAAGCCGTCAGCTCTAAATTGGTCACCAGATTACCACCCAGACCTCAGGATGGTTCTACCATAGTGCAGAAAGGTTATGTTTGTCTATATTTTACCTTCAATCCCTTTAATAATTGCAACGCCCAGTGTTGGGAAGGCTACTTTTAAAATGTATTCCACTACAGATTACAGATTACTTGCCCCAAAATGTATTTTGCAACATATTTCGTTAAGTTACTCAATGTGAGTAACGTATTCTGAATAATTTGGATTACTTAATATACTGTTATGCATTTTACAACTACATGAACTACATACTATTGCTGTGTGATTTATTACTATTACTGGAGGCTACTCGCCATACCAATACCAACTAGATTTTAAAATCTTAATATAAAATGAGTGACAGTAGGGTGGATATTAGCTGCACGTTTTGCAGTGATCCTGTATCAGTAATACGTTTTTTCTTTTTGTCTGCTTTCAGGACTGCAACTGATTATTTGCAGCTAGCAGGTTGTAGCAGCCTTCAGTAATAGTAATAAATCACAAAGCAATAGTACATCGAAGATACTGAAGTGGCACATAACCCAGGTAGCTCACATTCGTTTTTTTAAAAAGAACTTACTTTCAGATGTTTCTTTAGGTTGGAGTCCACAGGACGCCTACATTAGAGCCTCTTGTTTGGGTTCCCAGCAATGTGTGGACTTACCAAAATTAGAGAGGGGATAGCATAACATATGAAACAGGACAAGACCGTCGTGTAATCCATTTATTTCAACCAAGTAACGGTATTCTAATTATCACCTATTTAAACGGTAACTGTAACAGAATACAGTTACTCATATTTTGTATTTTAAATACATAATGCCGGTACGTGTAATCCATTACTCCCCAACACTGCCAACGCCATAGTGAGAACAGACAAAATGTGCTGTTTTACACCGCAGACAGTATACTTGACATGCTAATATACCCAGCCATACAACAGAAACCCAAAAACTTACAGCCAGTTGGAAAAAAAAGGTGCTTTCAGTACTTTGTTATTAACAGTCTGTTGCAAAAAAAAAACTTATTTACATGTTGACATGAATCTCCAAAAGCCGTCAAACACAATTTGACAAGAATAAAATACTATTTCTGCACCAACAAGATGATTCCCAATGAGCCATTAGCTGAAAACTTGCCATTTCTCAGCAGATGTCCTTAAAAAAATTGAGGAAACTGGACAAATAACCGGAGAGCTAACACATGTTTTTAAATTTACCTCACAACTTGCTACATTTTAAAAACATAAAATATAGTAAAAGTAGAACAGTCAGTTTATCATCTTGTCTACTATGCTCTCCTATTACCACAATCCCGTCCAGAGTCCACATTGCTCTGTCTTAGTCTGCAGGCCTTAACTTCCTCATCTCTGCACCCTGGGCCTGAATGGACTTGGCTGATCTTCTATCAATTTCACTCTTTATTTGCTTGGTTCAGTCCTCCACTCTCTGGACTCTGTGCTCAGTTCAAGTAGGGTTACCTCTATGCTCTGGACTTCCAGCAACCCACCCTCCCAAACTTAACTGCTCTGACCCACGCTATCCTTGGTTCAAAAACATCTTTAACCTGACCTATATGTAGTTGATAAATATATTTATTTATCAACCAAATCTAACTAATTTCAGGTCAAAAAGTGTGTAAACAATCCCATAATAGCAGGTTTACATTCATTTCTATGGGCTTGAAATATAAAATGAGGAGGTTTTATTTTTACAGTTGCATGGTTTTAAAAATGTTTTTTTAGTGTTAAGAAAAACCCATCTGAGAGATGCATCTAACCTTTCAGTTAATCCATCTATTGTGCACTGACACCTCATCAGAAATGGTCTCAGTGGGATGGTGGCTGTCAAGAAGCCAGTATTAAAAAAGACTGTGGTATGCTAAATTAGAGCCCTGAGCTTGACGTTACTGAAGTTGGATCATCTTGACAGAGATTAAAAAGGAGAGAACTTCTAAAGAAAGGCTTTGGAATGTCCTTCAATAAGTCAAGAGAACTGCTCCTGAAAACCACTTAAGGGCATTATAAGAAAACGTGCCTAAGAGAGTTTAGGCTATATTGAAGAGTAAGAGGTGGTATACAACTTCCCTGTCAAAGGTAAACCAAAGGTGAAATTAAATAGACTGTGTCACCATGGCTGAAGTAATAACAGGTATTATTATACCTGTATTACACAACTAGTATAGGTCATGGAATGATTAAAAACAATTAAAAAAGAAATAATAAATAAACAACAACTTACTACCGTCTGCTACCACCACTTTCAGCCATTATTATATACCATTCAGTGTAAATGTCTTTTGGGCCCACTCTTTCTATGGCTAATTCCTGTCTTTTGACTTGGCAGAAAAGTCAATATCAGTGAGCACCAACAAATACAATACACATAGATGCAACATAAGCCAAAATCAACCTATTAAAGAAAAACATAGTAGGGTTTGTGTTTGTAACTTTCTGTAAAACCTACAATAAAATTTGTCTCCGTTTGTTTGATTGGCCTAATAGGTTCTCAGGTATTCAGAATTCAGGAGAGAGTTTCAGTGATGGATGCTCTAAGGGAATCTCAAGAAGCTTTTCCTGCCTGACACGCACATTTGGGAGAAACCATGAAGGCCAGGTAATTATTTTAGTATTAAAGCACTCCATTAAATCTGTAAATGCTGAAAATGCAACAATTTTAACTCAGATTAAAACAGTACTTGACAGTAGAATTGCTTGAAAGTAGAATATTCTTCTACCTAGTTCCACTACAGTAAAATTAAAATAGAAGTGCAGAGAGTTGGCTTGAAATTGCCTGAGGCTAAGACTGCATCTGCCCCCGCTGATGAGTGCACACCAGGTCAGCAGCTAAGGGTTAACAAGAGAATAATCGGATACTTACATGAATACATATAGGGATTTTTACCTTTTCTTGAGCTTTTTCTCATTTGAACTAAATGTAAACTACATTTTCTATTTCACTTTATAAAATGCACTTAATGTGGATCTTATGGCATGTTGCATAACACTCTACAGCTCCCTGCAGCTGGCTATGGAGGTGTCTGTGACCTTTTGTGTACCATTTTTCCACACCTTTTTCTGCCCTCTTCTTTAACCTCCAACCAGTGTAGTGCAGCACTCCAAAAAACATACCCCGCAAGGTGAAACTTATGAAGATATGTAGAGACAGAGACAAACATAGACAGTGAGTGAGAAAGTGGGATGCCATTAAAGGTTGGATTTGCCTGCCTCCCCACTGTGTCTTCACCCCCTAGTTTCTCTCATTAGTACTGCACAGCACAGAGCAGGGGAAGGGGAAGGCAAAAATACACTGAGCCTCTAAGCAAACAAGCTGGCAGAGGATCTTTAGTCCTTGCCACAGCCTGACAGAGCAGCACATCTCGTTTACATGCTACATTAGCAAAACTCTATGAATTCTGAAGATGGCTACAGCTTGTTATGTCGATACTTTTCGATAATCTGCAGCAACATCTGAAAAGACCAAAATGCTGCGGTATCTGAAGCTGGAGCAAGACTGACATATCAATTTTGAGATATTTAGATGTTATTTTTCTCCTTTTCACTATTTTTGGTAAGTAGTTGACTAAAAACATAAAGCTATACACTTGAAATAAATGGAAACCATTATATATGATTTTCATAAACTGTGCTTTATCTAAAATATAAATTCTGACCTTAGAATTGCTTGTGCTGTGGCATCTATCATACAAGACAGGTAGCACTTCTTATCAGCCTCTCTTGTTGCTCATAATCTGGCTGAACTGCTAAATGTTTGTCATTCTTGTTTGCCATGTCATTCTCTCTTAAGTTGTATTTGGACTTCTATTTGTAGTCCAATGTACACATTTTATTGATGCTGATTATGTTCATCTCTCTAGCTCTTCTGCTGCGAGTAGCTAGGTTCAAATATTTTACATACAGAGCCAGAAATGATTGAACACATAAGCATTACCACAAGAAACCAAAAAAGATATACATCACTGCACAAATACGTTTGAAAGGGAGAATGACATATGAGCAGTGAGATTTAAAGTATGCAGAACAGAGGCTGATTGGCTCAGACAAGCTGGGCAGAACGATGATAAGACTAGAGCAATGATGCCATTGAGTTAGACAGAGTTGGGAAAAGGAAGCAAAGAATAGCTCAGCAGTCATACACCCAGGAAAGCACGCAGATGAGTGATTTCAGATATTCCTTTTGGGATTTCTGCATGAGCTTCGTATGAATGAATATATCAGACAGATTAAAACACTAGAGTGTAGTGAAAGAGACCTGTTTAACTTTGTTTGCTTCTGGTGCAGTTATGGATGTTGTGTTGTTCTTTCATTGGGACTTTTTGTAGTCCTTTGGTTAATTTTGGTTTAATTTTTTGGTTGTCTTGAAGGAGACAAAGACTAAGGGAATGGGGGTGTATATATGCACTCTATATTACACAGAGAGCGGCAAAAATCACAGCATTTAAAAAAGTTGATATCATGATATAGAAAAAATGCTGTTTGATTTAGTGTTGCTGTTTTTATCAATGGAAACTAAAAGGAAAACAACCTCAGTTTAATAAAATAAAAAAGGTATGATGGATATATATATGCGATGAAGAAGGTGCCTAAGAAGTACCACAGGCTGTCCAGACCTGAGGCCTTGGAAACTGCCAAGCAACGACTCATAGCCTTGGCCAGCTGCTTGAAGAGGTACACTAGAGAGAAAGAGAGCAGGAGAATAAACCAGCTGTTCTCCACAGAACCAGCCAAGGTGTACTCTCAGTGGCGGGGGAACAATATGAGAACAGCACCACCAAGGCTGGAGACAGAACAATACTGGAAGAGCATATGGGAGAAGGACGCAACCCATAACGGCAATACTCAGTGGCTAGCAGATCTGAGGGCAGACCACAGCAACCTCTCTGGACAGGGTCCAGTAATCATGACAGTAGCAGACATCCAAGAAAGGGTCTCCAGTATGAAGAGTTGGACAGCACCAGGCCCCAACATGTTTCACGCCTACTGGCTGAAGAAGCTGACTGCACTCCACGAGCGTCTGGCAGCACAAAGGAACCAGCTGCTAGTTGACGAGAGACACCCAGAATGGCTAACCAAAGGCCGGACAGTCCTGATCCTAAAGGACCCCCAGAAGGGTCCCCTCCAACTACTGACCAATAACCTGCCTCAGTACCACATGGAAGCTCCCGTCAGGCATCATAGTGGCTAAGATGAATAGGCACATGCGTCAATACATGAGTGGGGCACAGAAAGGGATAAGAATACCCGAAGCGCAAAACACCAGCTACTGGTAGGCCGAACAATCAGCCAAGAGTGCAGGACCCCATTGACTAACCTGTGCACTGCCTGGATTGATTACAATGACTCGATGCCCCACACCTGGATCCTGGAATGCCTAGAACTATACAAGATCAATGGGACCCTAAGAGCCTTCATCAGGAACTCAATGGGGATGTGGCGGACAACACTAGAGGCCAACTTCAAGCCCATAGCACAAGTCACCATCAAGTACAAGATCTACCAAGGAGATGCTCTGTCCCCACTGCTGTTCTGCATAGACCTTATCCCTCTCTGTGAGTTCATTGACAAGACTGACTACGGATACCGACTACGGCATGGAGCAGTTGTCAGCCACCTCCTGTACATGGATGACATCAAGCTGTATGCCAAGAGTGAACGAGACATTGATTTACTGATCCACGTGCCCAGGATATACAGCAATGACATCAGAATGTCCTTCGGACTGGGGAAGTGTAGTCGGATGATAACAAAGAGAGGGAAGGTAGTCAGAATTGAGTGGATCGAACTACCAGAAAGCAACATTGCAGACATAGAGGACAGTTATAAGTACCTAGGGATCCCACAGGCAAATGGAAACCGTGAAGAGGGTGCTAGGAAGGCTGCAACCACCAAGCACCTGCAGAGGGTCAGGCAAGTCCTGAGGAGTCAGCTGAACAGTAAGAACAAGATCCGGGCTATCAATACCTACGCCCTGCCTGTGATCAGGTACCCTTAGAGTAAATTCCCAGACTCCGCCCCCAGCACGGCTCCAATCGAAGCTGAAATGAAGCCGTTTCAGAACATTTTGCTCTACATATTTGAGTTGTTCGCCATGCTTGGTAAGTCATTTTTTCAAAGATTGTTTCAATTATTATAATTAGCTTTTACTTCTCTGGCTCTTTGGAGTTGAGACAAAGCTGTGTGAAAGGCATTAGCCATGTTGCTCGGTGATAGCATAATATTTGGTGTTAGCTAGCTGAAAGGTATTGTTTGCAGGCAAATACCACAGCCTTGAAAAAAAGCTTGCATGTGAATTTTTTGTCAAATTTTTGGTCAAATACACCTAAAACAATAGTCTAGAATGTGAAATGTTGGTATAATGGTGCTACTTGAAGCCTGAAAACAATCTCCCATAAAAAAACGAGCAGACAGCAGTAGCAGACGTCGTGACTGGGTTCTACGTTAGCATTTAGATCCCTCCAGAGTTTTGTGCACACGGTTTAGGTAAAAATGAAAAAGGTTGAGGTTTTACATTTAGTTCAGTATTACCTGTTGTCTGTGTCCTTATCTTTTGGGAAAATACTTTACACAAGTAATCGCTCAAAAAGGATTTTTTTTTTTTTTTTTTTTTTACTGTGCTGCAATTGATTTGTGCCATTAATTAGTGTCAGCTAATTTTTTATTCAATCTCCACATAGGATATGCTTGTGAAGATGGAATATGGGGGAGAGCAGAAGTGCGTTGAAGTTCCACAAAGTGATGAATGAAGGACATGCATATTGTATTGAAGAAATAAGTGATGAGAATGCTGTTATTTGCATTTACCAGCTCACCTATGTCAGACCTTTTGATAAACAAAATTCTAATGAAAGTGAGAACATGTACACTGTTACATCTTTCAGAAAATGTTTTGAAATTGTGGTGCACAGTTCAGAATAAATGTTTTTCAAAAACCATTGCGTCTTTTTAGTAAATGTTTATTTCCAAAAGAAATAAGTAAGAAATAAGAAAGTTCAGAACAGTAAAATTCCCGCTTTTCAGAATTAATTAGAAGATAACTCTTACGTAGTTAAACTAAAATACTCTTTGAGAGTTAATGTATAAACTCTTAACACCAGGTGTTAAATTATCAACTCCAGACAGATTTGGTGTTCAACACTAAATCAGAGTTAACGTACCAACTCTCCAAAAAGAGTTAAATTAACACTCTCTGGTGTGGACCCATATAGACACTTTAATAGTAGGGGTGGGTTTTTATAATCGATTTATCGATTAAAATCGATTCTGGCTTGGATAACGTAATATCGATTCATTAAAATCCTGAATCGATTTTTTAATATAAATTTATTTTGCCCGAAATGCCAGAATCTCTGGTGAAATCTCACAAAATTTCAACAACCACCAAACAGCTAAGACAGTAAATGAGAGCAGGAACATGGATTCTGCACAAAGACTTAAACACACAGCCCAACCTCGGATCAGAATCAGTGAGATGTTGCCTTTCTCACAGTCGGGGCTGAAAGCCGACAGCCCGCTGATTCTGATCTGTCGGCGGTCCGCGCTTTGTGTTCACGCCCTTTATGCGCTGATTCTAAAGCTGTTAGTTTTATCTCTCTCCAAACAATATTGACCGAACCAGCAGCAAAAGAAGATCCAAACTAGGCTTCACATAAACAAAGTCATGAATTCACTCTGACTTTTACTGTTTTGCTTCGACCACGATGCACAGCTCTCTCTCGCATGCTCGCTCTCTTGCGGCTCTCTCTCCCTCTCTCTCCCTCTCTCTCTCTGTACTGTTTTCTGCATTATTCGCTTGCTTGTTACGCACAAGTCTACCGTTGTTTACAGCGCTGTCGGCCGACGGTTTTTTTTTTCGTTTTATATACTTCCGAAAATAAAACCTAATTTCTGCCGTTCAATACCGAACAAATTTAAACTTTTTAAAATTATGCAAAATGCAAAACGCTCAGCCTTGTCTCTAATAAAACCGCTGTAACTTCAGAGGTAATGTTCATGTGTTGATTAATGGTTTTCTTTCGTTTTTGATCTACTGCAGAAAATTTTTATAAAATCCCAGAACAGGAAAATCACCTTCATGTTTTTCTGTGTTTTATCCTCAGCTACTTTGACACAAAGTGCCTCTGCTGTGACGCTCACACCTTTGATAAAATCTTGGTGTGTCAGCTTCCTTTTTATAGATACAAAAATATGTAAATGTACTGATCTGAATTATAATATTTCTGACTGTCAAAATTTCCCAGATTCAAATCAAAGTGAATTGAATCGAATTAAATCGAATCGAATCGAATTAAATCGAATCGTGGATCGAATCGATTCGGGACCCTGTGAATCGGGATTGAATCGATTCTAGAAATCAGTGACGATACCCAGCCCTATTTAATAGTGTTGAAATCAAATCTGACAGTGTTAATTCGGACATGCTGGATTTGCTGTGTAGCTGTGAGAGCAGTCCCTTCTTTCGAATGTTGGAACACTGAGCTACTAGTTGTTTCGTCGTCATTGTGGATGTTGGGTATCGAAGATTCCATAGGTCCCTCACAAATTATTTCTGTATGCAGATGACATTTTTGTGATGTGTGAGGGTCCTGTCAACTCCATAACAAAATTGTTAAATGTTATTGATGGATTCTCTAGATTATCAGGTTACAAAATTAACTGGCATAGGTTGGAGGCAATGCCAGTATCTCAAACTTGCACTGCTAAATCACTATCATTCTTTAATTTTAAATGGTTACAAAAATAAATGAAATATTTAGGAATAATACTTAATCCAAATGTTGATGAAATTATGACCTATAATGTAAATAAATAAAATACCCACTAGGATATAAACTAATCTGGATAATTGGGGCAAGCTATGTTTGACATTATGGGGCAAAGTAAATACAATAAAGATGGTAGTAGCTCCTCTGATCAATTATTTCACTGGAATGATACCAATTTGTATTCTGCCAGAAATTCTTTTAAGATGATAATATAATAAAACGCCTCTATTGGCGTGGTGGTAGACCTCAGATTAATATTGACATCTCATTTGAAATGTCTAAGCTGTGTAAACACTGGGCAGCAACAAATGCAGACTGGGTTCTAAGTGAATGTCAACTAGCCTCTCCATTCACCCAGGTTGAGGTGTTAGCTCAAAAAACAGGCAATCAAGGGAATAGGATAGATAACCCTATTTTGAAGTTTTCAAAAATAGTATGGCTGTCAGGAGTTGCTGTGTTGATGTGGAGAAGAGGGACTCAAACGCTGTACTCGTGGTGAGAATTAAGGGTGTTTATTGGAGTGGCAGGATGAACGGATGAACAGAACAGGGAAGAAGGCAGGCTGGCTTTCTGACTGATCTGAACTGAAAGGCAAACACATGGAATAGACAGCAGTGACAACATCAATGACACGACAATGAACTGGTGAAACGGATGAACTTAAATACACAGGCTGAATGATGACGACAATTGGAAACAGGTGAGTACACGGCTGAACTTCTAAGTCTAACTAAGTGGTTCCCAAACTTTTTTTTACTGGGCCCCCCTTTGTTTTACAAGAAAAATGACCCAGGAAACCTGACAATGGCAAGAGGTTCACAAGAGCAAAACAGAGGCTCTAACAGAACAATGGGACAGTTTTTGGTTTTTATATGTCTAGAGCATCATGACAGTTTCATCCAGTGTCTTGCGCAACAGTTTTTTAAGTCTCACTGAGATTTGTTTTGTGTTGATATGTTTATTTCTTTAAATGTTTAAAAACTAATAAAAACATGGTCACTGTGGTCATAGAGAGATGAACATGGTCAGTAACAATAATCTGGTAAGTTTTAGCATTTTAAAAAGCTGTTAGTAAGGGGATCAAAGTGTGTCAAGAAAAAGCCTGAGCCAGGCCAGATGGATCCATGCTTTTCTGTTTATGCCAAATGTCACAGCAGAAATTGAGACCAAGCAACGTTTTTTTCTATCTTCTATTTTCCAAGTTTGTTAAGTCTGTGTAAATTGTAGCCTTTTCCTGTTTCCTGGTTTTCTGCGCTATCCCATCTGCCTCAAAGTTCAACATGTTGTGCATGCAGAGATTTTATTCTACATACCTTGGTTCTTAAAAAAATGGTTATTTGAGTTAACATTGCCTTCCTGTCAACTTGAAGCAGGATGGCCATTCTTCTCTGAATGCTGACATCACCAAGGTACTTTCACCCAGAAAACTGCCTGTCACTATATTTTCTTTTTCAGACCACTATCTGTAAATCACAGTGATGGTTGCACCAGAAAAAAATATCACAATAATGTTTGTGTGTGTGTGTGTGTGTGTGTGTGTGTGTGTGTGTGTGTGTTCAGGGAAAGCAGTGTAAACTGGATGTACATGTTAAAAAAGCACAGAATAATGAGACAAACTGCAATGGTATTATGGCAAAGAAATGAAACTATAGATCTCAGACTGATATGTCTCCTTTTCTATCATTAGTAGTGTGAACTCTCTTTTCTCAACCCTGTCCTTCACCTTCCGGGCCAGGGGATGAAGGACTGGCAGGCCACATTTAATAAACATTAAGGTGTGTGGGTTTCTCATTCATATATGTTCACATGCATACAGACACACACTGACGAAAAAGCATTAAATTCAGTTCTGACCAACTGTGGTGATGGGAGGTGGACGGAGGGAGCTGTCTTTCTAGACAAGCGAGATCCTTGGCTTTGTATTCTAATTCTGTTTTACTCTCATCTGCAAGTGTGAAACAAATAAGCTCAACATATACATACAAGTTAATTCAGCAAAGAAAAGAAAAAAATGCTATATAAAATACATTTCAATTTCGCTTCACCTTTTCTGACTTAGTTACATATCAAAAAGAAGTGGGAAGAAGTGCACACTTATTTAGTGCCACCCCTTCGAAATAAGTTATGAGTTAATATTTATTCAGCTTCCTTACTTATTTAACCTGCAGTAATAATAATGAACCTATTTCTAATATAATATATACACCACAAAAAGTATAAATTATTATCATAGCATTATTTTTATGTGAGTCTTTAACTTTCCTCTACACAACAAAACCAATACCTCCAGTGTTGAAAAGGTAATTGTACAATCCAAATAAGCTTGAATAAAACTTCCTAAACAAAGACATTCCCTGACTTTTATCGTTATAACTCGTGAAGAACATATCTTTATATCTCTTTCTGAGTTCATGCTTGGACATTGCTTCAACCTTACACTCAAACTACAGTTTCACTCCATGCACAGAAATGTGCAAATGTGCAACAAATCCCTTTTTCAGGTTACAAAAAGCTCTTAAATTACACCGTCCTTAAGTAAAAAAAAAAAAAAAAAACCTGCTCTGAATATTACCTGGGAGTTCATTATTTTTTGCTCTGAACAGAATTTGTCCTGTTTGGAATTCAGATTTTAATATAGCAGGCTGCAAGAATAGTGAGTTTCTATTATCCTTATAACCTGCATTGTGGATGATGCAAAGTGCTTTTTTAACAATGAAAAGCGAATGCAATGTGCTTTTATAGTTATTGCCCCAGACCTCTGCACAATACCTTAATTAATGTGAAACCAGTGAACAGCAGAGAATATGAAGTGATGTACAGTCTAATACCTGCTTTGCTTTGTTTAGCGTTCCAATGCTTATTGATACTTTGGAATGAATATTACTTATGTCTTGTCTCCAGTCTTTCATCTATTATCACTCCATGAAATCTATTTCCATTGACCCTTTCAATATCAACACTATTTATCTAAATCTTTACATTTTTATTTAATTATTTCCAAAAACCATAATTTTTATTTTATTTAAATTTAATGATAATTTCTTTTTATAAAGCCAAAGCTTCAATTTAAGTATTTCATTAGTCATCTCATCTAATAAATGTTGCAGGTCATCACCAGAGCAGAAAATGTTTCAAAATGTAATCAGCAAACAGTACCATTTCTAACAATTTGGACACTTTACAAATGATACTGATGTGTAAGTTAAAGAATTTTGGGCCCAAAAGTGACCCCTGCTGTACACCACAAGCAATGCCCATACATAAGGAGCAACAACTATTTAATTTCACAAACTGCTCCCTGTTTCTTAAGTCTATGAATAACCCAGCCACACATTGCTTTCTGTCTATGGAATTTTGTGATATATTTTATTCAATCTATTGGTGCCAAAGATGTTGATCTGCTTGATCTGAACCTGTACTGAGAATTGTTGTAATAAAGAAACAGTTCTGTAGTTTGTTAAACTGTGATATACATAGATACATATTACATACCACAATAGACCCATTTTTGTAATATACTTACATATCTATATTATTGCTAATATATATTGTAATATATATCTATATCATGGCTAAAGCACTTCTGGATGGATGCAAACTGCATTTTGTTGCCCTGTACCTGTGACATGTGCAATGACAATAAAGTTGAATTCTATTCTATGCACAATTTTTGCAAACAACAAAGTTATATGGAACTATTTACCTGAAAATGCAGCCAGGGCCTCAGGCATTTTTACATAACCATTTAAAACTATTTACAGAACAATCAGGTGTTCTGCATCAAATAAGAAGTCACACAAATTATTTGTGCCACTCCAAAAAATTATTTCTGTCCACTATAAGACAGAGGAGAACACCACAGACCTAAAAGCCTGCAGGCCTGTTTTTCGCCTAGAGATGGTATTTACATTGCAGACTAGGGCTGCTCAATTAATCGAATTTTAATCACGATTATGATCTGGGCTTTCAACGATCATTAAAAATGACTGAGCCGATTATTAGCCCCTCCCTCGTGCTTTACTCTCGCGCTGCTCCGTGTGGCGAATCGAGCGCACCTTTCTGCATTTCGAACACGTGTCACAACCTTTTTTGCGCCACGGACCGGTTTATGCCCGACAATATTTTCATGGACCGGCCTTTAAGGTGTCGCGGACAAATACAACAAAATAAAACTAGTACCAGTACCGAAAAAAAGAAAATTTATTCATAACACACGTGAAAAGACCCAGGAAAACCGAGTAAACCAGCGGTACCCAACCCCCGGGCCTCGGACCGGTACCGGTCCGTGAGTCGTTTGGTACCGGGCCGCGAGAGTTGAGGCTCAGGTGTGAAATGTGTAAATTTTCTTTTCTTTGGTACCGGTACTAGTTTTATTTTGTTGTATTTATCCGCGACACCTTAAACGCCGGTTCATGAAATATTGTCGGGCATAAACCGGTCCGTGGCGCAAAAAAGGTTGGGGACCGCTGGAGTAAACGATAAAAACGATAACAAAATAACGCTGAAGACCGATAAAAACCACTGATTAAGAGGACCCGAGGGAAGCTCGGAAAGCTAAGCAGAAGTTATTTGGAGAGGAGAGTGACTGCTGTTGGTTGAAAAGAGAGGTAAAAAAAAACTTCAGTGGTGTGGAAACATTATGGGTTCGCGGAGTCAGACGTGGATCAAGTAGACACAGTGTGTAAACTTTGCTATGGTGTAGTAGCTGCACCACAGAGCAACACTGCAAAGTTCACTAAACATAGATGTTTACATTTTTCATTTATTTTGTATATTGCAAACATTTGCACTGTTATCAGTATTTGCACACTATTTTATATTATTTTTTGACAATCTTTAAAGTCATTATTCAACACTTTGTTATTGTTAAATAAATATCGTCAAATAATCGAGATCTCAATTTCAGTGAAAATAATCATGATTATCATTTTTGCCATAGTCAAGCAGCCCTATTGCAAACTGCCTTTGGTGGCTTTATAACTGGCACACAAAACAAAAAAACAACAACACTACACTCCAACTACAAAAGACAACACACAATAACTATAGACTCCAAACACGCTAAACGTCACAAATCTCTCACATCTCAAAATTCGCGCTCTTTCGCTCGCTCCTTCTCGCCACCATTACTCCTAAAACTTCCCACTCTTCCTAAACAACCAAATGCCACATGTTGCCATGTATTTTTTTGATTGGTCGACATGGTACACTTTAAAACCAATAAGAAAGGGTATTGAGTGGAAAAGGGATGTTTGAGATATGACAAAAAGTCTACCGCTCATTTTGTCAAGGACCTCAGTCGGTAGGATGAAAGTCCAAGAACCGTCCAGTGACCACTAGGAACCATTAAGCATTAGGCACTGAGAGAGTAGACAAGGTAGGGGAAGTCCTAGATGAAAGGAGCCAAATGATAATAGAGCACAAGGTGGGCACAGAGATGATTAATACCATTTTCCTCTCCCATTTGCTGTTCATTAACTTACTGTCTGCCATAATGGCCTGAGCTAAGATCATTAGAACAAACACAGATAAAATGAGAGAACAGGAGGAGGTGAGATGGAGGGAGGGCAAAAAGCATGTTGATTAGTGAAACACTTATCCACATCTTAATTAAGCTGACTGCTACTGTCTTGCCGTGAAAAGGTGACACTGACAAAGCCACCACTTTATTCTGTCTATCCACTGTTTTTTGCTTTGTTTTTATAGTATTTCTTTATTAAAATTTACATTCACAAAACAGTAATTATGGTAGCATTCTTTTCACTTTTTGTGTTCCTGACCAAGCCAGAAAGAGAACAGGCGGAGCAATAAAGGTAGATAAGACCTAACTGGATGTGCTCTTAGGGAACCGTAACACATACATTTTCAGTTATGGTAAAGCACTGCCAGAGATAAAGCAATAAGGTATCATGAATCTCAGTAGGAGCTTATAAAGATGAACACATTCAGCTGAATATGGAGAGCAGCTGCACAATATTTTAATTTGTGTCGCCTTTATACCTTATAAAATAGTAAACTACCGAACTGACAAAATGTTTTATTAAATGTCTCAAAACTCAAGTGACTCCAGGATAAATAATAAAAATATCTTGTGTTAACATGTTATTGTGGGAAATGGGAAGCAAAGCATTGCAGTAGTGCTACAGTAGTGGCACTGTGTCCATTCCTTAAGTGTATCTCTACCAGCTCCAATAGCATTACCAAATGCATCATTATGTTACCAGTATTTCAAGCCAAATCTAAAAAAATATTTACATATATACAAACCTGAAACTTTTCCTGAAGTGTATCAAACATATGATTCAAACGCATAGTTAACATTGTGGAAGAGTGCATGTTTAAACCAAAAAACTGGGCATAGTATTTTTTCTAAACCTAATAAAGTAATCTGGCAGCTAAATGTTACTCTATTAACAAGAACTCTTAACTTACAACTCTTAACCATTTGGCTTCAGTAGCATCAGTTTACTGGCGTTATATGAACGTGATTGCAAGGGCAACTGCGGCAAGTCACGTGATCAAGGTCAACAGCAAAGGTCGTTAAGAGGTCATTGCTAGGCCAGATTACACAACAAAAAAAATCATCTGAATTTGTCCACATCTTAATTTAAACCACAAATACATGACTAAATTATTAACATCATAACACATCAAAAATGACTTTCCATTGCTATTGTATAGCCGGAGCTATACATTTCTTACAGTGTTTATTTTGATGACAGAACTGTTTTTTTTTTGCTTGTTCCTCATGATTTTTTCCCCCACATATGTACAATGACAGTCTTAAGTCATAATCTTTCTGGCAAACAGCAAATGAATTTATTTACTGTTATTAATAATATAATATTAAAAAATTATTAATATAACTTAATACTTGCGCACATCTGCAGAACAGAAAAATGTACTTTTCTTTCTTTCATTCTTTCCTACATTTCAATTTACCTACATAATGCAGTATTGCATCTGAGGACTAAGTGTTGAGCTATATCTGTTTTGTAAGACACTATCTTATAAATACTAGGAGTAGGTTTCACACTAAAACAGATGATATTGGGAAAAATGACTCCCTCTTATCTATCACTCCCAACAGAAAGAGCAGGCCCATATAAACAGGATTATCATCATTCTTCCATCAAAGAACGCCCTAGAGACTGGAGTAAAATGACTGATGAGAATATGGGATTATGGTGAGAAGAGAACAAGTGGAGAAAAAGGGAGTGCGTGAGTGGTGAAGTGGAGTGATGGAGCAGGTGGACTTTCATTTATCTTGTCCATCCTGACGTGTAGTGGGGGCCTCAGGCTGGCTGTCAACCGCTGTGATGGATGACAGATAAGTAGTGAAAAACATGTAGATTCAAATGCAAGTTATGCAAGCCACACGCAAAGGTGTAACAACAAAAATGGGCACCGTTTAGAAAAACTGTAATGTGTAGTAATTCGCCTACATTTAGGTTTTATTCTGTAAAATTAAAATTAATGAACATGTTAAATAATTAACTCACATACGACACCAAAATCTTTTCCCTAGTCCTGTCATTTAAGGGGAAGTAATTAGAATTAGCAAGAAAAGCTGAAGTTATTTTCCTTATTTTAAGGGATATTCTAGTTATTGGTTTTCCATATCACAGCAGTAAATTTGGGAAAAACATTTCAAACTTAAGCCAATGATGGTTAGATATAACTTTTTGGTATAATCAGTTTAAAATCCTAATAAGCTCTTGATAAACCACTTTACAAAGGTTGCTTTCCCAGAGTTAAAGTATATAACCTCAAATTCTGCTTATGCAAATTTTAAAGGAAGATTTCTGCTCTTGAATTAACTCTTACATCACTTAATTAAAAGTTGTTAGACATGCGTCTGTTCCTTCAGTCGTGTAAAAATCCATCTATTCCAGGTGCAAGTCTACTCCAAAATAACATTTGTACACCCTGAATAGGTACCCATGCTGTATTTGGAAGGGATGTTGGTGTGATAAGCCCGCCAGTACTTTAAGTATGGACTTGCATTACTAAATTATTGTTAGGTTAAGTAATTTGTCTTCACCAGCAATAACAATTGACAGACAGTCCCAACAGGCACTAGCTTAACCTCATCAATTATAGCAGCCTGATTTGGTTTGAATAGACCCATGTATCTTACACGGGTAGCATTTTTAAGAATTACCATGAAGCCAATAACCCAGTTATAGTATAAATAAGTCTCTTAAAATAATGCTTTCCTAGTGCAGTGAAAATGAGGTTACATTAAATAAGCTTTCTGTCAACTAATCAGATAAACAGTATTGTTATTATTTCTTTAGAGTTTACGAAAATCCATATCTTTGATTTCAAGATATGGACAAGATATTTTAAATATAATTAAGAAGGTGCGATTTCATACTTATTGAAACCTTTTATTGAAACCTTGTGTGTATTTTAGGATTTGTATCAATTTTCTTCCATTTAACTGAATCTGGGTCAACATGAGATACGCCAGGCGTTGTTTCTGACATTCCTTTGCCCAGAAATGTTTTTAAGTACTAAACAGTTAATAAATATATATCACCCACTTCACGGAAGCCAGCAATAAATTCAAGCTGTTTTAAAAAAAGCTAACTTTATAGTGTTACAACTGACATTTCCTCCATTTTATGTTGTGGTTGACATAATAGACCTCAATTTAAGCAAAGGGGAATATTACGTCTTCTACAAAATGTATTTAGCTTTCAAATAAAATTATCGATTATAAGAACCTTGTAAAGCATGCGCTATTTCATACAACACTAATTTTCTTCTATTTTCAACACAATTTAAAGCATTTTTCCACATGATGGATGTTCTAGTCTGTTTTGCTTTCATTCAATGTTGCAAAAAAAAAAGATAATTTAGTTTAAGGGCTGTGCCATCATCAAAATCCCCATGTGTTACTTGAGGCCCTAAATCGAACAAAGAACATAACTTTACAGTTTCCTCTCTTGAGACATGACTATGAGCCCTGGCACAAGAGAGATTTTTTAGGACATAGAAATGAATGAGGGCTGCAGGCAGGACAGGATGTAACCCAAATACTGCGACTAAAATTGTTTGTCCAAAATTTTCAACCTTGTAAAGGCTTTTCTTACTCCTGCTTTCATAGCTATTTGTAAAGCAAAAATGGAGGCAGTGCTATTTCTCTCATTCACAGTTTTCTCTCACCCTGTATGTCTGTGCTATGGGTCTGCTAGACCACTGAGGAATTGACAACTCTGACCCAGTTCTCTATGAATCATACCACCATATGCTGCTGTACACACCCTTTGCACTCACCAGCTTGCTTTACCACCCAAACACCTCAAAAAGACAACTAGCAAGCACACACTTCTTTAATCTGATAGCTTTAGTCACAAGGAGGAAACACAGAGACATTGCAGCAGTCAATTGAGGCTGAAGGCAAACCTGGATAGGAAAAACTGCATATTAAATTTAATTATACTTTGAACTATAATCCAAGTCCAGTGTTCCTTGAATTAATTTAGTCCAATTTGATACTGCACCTAAGTCACATAGCCGTGTCTCCCCGCTATAGTGCTAAATACAGTGTTTTTCTATGTCAAGAGAAAAAGTAGAAGTCAAAGACTTCCACTTGCAGCGTAAAGAGAAAATATTGTGCATATGGCCATGTGAGAAAGCTCTCTGACAACTCAGAGTCAGATTTATTGTATATGCCAGCACAAAACCAGTCTTTTGGCATTACAAAACTAAATAAAGAGACATAGTTTCAAAGGCAATGACAGTTATTTTTCTAAATGGCCTTTAGGGCTGTGCGATATGACCAAAATCTCATATTTTACAGATATTGTATATTGTATATATCGTAAAATAGTGCATTTTCTGTAAATTCAGTGAATCTCAGGCAAATCGACTTGTGTGAAGTGTTTTCAGTTGGGCGTTGAGTACCTGGAGCCGAGTGTTTTGACCGATGCATGAAACTATACCTTTTTAGAGGTAATTGGTAACGGACGCCATTTTCTTTGTATTTATTACACAGCATTCTGCAGGGAAGCCTGTACTAACTTTTGAGTGGAATGTTCATTTTGAGCACCTGACGGCTCTTTTTCGCTTCTCATCCGTAAACTCTCTCCTTACTCTTTCACATGATTCTTGTGTAGGTGGTTGAAGAGGTTTACCGTGTTTGAGTCTGAGGTGGGGACCGCTTGGCAGCATAATTTGCATAGTACAGTCTTCTGGTCCGTGTCAGACTTTTCATAGCCAAACCACGTCCATGCTTCAGAGGTAGCCCCTCATTTAGGAATAAGATCCTCGATTTGTTTTGACTGGTCCTTCTCTTGGAACTACCTGGTTCTGCCTCATCTTCACTGGCCATGCTGGTACTCTCTGTGCCTGCATCAACGTGCTGAATGAAGCGCCATTTATAGTTACCATATGATTTTATTTGAGGTAATTTGCTTGATGCATATTGTGAAATTTGATGTTTGAGAATAATGTACATGATTTTAATTTATTTTGAAAAGTCTCAACAGAATCTTGAGCTTTATTCTGAAAGGGTTATGTGGAAGATGAACAAGCAGATGGCTTGTTTATTTCTGTGGTTATTTTAAATATATTTTAAATATTATTTTAAATATATACTAGCAAGAGAGAACTTTAAGAAAATAATATTGCTATTACAGTGACCATCTAAACAATGAAAAAATATTCTAGTAAACAGCTTATTTTACGACACCACAAAACAAACGATAGTGTAATATGAAACGATAGATGTTTTCATATCATCATCCGATATATATCGTCCTATTGAACAGCGCTAATGTATTTCTAGGTATTTACCTTTTAAGATGCAAAACTGGGCTGAATTTAATGCTGGAAAGCAAGCTTGTTTTCTACCTGATGTGGTTTTGATAGTTGCTGCCAGAAGTCTTAATTTTTTCAGAATTAGAGGAAGTTATGCAAACAAAATAAATCAGGATTCAGTTCTAATCGTAGCATTCTAATTCAAGGAATTCTGTTGGGTTAAGAGCACAAGTTTGTGATTGGCTCTCATCATATCTAAAGGGCAGAAGTTTTAATGTTTTAATTAGTTTGAGATTTGCGCAACTCAATATTAAATCAGGAGTTCCCCAAAGTATGCTTAAGTACTGCGTAAGTAACTTTAAGTAGTGTGTCATTTCAAGGGAATTTTGCAAAAAAACAAAACAGCAATATTTCCCATTGTACATTGAAAATACACTGTACTTTTCAGGGCACAGGCCATGTTATGAAGTGGATTAATCTTGCCTTTTTGCACCTTTATATTTTTATATATTTATTTAGTATTCATTATGCTGATGTGCATAGGTGCTCTATTATTCAGTTGTCTATTATTATTATAGTTATAGTTATAGTTATATAGTTATTTTACAAATGTAAATTTTATAAGGACTTTTCTCCATCACCATCCCCCCAAAACCCAAATACATCATTAGTATCAAAATTTGCAAGCCTATGTCATCTTATAATTATATTATATATTTTAGGAAAGGACTGTTTCTTTTCCTGTAGAATATAACAGCAAGATTAATTACACAGTACCTAAAATCACATGTGCATTTACTTTTAATATAATTATTTATTCTTGTCTGTAAAATACATGATTATATGCAGTACATACAATTTACACTTACACAGTACTTAAACTTGCATAATTTGCACCTCTTTCCTGTAAAATACCTGTTATGTAACACTTAAAAATGCATTAACTAAAATAACTTACAGATTATTTAAAATTACTTGAAGACTATTCAGATTCACTTACAGTATTTTTATTTCTTTTCTTGTGTAACCTAATTTGTTACCCTCTATCCTAGCATGCCTACCTTTGGGTTTTTGTAGGTAACTTAAATTACATTGGAGTTTCAAATAAAATACAAATAAAATAAAAATATATTTAATTAAGGTTAATTATACCCTTAGTCACGGTCAATATTATACAGTGTTACTAATCTATCTTTCAATATTGAATATCAATATTTTTCTTTTCAAGTGTAATTACATTTTGCTGAGAATAATACTTGTTAAATTAATATTTTTTTGAAATATTGCTATTGTTCCATAATCTCTAATTACATAAAAAATAATAGAACACTTTAAGTTTAAGGTGAGTTTTTTCAAGTGATGGAACGTAATAGAAGCTGCTCAATAGCAAAGCCGAGTATAATCAATCTCAGCGAATCTCTTTTTTATATATCTGTTTCAGTGCACTGAGAAGCCAACTGCATGAAAACAGCCATCTGTCTTCTACCAGACTAAATAAAAAGGGGAGTCAAAGAATCATTACTTAAATGTGCAAGCTATTCAGTGTTTGAATAACAGTAATTAAATACATTTGGGCATTGGAAGTACCATCAGTCAATGAGTCCCACTACATGGTATTGCAGCAGCACTAACATTAAAACTAAAATTCAATTTCAGAAACTGTTCCCAAAAGAAGTTCCATATGTTGTTTCTGAAAGCTGTTATCACGACCTCCCATGAAGCACCAGCTTCCATGGATGTTGTTTTCTGGGCTTTTCTTTTTGTTCCAGTTATAGCTTTTACTTATTTCTAAATTTTACTTAAAAACTGAAAGGCTTTTGTTTTCTCAGGCTACTAAGAAATTTTGAACATCAAATTTCAACTAATTGCAGGTTCAAGTTTACCCACTGATTGTTTTCTTTTAAAACACACTTTTCTATGATCTTTTCAACTTTTAGTTTCGAAACAAATCTCAGTGTTGTTCAGACGTGTGGAAAAAGTTGTTTCCAACATCTTGGGCTTTGGTAATATTTTTATGTTAACATCTTTTATTTATAAGTTATGGGGCAAAAATGATCCCAATACGTTCAGAAGGGATTGTCACAAAAAAAAAAAACATGCAGCACATTTACCAACACATTAAAACATTAAAAGCTTTAATTCCATAATTGAGACTTGCACTTCACAAAACTTATAAAGTGTACAAAATATCAGTCTTATTATCAAATCTGACACTGATGACACAATTCAAAGTTCTTTTCTGCACATGAATATACCTGACATCAAGTGTCAGAACAAAAGCAGGAGAAAGCCCAGCATTACAAAATGTGAGGAGAGTCACAGATTCCATCATGTTAATATATTCCATCAGACATTTAACCTGAAAAATAGCCAAGGATAAAGAGGAACAAAATACATTTAATCCTGTTGCATAAGAACTATTCATAAATGTGCAGGAAACACTGAGACAGAGACAGCACTCCATAATCGCTTTTTCTCCACCTCTGGGGCAACAAAGTGATTAAATTCATTAAATCTCTTCACGTAATTGCAGCTCATCTATGGCAGAGTAAATATTCAATTAATAGTGCCTTTTTAATAACTGTGATTCCTTCAGTCCATCGCACATAGCCTCATGCTGTCATTAATTAAAATTTATCTTTGGAGGTCAATTAAATTCCCTCTAACTGTGTATCAGTCATAATACATGGCAACATTAAATTTTATTAAAAGGCAAGTTCATCTTTCAGCCCTGTGATAGACTGACGACAGGATGTACCCCACCTCTCGCCCTATGGCAGCTGAAATAGGCTCCAGTTCATACATTTATTGTGTATTGTAAGATGGGGAGAAGGGGTTAGGGAAGGTAATCTTTTTCTTTGGCTACCACTTGGATAGAAAGTAGGCTTAAGCTGTCGCCATGTTGAGGTGGCAAGCTGAGCCGCAGCAAGCCCAGGCGGAAGCTTTTTACCAGTCTCTGTAGCATGTTTGGCCAAGGTTGACTGGCTGCCAAACAACCAGAGACAGAGCAGGGATGAATCAGCACTGACAAGGTGAAGCTAGCTTTGTGTTCACCGGTTGACAGCTCAGGTGCTCAGAGAGATGGAGACACAACAGATTACATTTAGGCCACTGCAGAAACAGAGAAGGGGAGATAAAGGAAAAATAGAAAGAGTAAAAAAGCAGACAGTCCAAAAGCGCTTTTGGACTGTAGAAACTTTTCTCAGAAATAAATGAGAAAGTTGGACAATCAAGGCTTGTGTGTGAGTTGTGTGGTTTTAGAACCACCACTTAGCAGGTAGCTTATGATGGCTTGTAGTTACGTTTTATAATTAAGCAACTTATGATAGTGAAACTTAACTTTGGTTGCATTAATCTGTAAAGTACTGATTGTCTGACTGAGTTTATTGTCAGTATATCCCAAAAAGTTGATTCTGTTCATGTGGACATGGCATTTTCAGTGAGAGAAATGCTTTGTCACTCATCCACGTGACTTCTTCAGTCTCAGCTGAATGCAGGTTTTCCCAACCTCATAAACATTACATTTTCATAATGACTGAACCTAGCACCACTGACCAACAATGTTCACAGTCCATTTCATTCGTTCACTTCATTCCACATATTTCACATACAATGGTCAGTACTACAAGCAGAAACATGGGTCTGCCATGGATTCCCAGTTTTACCCATTGAAATGTCGCAGCAAAATGTTGAGGAAAAGCACTGAGTTTTTTAAATGGACTAACAATGAGGTGGAGATGTTGCTGCGAGTAACACAAAAGTACAAAGTTGCGAAAGCGAGTGAGAATTAAAGAATTTTAAGAAAAGCAATCTGGAGCATTTACAAACTGATATTAATCTTTAATAGATTGAGAGCAAACAAAACAACTGCTGTACAATGCCTGTGCTATCTTAGTTTAATTGGTCACAGGACTGCATCACATGACTAAAATGTGTCATCGTTTTCGAAAAGGCTCCGTGTTCACTGTCCACGCTGCGACGCGAAAACGGCGTTTTCAAATGTATCCGAGAGCGTTTTTGAAACGCTGCCTTTTCCTTGACTGAAAACGGTGTCTCAGTGTGGATGGAAGGCCAAAATAGAGAGAAAAAGATGCATTTTCAAACTAAAACGTATTAGTGTGGACATGACCTTAGATCCACTGGAGCACAAACTGGGTGTTATCAGGGTGCTACAACCCAAAGCGAACACCATTCCCACAGATACAGACCCCCCAGGGAAGCAGAAGAACATCATATCAAGGCCCTAGACAACTGAGACTGAAGAAGTTGCTTGGATGACTGATGAAACATTTCTACCACTGAAAACGCCACCCCCAGATTAACAGAATCATTTTTGGGGGATTTTCTTACCTGGATGATTGAGCATATATCAAGACCTTATCAATATATATTTTGATGTTACGTCAAACCCAAAAACTGCTTTCTTTTAAACCTAACAAAGATATTATTTGTACTTAATGAAACCATTCAGGGTCATTTTGATGCCACTATTAAATAATTTAAATAAAAGCACAGCTATCCAGCTGAGAGATGTCTCCAGCATGTCCTGAGTCTGCCTGACACACTTGACCTAGAATACCCAGGAAGCAGAGGCAAAGAGTAGCAGCTGTACTCTGGGCTCGTGTCTCTCACTCTTTCTCTCTCTCCCTCTTATCTGTCCTTTTCTCAGGCCTTGTTGTGGCTCCTCTGCTATCTGTTATCCAAAGCACAGTTAGCTACGTGATGTACTAGTACGTGATTCTGATTCTCTGTAAGAGCATCACAGACAAATCTGTTCCCATGATAATGTTGGAAGATGTGTATAACTGAAACTCACGGGATTGCCCCGGTGAGTAGTCGCATTGATGTTCACTGTGTATATTATTGCTTCCTTGCAAGTAAATAAACTTGGAACTCACTACTCTGTGTGTCTCACTTCATAAGGAAATTTTTCTAACACCTTGGTCCTTCGAGGCAGATTTAAACAACTCTCCTGTTAATTTCTGCCAACGCTGACCAATACCGTGCATGGGGCGGGGGAGGTCTGGGACTCCTGTAATAGCCTGAGCTGTCAATCATAAAGTGTGGTCAGGCTGACAGCATTAAAGTACCGGGGGAGTGACCGAATCCATAGTTTGTTCATCAGGACACTGGAGAGTAAGAAATGGTCAGGGACCACTACAAAACCCTGTGCTGTACAGGTAGGTTAAAACCTTGAATGACAGATCCGGGACCCACGGGAGCAATGGTCAGAAGCCATTAAAAAACTGCGATCCACTGGGTTGTTCATATGAAACTAGCATAATAAATAAAATACACAATTTAAAAACAAAACAAAATAACGTAAAACAAAAAACTTGTAAGATAGGTAGTAACTGTAGTAAGCCAAAGCCAGACCAAAAAGCTTTTTCCGTATTGCATCTATTTCTCCCACAACAATCTCTAATGCTAGCACTAAGCTGCCCGCAGATGACACAGCCACCGCCTTTCCATGTGTACTATGTAGCAATGCAAACAACCTTTGCCACGCCAACAACTTCATCTCCCCCATCAATTTTTTGATGTTAACAGGGAAATCAGAGGAGAGGCAGAGGCCAGGACAAAGCAAGGATAGGGGTGGAAATTGGGCATGGGACTGCACTGAAAGGAAAAAAGGAAGGGGAGATGATGATCATCAAGATAAGTGGGAGGGAAGACTAGATGGAAGAAGTCAGAGGAAGGAACCTACCTAACCTAACTTTGCTGGTTGTAGGTAAGCCAATAACTTTTCTTTGTGACAACTACTTATACTGTAATCACAAAAGAAGATGTTGGTCGTATACCTCTGTCTAAAACAACCAGGTGGTGTGTTCAGAGTTGTGTCCCATAAACCTCCTAGGGTGGGACTTAATGGCAAAATTGGTCCTGTACCTACGCAGAGAGGAATGCGTGCACAAAGAACAGACAAGGCTCAGTGCATGTGGTACACATCAGAAACAACACCAAATTATTGGTAGAGTTAGGCACCTCAGGACTAGCCAGTGTTGTGGAATCCTTGCATAAGCTAGCGCTACGTAGGGCACCACAAAATGCAGACAAACTTGACCCTGCTCACATACACTGCACCATGTATTATAAACATTCACTGGGGCCTGACACAAAGTATGAAAAGCAATTTGTTAAAGAAAAATCCACAACACTGCTGTTGAAATTTTGTTATTGGGATGACACAGGTCGCACAGACCTGCAAACTCAGAGACACTGGTAAACTATGTTACAAGTGACTGGATGTCCCACATGTGTCTAAACCACACACAGGAAAATGGGGTGACCTCGGGCGATTGCAGTTATGTGTGACAATGCCACAGACAGAGCTGTTCCCACGCTGCCCTGGCAAACAATTTTTGCCATCACTGGTGGCATATGTATCTTTGTTAAACTGTACAAACTCAGCAACAAAAGCAGTGCACTTAAAGGAGATAAACCAAAACTGACAACCTTTTGATGTTATGCTTATCACGACAGAGGGAAACCCACTTTGCTGAAATCCCATAAATCCTCAGTAAATGAGGGGTGTTTCCCTGAGCTTCATGTTTGTCAGACCCACACACCATTATAAATTATTTGTCACCGAAAGTATTTTTCTCAGACCCGGGTCATACCAAATTGGTATGACCCGGGTCTGACCCACACAATGTGCCCATGTGTGGATTACCTTTGGCAAACCTGATCTGGGCCAACAAAGGGCTGCCATTCTTTGTGGTATATGGGCCATGCATAAGTTGTGTGCAGCCATGGGCCAGTTGCAGACACACTGCTGGCCCTGTGCTGGCCCAGAACAGTTTCAGCTCTGGCCCCAAATGTCAGCCTAATGTGTACCTTAATCAAGCCATGTAATAACAACATGTGCTGAAACATAATAGTGCAAAAGTAGCATGATGAAACTCTGTTCAGACAGTGAATGGACTGATTCTTATATAGCACTTTTCTGCTCTCCTGGATTACTCAAAGTGCTATATCACACTCTTAACATGCAGATGTGAGGAGCCAGTTAGTGGATCGAACCACTAGCCTTCCAATCAGTAGATGCCCTGCTCTACCTACTGAGCTACAGCCACATAAACATGAGTAAACCCTCACTAGGTTTTGGATAAAGTGTACACTCACAAACTTGTCAAACCTGCATTTGATACATTGGCTACCATAGCAGTATAGTATTGCAACATCTGACACCAGTCAGTCAGAAGTGCCAGCTTGATGGCGGATCTGGGCCAGACCTGTTTTCTATAAGCCTGGGCCACATAAACCAAACCACAATTGGGCCAGATATGGCATGCTATCACATAAACAGTGCCATCTACACCAGACCTGGCTCGTATTTGGATGACATACCACTTACCATGCCAGAAGTCAGCCAGACCTGTCTGCTATGTGGGAAATATCTTTTCTCTTTGTGCCCGATCCATAATGGGCAAAGCAAGGCTTTGTGAAACATGGGAACATTGGAAGCATTTCTGCAAAATTCTAACATACTGAGAAAAAATTGCTATATTCATTGTAATAATCACACAGGTTTCCAACAGCTTTTGGGCTCAGTCGACTTTGTAAAAGTTGTAAAAGTTTAAAATTGTTTTGTTAATTTAGGTTTTTAGGAGCTTGTGTCATCGGGTTTACTCCACACACTGTTGAGTAAAGCTAGAAGCTGGCATAGCGTTAGGTTTTGTGTAATTGATTCATTAATCTAAAAAAATATATTTAAAAAAAAGAGCACTCACTTGTGCTGACACACCGTTGACAAATGAGTTTACACTCATTTGTTGATGGCTTAAGAAAAAAACAAAAAAACCAGACTGCACTAATGCTACTGGGTTTGTTAACAGATACAATTACTGCCCACACATGGCCATATCATCTCTCTGTGCAATTCTCTGATTTAACTGCATTAACAGAAGTTCTTGAATGGGCAAAACAGAAAAAGTTAACTGTCGACACCAGGGATGTCAAACTTATTTTAAATCACGGGGCACACACAGGCCATTCTGATCTTATTTGTCCCAGACCAGTGAACCTCCAATTTATGCCAGTATACAGAAATTTACTTTAAACATTATGTCTTTCTACCTTATAACAAAATACGGCTGTGGTAAATGAAAGAAATCTGCCAGCATTACTCTTTCCAAGCAAAAGCTTATCATGTGATTCTATTTGTTGATTTCAGTTGCATTTGATACTGTTCATCCATACCTGGTGGTCTGAAAGCTCTTAGATTTCGAAATAAATTCCTTAATTATCAAATGGCTGGGTCAAAGAGCTGGGTTCTCTTCCCACTTTTACCTTGTATTGATAAAACAAAAGACACTATAGTTGACCCTAAAGCTATATGGATAGATGGTTTAAATGGAAAAACCAGGTTAGACTTTGTTTTCCTTGCAGTTTTTCACATTTTGGGAAAGGAAAGGTGTTTTGATGACCCCAGATCTTTGATGTTTTTTGAAGGGAAATACATAGAACCAAAGCTTATTTAGATACGTAGCCATTGGCCTAGTCATGTCTCAGTAGGAGGAGGTATAGTACCTATAATAAATTAAACCTTTACAAATTACGAAAGAAAATGTTAAGCCCCAAAGCAATATCTTATAGAGGTAAGCAGATGTATACCTGAACTAGAACCATTCTCCAAGTAGGAAGTAGAAACAGAACTCTCCCATTTCATAAGGCACGTATTATAAAATAAATGTAATGGTGGCTAACATTTCCCACCCCAAACTAACACTCCAGTACATAGCACATACCTCACATGAGAAATGACTCTAAACATAACAAATGCTGAAGAGGTATTAGAAATAGAGACAGGTTACACTGACAAAAATAAATTGTGTTTTGGACTGCCTCCAAAACTAATGTTTCTAGGTGTGCTGTGTGCACCTGCTAGGCCAACCTTGGTTACATCACCTTTACGACTGAGATCAGGTAATGGTCCAGCAGTTGTTTAGAAGCACTTCACTGCCCCTCAGGGAGATCAGTAAATCTCTTGATTATTTGTGCCCACCTGTAAAACCCCAACCCCCTCTTAATGCTAAAGGTTATCATGGAAATTTCACCTGTTTTTATAGGAATGGGCAAGGCCAGTACCTGCATGACCTAAGCTGGTGCAATGTCACCTATAACATTACATGAGCCACTTCCCCTTACAACAGGATTGGTTTGTAAACCATACCACCAGAAGGGCTAATGTGTGGTGGATCATAAACTGACAGCTAGACGCCCTTCTGAAAGGAAAGAAACCTGTGCAACTTTTCTGAAGACAGAGTAGTATAGTTTTAGATGTGTTACTGGCAGAGAAGGCGGGGCGGGGGATATGCAGGATGTAAATAGGGCTTATATTGACACTGCAGACAGTACGGAAGTGTAAAGCAATAATGACAGGAGCGAGATAAGCCTGATGTATTAGCAGAAAAACAATACATTGCATATTGTAAACTATGATGTAGGGGTGTAGCATAAACAGGTGGGAATGATAGAAAAATGATTAAAGCTCAGCAACACTCTTTAAAATTAAAGCTCTTTACAGCTAAAGGAATGAATCTCTATCGCTCTGTTCCTCTAATATGTCTATTTCTCAGACCTTGTTGTGCCCCCCCTGCTATCTGTTATCATGTAGCTAACTGTTTCTCTATAAGCACATCACACACATATCTGTTCCCAGGATAACACTGGATGAAGTGTATAAATGAAAGTCACCGGATTGCCCCAGCAAGCACTCGTATAGACATTTGCTTCCTTGCAAGTAAATACACGCATTGGAACTCACTACTGTGTGTCTCACTTCATAAGAGAATCATTTCATTTCTAACAGATAGTTAACCTCTGCCACTTTGGGTAGCAACTCGTTGCAGTTGGGAGTGCTAATTCTCATGTCAGCTGCTTCACATTAAGCAGCAAACCACCCGAGTACAATGAAGTAATTGCTCAGTGAAGCCAATCGAACCACATATTTTGACTCCACCACACCCGACACCCTCTGCTCCTTTGCTGTGTCTAGAAATTGTGAAAAATTCTAAACAGAAACACTGACAAAGCCCTAGCAGAGCCCAACACCTCCCAGAAGAAGACTGGAAACAGCTAAAAAAAAATACACTACAGGCAGTTAAAGCAAGCAGTTTGCCTAATGCTTTGCTTAGGGTGTGCTGGCATGTAACAGGATGAACAATCATATGCTACCTTCACGTCTGCATTTTTGGGGAGCAAACGCAACTTTTTTGAGTAGATTTTCCAGCCAAGCTTGGGACAGTTACAGATGCAGGTGAGGTTTTTCTCAGTCCAAGGAGGGTCATTGCCAGGCAGACTGAGGCTTGCAGCACCAGGTACATGTGTATGGCGTTATTTTTGTGCCACTATTCTGAGTGCACGTAAAAAAGGTTTGCAGGTGCAAGTGTTGCATTTTGAGGAGAAATTTATTTTGAGCGAAGAAAAGCTGAATTTGAGTGAACAAAATTCATTACTGCGTGCAAAAAAATGTATTTCAGTGTTTGCTATTATCCACACACACACACACACACACAATAGCAGCCCCTCTCGCTGAGTTTTTGTATTTGCGCTCTCAACATTTCTGCCCGTGCGCGCTCAATTCTTTCTCTACACCGTTATAGTTGTGCCACAAAACCAGCCAATCACAGTCTTGGATGCAAAAATATCTGATTGGCTGTTCTGGTCTCCAATCAGCTCAAAATTACGAAATGCAGTATCCCAGAATCCATTTCGTCCAAAACTCAAACGAGGCAGTGGCGGAGGAACACAGAGTGGCGGAGTTTGAAATATTACTCTGTCTGGGTCACAAAATAAACTTTTAAGATATTTTCATGCGAGAATGTTGCTGTGTAAACTTCAAACATCTGCTCGATTTATCAAGACATCACATATTTCCATAAGTGCTCTAACGTTTCGGATATGCCTGTTACCCAGTTGACCAGGTGGTCACTCGGGTTAAACATAATATATAAGGTCGAACTGACAAAAAAAAATCACCAACTACACCACCAGGTATTATAGGAAAAAAGCTTTTGAACTAAAACAAATGCTGTTGTGACAGTGATGTACACTGTCTTGTTGGTATATATGCATGATTTGTATCACCTTCATGTTTCCAAACCGATATCATGAGTAGCAGCTTTTACAGCTTTGGCTCCAGCAAACATCAGCTGATACTAGAAATTAATTTTAAATAAATTCTAACAACAGCTTATCAAACTTGAACGTGCTGTTGTTGTTTAGCACAACATCCGCTGGTTTCCTGTTTCTGGTGCAAAGTGGGAGATAAAAAAACAAGAGAGACAATCAGCAGATCATTGATCAGTTTCATGATTGAAGTAGCAACAGGAGAGGGAGGGAGAGAGAATGAGGGGAGAAGAGGCAGCTGTGCAGCGTAAAGACAGAATAACTCCAGCTTTGTCTTTTTTTCATTCTAGCTGAAGTACGGGACTAATCGTGTTCCTTTTCCACTCAATACGGATGTATTGTAATTGGTCCAGCCCAGAGTTGATAATGACCAATTGGCTAATCCACCACCTTTCCTTGTTTATACCGTTACAAAAACCAACAAACATAAAAATGAAAAAATCACCATCGGCCCAACGGGCAGTCCAGCTATGCGGTCAGCTGGAGGGTAACAGGCATCTCCGAAAACGTTAGAGCACTTATGCAAATATGTGATGTCTTGATGAATCGAACAGATTTGAAGTTTACACAGAAACATTCTCACATGAAAATAAAAAAAGTTTTGGACGAAATGGATTCTGGGATATTGCATTTCGTCATTTCGAGCTGATTGGAGACCAGAACAGCCAATCAGATCTTTTTTCATCCAAGTCTGTGATTGGCTGGTTTTGTGGCACAACTATAACGGTGTAGAGAGAGAGTTGAGTGCACAAGGGCAGAAATGTTGAGAGCAAATGCAAAAACTGAGCGAGAGGGGCTGCTATTGTGTGTGTGTATGGATAATAGCAAACACTGAAATAAATTTTTTTGCATGCAGCAATGAATTTTGTTCACTCAAATTCAGCTTTTCTTCGCTCAAAATAAATTTCTCCTCAAAATGCAACACTTTCACCCGCAAACATTTTTTTACGTGCGTTCAATTTTTTTTTTTTTTACGTGCGCTCAGAATAGTGGCACAAAAATAACGCCATACATGTGTGGCATGACCAGAGCATACCCCAGCTGTCTCAACTGGATCTGGCAACATTTCCTGATAACTATCAGTCTTCATCCAAATGATGAATGCAGAGATCTCTATGACCTGTGGCAAATTTTAACTAAAGAAGTAGTTCTATTTATTTATTGGGTGCTGGTGACTGGTTTTGGCTAGGACCTGAAAAGATTCTTAAACACTAATCGATCAGTAATAGAATGTGGCATCATTAAAAATAAATTTTCAAAGTCATAAAAACTCTTATTTTACCCCCAAAACATCCAAAGGGTCAAGCAAAATACGGCACCCCAACAGTGATGGTGCCTTAAGCTTAACAAAGTTGGTTTTGTATGCAAGTATGTCTAATGTTAATTATTGTTATATTTTATTATTATTATTGTTTGCTGCAGTCTTCAGAGACATTAAAATGCAGATATTCCTTCAAGAATAAACACCTGTTTATGACTAAGACAGACAACCACACCTATGGGCAACTTGGATTCACCAATTAACATAACTCCACTAACTGCATGTTACTTTTGGAAAAAGCTAGAGTAACTGGAGAAAAGTCACACAAAAATGTGGAGAACATGCAAACAGGTAAAGAACAAACAGGGAGAACAGGAAAAGAAATGCAACAACATAGCAGCATCTCTCAAATTTAGTGCCTTTATTTTAAAACCAACAGGTTTTGCACTATTGGAGATTTTTGCTGTGAGAGTGGGCTTCTGACAGTTAATTACAATCAATCTCTTTCCAGAGGTCTTTGCATGCTATGATCAACATGTTTCCCACCTCTGAAAAATTTGTGTTTACCTTAATGACCAAATTCAAAAGAGCGAATAAACAATAAACTCACCAACCAAAACTGACTTAACAAACAAAACCAAAAGGTTAGTGGAAGCTGTCATTTTAGATGCAAAACATATTGTTGTGCATGTTACATGATGTGGATTGCAGTTTTGTTTTTTCGCTTTTTTTTGTTTGTTTGTTTAATTTTTTTCTTGCATTTGGAAAATAGTTCCAATAGCCTCATAAGTAGGGATGGGTATTGATAAGATTTTCACAATTCCGATTCCATTTTCGATTCTGTTTAACGATTCGATTCTTTATTATCTTATTGATTCTTATTTTTTAAAAAGGAGAACACTAAAGTCGATTAGCTTAGAACTTTGTTTTATATCTTCTCTTTGAACAAGATAGAAATTTAAGAGTAACATGGCCTTACAAACCCAACAGTGAGATCTTAAGAGATCCACAGCCTACGGCTCTTCAATAGGGTGTCACAGGGTCCCCAGGAAAAAAAATTGTAAATTTAAAATAATAAAATAAATATTCTTCTGTAGCAATAACAAAGTATAACATATCCAGTAATGTCCCTGCCTACAATTAAACACATTCACTTACCGAAAATCATCTGCTGTGGCAAATAGTGATGGGATTTCCAGCTCGTTTTAGAGAACCGGCTCTTTCGGCTCCGAACCGGCTCTTCAGGTTGTCTTGTTGCTTTAATTAATTTATTATTAACAATAATATAAAATTATGTACAAAAGGAATTACTAATGTAAAAAAAAAAAAGTGCTTTTATTTATATATGTTTATATATAAATATATACGGTGGCCCCTAGAGACAAAGCACGTACAAACTCCAAAACACATTTCTAGCATGAACTAAACTTCCAAAGCAGAGCTACCTCGATCACTTAAATTACACAATTGAAAGCATGTGTGTATTGTTTGTGTATTTATACACAAGCACTCATATATATTCAAATAATTTTAAAAAAAAGTTCATTTACCTGTTACTACCACACACCAAATCCGGTCGTTGTTAATTGCTGGCTTGTGTAGCCACTAGGTAAAAAAAGCTCAACACTGCGCCTAGCATCCTGGAGCACTTCTGTTTTCTTTTGTACGTGCTGTGAGTTTGTATGTGCTTTGTCTCTAGGGACCACCGTAAATATACTTTTATTTATTCACTCCACATAAAATGTAATAAATAAATCATATAATACAAAAACGAACTATTCACAGTTCAACTTTTAACTATTTCAATTTTCAGCTTCTTCCTTTTAAACAAATTTAAAGTGAAACAACACAAAACACAACACAATTAAATATAAATTAAAATATGAAAACAAAAAGAAGATGCACATTCTCAGTCATATGAGCCTGCATGAATAAACTTTCTGAATCCTTTATCATCCGCAACTGAAAATAGTTGTGGATGATTACTATACCTTTCTAATGGTTGTTGTCCCTGTGGCTCTCTTTCTCTGTCTCTCCCTCCTGCTCTGTTCCTGTGCTACTGCAAGTGTAACTACCGCCCTTCCCCCTCTTCCCAGCGCAAAGCACAAGGCTCGCATGCGGAGTGAAGAGGAAAAAAAGTGCGAGAGAGAGGGTGAGAGAAAGAAAAAAAAAAACCACGGCTCGTGATAAGGAGCTGGCTCACGTCGTTCACGTCAAAGATACGGCTCTAAGAGCCATTTCGTTCGCAACCGACACATCACTAGTGGCAAATGGGTGCACGCCTTTTACTACAAACTTAGTCACTGCTGGGTGACATTCGTCTATCCTGGCCTGAAAGGAGATGCTAACGGTAGACTGCAGCGAGAACTGCCAGCGTCTGAGCCAACCAAACTGTCTCTCTCATCATGGTCACCTAAACACACAGTAATGGCAGGTTTTGTAATAAGGCAGATCGCGCTAACATAATATGCACTGTTAGTTGATTATTTACCTGCCGCATTAACGGGAGAGGACGTGCAAATGTTACCGCTGCTGCTGGGTTGAGATTCACGAGTCCGGAGCGGAATTAAAAACACGACATTCATTTAAGGTCATCGCGTGTTTGGTGAGCAAATGCTTTTGCATATTCGTAGTGTTTCCTCCCTTAAATGAAATATCTACTTTGCAAGTATTGCAAGTTGCCCTGTTGTCATCCGTTCTCGTAAAGTATAACCAAACTTTTGAGCGTTTGAGCCGCCATGTTTCCTGCCAGGTAAATGACGCTCCGCAACGTGGCGACGTCATTCGGGGCGACTGGAATCGATAAGGGAATCGTTTGCAAAAATGGCAAACAATTCCAAGGAATTGAAACAGTGGGAACCGGTTCTCAACAAGAACCAGGTTTCAATACCCATCCCTACTCATAAGCATCACATTATGTTAGCAATTAGTTTTTATATTATATTAAAACTAGATTGCACACCTGGATGTTATGTGTTTAAGTTAATTTGGTTAGGAAAGTCTCAGGGTTGCCTGCCCCTTACTGATTAACCACAACATATAACCACAACCAATTTCCTTTCGCATATAAGTTTTGCAAGACATGTACAATGCAATTGCCTATTGTAATCACAGGGTTCACAACCAATCCTTGTTTCTCTGTGTGCAGATGGATCTACAATGGATTCTAAATAATTAAAATGATTAAAAATCAAGGAAAACCCTTTATTTCGAGATCTGTTAGATGAAGACATCTACTGTAGCAGTATACGATAGGTGATAATCTGCAATGCATCCCGTTTGCACTATCACTGCCCAAGGCTAACACTGTACTCTGCTAGAATATAAACATAACAACTAATCATAGCATTCATTTCAGAATGCAAGTGTGCATTTTTGAAAGCACACCATCTGTGAATTCTTCTTAATTAGCTGCTGTCATATGGCACATGATCAAAAAAAGTCCTGTCCTTGTACACCACTGTACAGGGAAGATCACAAGAGAAACCACTGACTAAAGCACTGTTAGGCTGCAGGATATCAACTGTGAAGCTTTTAAGATAAAGTCACAGCTTTTCTTGAGCCAGAACATAAGGGTTGTGTATTGCTGAATGGATGAAGTGAGCTGCATTTTATCTTAAGGAGCTTGCATTGTCTGCCAACATAAACAACAGTTGGTAGCACTGATCAGGGACACACACCTTGTCAAGTTGTACAACAGAAACCAACACAATAGCATTAGATGAATGTAGTGCGACATCATAGAGGTGCAACGAGCATACAAAAGAAAGGATCGACAAAGCACCAGCATCCATCAAGCAGACAACATAGAAAAACATTAACATATGCTTCTTTACCTTGCGTCTGCCAGTGTTCAGCTTTATGGGTGTAAGGAAGGGGTCGAAGATCATGTGGCTGGTCTCGATGTTCACTGGCGACTGCCTCTTCCCTACTGAGCATAGGTTCCAGGCTGAATTTACCAGCCCCCAGAATGATGGCACTGCAACACAAAATACAAGAGCAGGTGATCATCTGCACTGATGAGATAGCGAGACCTTTGCACAGAGGTCACACAGTAATGGCTAGGGATGGGGCTTTAGAATTGATTCTTGTTGAGAACTGGATCCCAGTAGTTCACTTATGGAGTTGTTAGTCTGCTTGCCTGTTCATTCCACTTATGTGTTACATTTGCACTTTAATAGTAGTGATGTCTACAGCATGGATATGGACATTTGTTTTTATTTTTATTCTACAAAAGGATGAGAGTGTGATGGTAAAGTGCAAACTGCAGTTGTTTCAGCACAGAAATAACTGCATTATGCTACTAACACAACTTAGGCTCTTTGCAAGTGTCTGTACAGATAGCATGCTAACAATAAGCTAGAGAAGAACCCAGAGTGATGTTAAAGCAGCCAGACCCTGAACTTCAAAAGTTAACAAACACATAAGCAGTCAGCCTGCAGCCTCTGTTTGTACTCTTACAATCAGTTATCAGACAGTGTGCTTGACATCATTTTATGGAGAAACACAAAAGTACTATAAAAAAAACATTTTCCCCAGCAATTAAGTAAAGAACTGCATTACTTAAGAACAGAATAATATGTGTAATACATTACTTTTTTTGAGTACTGGCCCCCAACACTGATTACACCAACCTCAAACAAGCGCAAACATTTGACCACACAGCATGTAATTAACTTGCATGAATATAATGTCTTTATGCTGCTTGGTAACTTTCAAAGCGGAACCAGAGAACCTAATGAGATTCAATAAGGAATTGAATTGGTAAGTGATACCAATAATGGAATCGGAATAACTATGTTCGTATCAACTCCCATTCCTAGTACTGGCCAATGAGTTTGAGCATTTTTTATAACACAGAACTGCCAAACTCACATTAAGAGAAATATAATTAGTAAGCTTTAACTGCTGTGTGCTTTTGATATCTGATAGAAAAACCTAAATGCTGATTGCTTGTAAATTCTAAAGTTTAAATTCAAATTCTAAAATGACGAGCTTTGCAAAGATTTATAATTTTTTATTAACACACTTTCACATATACTTTAATATATATCCACACATAAAAGATGGACATATTATATAGAGAGCATTGCACACAACTGCATGGCGATAACGGGTTAACGAGCAAACTGCGCTAACGCGTTGACACCATGCAGCCCCATGCACGGGGCAATCTGCACTAACTCAATATGGCGTTAATGTAATTTTAACGAGATTAATGCCGACAGCACTAGTAAAAAAGTAGTCAGAAAAAAACTACTCAAGTAAAGTAAAGGTACTTGAAAATTCTACTTAAGCAGGTGATCATAGCAAAGTATTTACTTCATTACTTCCCACATCAGGCAAGCACAAGTAACTGAGGTGACTGAGATGAAAAAATGGGATTAAGAACATACAAAGCTAGACTAAAAACCATTTTTAAATTAATAATGGGTCAAATAGCTATAGTAATGACAGGATTATGCTGTCGGATTCATTCCCATCATCAGGAACAGGGTGATTGTATCCAAACTGAAGCAGCCAAATACAAGGAGGTCTGTAAATGGCTTCAAAAAGGTTTTTGGTTTATGCATCCTCAAGGGTGCATAAACCACGGACTGCTGTGATAGGAATTCTAGTCCTAGTTGATATACAAATGGAGCCTATTGAAAATCACACTCAACCACCAATCTCTGCAACATAAATAAAGGATGCAACGTGCTACCACCTAGTGAGTAAGGACAAAGTAAAGGTTAGAGTAATGTGCAACACTATACTCGGGGTCAAGTTTAGTGGCATAGTGTATCTACACAGGATTTATATCCACTAGTTTATTCTGCTGTGGTTTAGTTTCATTCATATTTTTCCAGAGTGCTTAGAGCATGCTGTGACTTCTGCCTGTAGCCCAGTCAGCACCACACTGTTATCATACAGTCAGTCAGGAACTGAGTCTGGATGTTGTTTCAAAGTGATCTTAAGCATAACTGTGGTCATACTGATCAATGAACATTTAATTTCCAAAAAATATAAAATAATATATAATTCAATTGCATGAGTACATATGTTTTGAATGAAACTTAACTAGAACCTGATAACATTATGTGTTCAATTAATGTAATCTATCTGTTTATTGAATTGAGCATGGTGTAATTGAAGGGCAGATTTTCAGCAACAGAAACATTGACTGTTTAGGAATTACAGCCGGTTTTATACATTTTTCCACAATAAGACAAACAGAACGAGCCCACTGGTTATATTTACATGACAGTCCCTTTTACAACAACACTTACGATCATAACAGGATAAGAATAAAGGAGACATTCTTACAGAGCCATAATCTCAACATGTAGTGAAGGTGTGGGTGGATGGCTGAGGAGCCTCTACTGTGAATGTAAGTAAGAAAGAAGTATAATTGATTGGGAGCTCTGCTTCTCAAAAATTCAGGGACCTTTGCTAACAAACAGCATACTTACTATAGCAGTGTCTGCTGAGCCAGCCTTGGGACCTTATCTTCAAATAGGTTAAATAACATCCTATTTATAAGACTACATTTAATACCTAAGTTCAAGCAAAGATTGGACCAAAATAAATTGTGCTGAATATGAGTAATATGTTTCAGATTGCTTAAAATCACTTGAGTGATCATTCTGGGTTAATGATATTCCAGACTACTTTATTTTTTTGTTCATGTTGTAGAAATTTTAAATCTCATTAGCACTGTTGTACTGTTCAAAACTGCAATTAAAATGTAGTCAGATTAGAAAGAAGAATCTCAAGCCTTTCTGTTGAATATGGAGAAAGGGGAGTTTAAAGACTTTTAGAGCACCAGCAAATCCCTTCGCATTAGGTAAACATTAATGATCCCATATTGTACCACTTTAAGACATATTAATGTTAATGTCACATGTCCCCAGAATATTTATTCCAAGTTTTAAATCGAACAGGAATGGGACACTGTGCCTTCCGACCTTCTCTCTAAGTCATAATTTTTTTTAACATGCATCTGAATTTTCAGCACGGTTATTTGTCTGACAAATTTACTTACACATTACAATCTCACAGTTAAAACATCCAATTATACTATCAAAGCCAACAATTACAGGAATTATATTAGTCATCAACTCAATTGTCCTATTCCTGTGGAGACATCACAAAGTAATTACCAGTGTTTTCAGCTATTCAAGCGATTGGAAAACGTAAAGGTGTTAGTTTGTTAAATTTAACATATGTCCGTTGCTGTACTTGCTGCCACATACCTTTTTTGATATGTTACCAGAGCTGCTACATTTTTTGTTTTAGGAACCAAGCAAGCAAAAAAAGATGAAAGAACACAGGGTGTATGACTAGAATATATAACAACTTTTAGTTTGATTCAGAATAGGCATATACCAAAGTGAGACAAACAAACTTACTGGTTGTGTGCTCCGCAGGGTAAAATTACAGTTTTCTTTTTCAGTGGCATGTGGTCATTTTAATGAGCAGAACAACTTAGTTCCTATTTAGAAAAAACTGTCTTACCTTACCAAACTGCCCAACATGCCCCAACATGCCCCAAAATACCCCAGTGGACCATTACGGCTTTTGCTATAGGTCAACTTGATTGTCATTGTTTATTTGATCTTTATTTTATTTTTATTTATTTTTTTCACTTTTAAGTTGTTACAATTAGAACAGACAAGACCTACTACAGAACAATATGATTAACTTTGCAGACTGGAGTTGTAAAGTAATTGAATACTATGAACATATATTCGAAGGAACAGACTTTATTCCGTGTGACAGATCAGTTATACGGTATGGGATTAACAAGAAGAGGTTTTTAGAATATCAACACCTGAATGGGGCTCTGGTGGCCCTTGGGAGGTGTTTTTCTGGCAGCTGCGTGTGGCGGGGCTGGAGGAAGGTCTGATTTATACCATATCTCTGACTCTATGCCTCGCCACAATAATATGGCAGATGTGCACAGATATTTAGTATGGATTTTTATAAGTATGTGTGCACCTTGCTATACTATGTAAAACTTAGCCAAAAATGAATGCTTTGTAATGCTTCTGGAAAACAAAACAAAAAAGGTTAAACAAATTGTGAATGTGAAATTTTATTTCTTGATTTCCATATTAACCTTTTAACAAAATGGTGTTGGGATTTTTAAAGTAAAAAAAAAAATGGTTGGAAGGTCCAAGCCTAGGTGAAAATGAATGCTGCAGTTGAATGCAATTGGGATTGCTCACTAGACCGTCTGTTGTTTTGCAGTGTAGGAGGTGTCCCAGGCCTCCACAGGATTTCCCCCCTTTGAATTACTGTTTGGCAGGAAGCCAAAGTGGTTGTTGGACCTAATTAAAGAAAAAACTGAGTGAAAGATCCAAGTCTAGCTAAGAATGAAATTCAATACGTTCTGGACCTGAGAGCAAAGTGGGGAGGTTGTCATGGGAGAATTTGTTCCAGGCCCAGGAACGTCAGCAGTGCCTGTACAACAGAAGGGCTAGGCTAAGACAATTTTCACTGGGTGACAAAGGGTGACACTGTATTGCTCAGGTCGACCACCCTGTTAGTATACATCACCCGAAAACTGTTGGAGCAAGAGGCCAGGTATAATCTAGCAGAGGAGTACCTGGCAATACGGTGGGTGGTCATTTCTCTTCATTATTACCTTCTGGGATACCCATTCACCCCCCATTCCGATCATACCCCACTGTAGTGGCTCCATCACATAAAGTATGCCAAATGCCGAAATCGCTTGTTAATATCTGGCTCTCCAGCCTTTAATTTTTTAATTAAAATAAAATAATTTAAAATTTAAAATACATTCTGCTCAAATGCATTTAGAAACAGAATTTACAGCTTTTAAACACAAGATTTAGAGCTTGTTGTGTGAACACCTGAAGGCATTGTGATTACGGTGGGTGTTCATGTGTGTCTGGCTGTCGAGGGAAATGGTCAGTGACAGCGGGTCGTGTTTGTGCTTGTCCTGTGATGCTGGGATAATCCTGCTGGCCCAGCAGTGTGCGAGTGCCTCATTAGCACTGCCCAGTCAACAGAACAATAAACATGCCAGTCAAGATAATGCCTCCTGTCATATTGTTAATGGTTTGGGATATACAAGCTGGCGGCCAGGAGAGGCTTTCACTCTCAGGGGTGGAATAACATAAAATATAAGGGTAAACTGAAGCTAGGCGATGGATGAAACAGTGGAAGAGGATGTGGACTACTCAGTGGACTACTCAAAGTAAAGAAGAGACATTAGAGAGTACTGGTTAGGAAGTGTCACCTAAAAGTTCAGAAAAAAAGGCTGTCTAAGCAGATTTATGAGTAAGTCAATGGGGATGATTCCTCTAAGTACAGACAGAGATGCCAGATTGTCACAGTGGTTAAAAAAATTCTGTAAAATCAAGACTTTCGTCCTTTCAAATGAATTAACATTCTAACAATATGTGATACATTAATAAGTGAAAACTGGAAATTTCCAGTAGGTGTAAATGTCTTTCCAGTGTATTAACCCCTTCCACTGTAAGCACAGGGACTAGCTGCATGCTTTATATGCAGACAGGAGTGCAGATGTGGGAAGTACACATACTTAAAAATTGTAGAATTTTCAAGTATCTGTACTTGAGAACATTTTTTCTGACAACGTTTTACTTTTACATAAATTCAGCACAACACTGGAATGAGCGCAGATGTCCAGGAAGATCTCCAGGGAAGTTGCAGTTGCAGTATTTCAGCATTTAGCTAGCCATACAAAAAGGAGCAAACTTAAATCATTGTATCAAAAAACTTACCAGTCTGTCTCAGCTACCGCAGTGAACCCAATCAGATAATTTAGTGTAACTGTGCCACTGACTGAGAACTGCCTTGCTGACATTTCACTAAAATCACTTGAAAAAGAGAAATCTAAAGAAAATTTGACTACTTAGTGATACAAACAATGTTTTAAGCTGTCAATAATCATGAATGGTTTTGCAGACCTTGTAGCAGTTGTTACTTGGCTTTCAGTGAGCCTTCAATCCTGCCCACTCACACTCACATGCTCTAGAGTCAACAAGTCAACAAAACATAAGATCGTTTGATGTTTCACAAGGTAGTGAGTCAGCTACATGACAAAACTATAGATAGCCAGACTTGATTGCTTATCTGTTGATCCATCACATAACCATAATGGGTAATCCAACATGCCTAACTTTATCACCTGTTATTTGTCATTTTGGTCTTAAATGAGTATTTCTAGTTTAAAAGAGCACCACCGGTTGCTACTAAAAATGTCTTTAGCCCATGGGTCTGGTATTTGAGTATTAAATTTTCTTTTGCAAATTTTTCAGAAAATATATAATTTTTCAAAGACACACAACTTAATTCAGTAAAACAAAAGGACAACAACATTGAAAATTGTAAATGTAGTGAACGCACCATATTAGCAACTTATCTTTATCGGAGTTTTAGCGTTATCCCTCCTGATCCACAGAGAGACTCAATTAGTTTCAATATTCATTTTTGGCATTTGAGGGCAAATCTTGCCACCTGCCACACTGATAAACACCTTGCAACTCAAGGAAATCATGCCTTTATCCTCAGAGGATGGTTTATACTCACTAATCTAGCCACAGTGGTGAGTAAAAAAATCAGGAACAAGTAGAGTAACAAATGCAGTAATAACTTCCTAAAGGTAAAAATATCTACAGCTCAGAGAATACAGTTCTAGGGATAATTTGTTTTTGTGATAGCAGATAGCTATGCTGGGGAGGTACTGTATTAAAAAAGAATGGATGTCTTAAAGAAAATGTAAATATAATGACTTTAAGGTGTAATGATGACAACCCAGCAATAAGGCTGTATCTTACACAACAGAACTGAGTGAAGCAACCTCTTTGTATGTGGCAGAATGAATCTGAGCTTGAGCGTTTCTTCCAGTTTCCCACACCTTTGTATTTCCATTTTAATCAACAGAGTGCCTGGGCCACCTCAACACTTTATATTATTGCATTTTTGTTACTGTTCACCAGACTACACAGAGAACATGTCCAAGCATGGTTTTATATGTGGTTTTAAATCCTTGGGAAAATGTGCAGAGGCAATCTCTACCTCACTCTCTCGGGTCATCTGATTCTCAGTCTAGGAAACACTTCAACCATGAGTCTATCCAGATGAATGAAGAAGATGATTAAAACTAGCCGTGGCCCTGTATCTAATCCTTAGGGGTCACAATGTAGCATCTCTTAAAGCAAATGAGAGAAGCAGGGTGCAAAACCAGAGTTTTCAACAGTGTTTGCTTTGTCTGTCAAAACACATAGATTCTCATCAAGCTAGATAAAAATTCAATTCCATTCAATCAATACATTTTCAAAATGTGGCACTTCACTTAAAAACCTGTTTGATGCTAATGCTCTCTTTTAACCCTTTTTCAGTCATCAGCTATGAATTTCTAAAACAACCTTTTAGCTGAAAATAAAAGACAGAAAATTTCCAGTGCTAATCGCTTGGCCAAGCTCCTGAAAAGGTCCCGTAATAGAAATTGTGTCTTTCATGTGCCCATAAAGGGGACTTCAGTCCCACTAAACAATTAAAGTCCATACTGTATACATCTTCTACAAAGGCTTATTTCAGATGAGAAGTATTAATAATTGCTTCTTAGACTCTGTCTGCTACTATGTGGGTTGTTTTAAGCATAATGGTACCCGAGTGACAGTGCTCTTCCCTCATTCTCCTTCCCACACCCACTCATATACAGATACACACTGTTCGTGCTAATGAAGCGACAGAGTATTAGAGCTGAAAGCCTTGGCTGCTTGCTGTTGTTGGCAGTATTAAAAAGCTTTTTCTCTCCCTCTGGTAAACAGTCACACACTCACTTACAGGAGGATTGTGGGTGAGCAAACTACAGGTAATAATAATGTGATTTGTTCAAGATCCTTGTAAAAAAAAAAATGTCTGAAAGAAGGTCAAAAGTCAGTGGCAGCTCCAAGAAATATAACTGATTTGGACTCTTGCTAAATCACATTTCAGCACTAGACATTTGCAGCAATCAGGGGTTTAGGATGTGCTTACTTACTAAATTACTTTTTAGTTTATTCAGGGTTTCAGCACTGACTTATTGAAGGGTTTTGTATTCCAAATGCACCCTGTGGTCAGTCTGAATGACGTTTAACAATGTGAATATATCAATGTCTGTCTTTTCAATAATTTTTTCCATTTAATGAGTTTCCTGTTGTACAAATTTACAAAACTTCAAATTACACTATTAACTCCAGACAAATAGACAAGTAATTCTAAACATTACTGGCTCGATTTTACTGTTTAAGAGCTATTTTTGTAAGAATTTCCTGAGAAACAAAGGATAGGAAAAAAACTGCATCACTGGCCATTAGTATAAGTGAAAGCGAATGGATTTGTTGGTGCCTTTAATACAATGACATTTGATTGTGTTGGGTTTTTTTATGAGAGAAGAAAAATATGCTTGAATTATTTTTTATTTATTTTAAATTATAAGTTTTCACAATTTATTATCAAATGATTAGAATTTCAAATTTGTTTTACATGGCACCATGGACCTCCATCTCTCTGGATCAGAGACAAAGTTTTTGTTTCACATAAATCTCCCCACTATTAGATTCTGGAGGAGTATCATCTAAAGAGTTTTGAAAATGTTTAATTATTTTCCAGTTTGTGTTTTAGTCTGCTTTTGGACAGTCAGCATTGTCTGTGAAAGCCTGAACTCAACAGAATGCCCTGCCTGATATCATTGAAAGCTGCAATCTGTGTCACCAGCTTTAAAAACAAACTAAAAAATCTTTTGACAGACACACAGATCTGTAAACATTTTTTTCTTGTTTAGTCTATGTGGGGTGAATGTGCAAGATAATATGTTGTGCATAACTCCATTTTTTGTGATATTTGATTGTTGCGAAGTTGCACTTGTAATCTGACAAAAAAAAGAACTGCAGCTCCAAATGAATTCTAATCTGACCAGTACTTTTTAAAAGAGCATCAGTTAATATTATAATTAAATATGGGTATGAGACAATAAAGCTCATGTCTGAATTATGTCAGTGATACTAAGGTGAGTTGTTGACGATATGCTGAATTATTTTATTGGTAGGTACTGCTGTTTTTGCCACTGTTGGTGGTGTTACTTAAACGTTTTTTGAAGTTGACCCAACACTGTCAAATAAACCATCAAAATTGCAGATAGTTTAAGCCTATATTTGAATTATGTTTTATATTTATACTTTGCTTGGGCTTTAAAAACAGATGCTGTAGCTGAAAAAATAAATACATAAAAACAACTTTTAGACATTATAATCTACCACATTGTAAAGATAAAGATTTGGGTGTAGTAGTCATAATTCTGGTAATTGACACAGTTGGCATTTTTACCAGCTTCATTTCCTGTTTTCAAATAGACTAAGCTTTTTTTTAAACTACTACCTGTTATCCAGACTTATTGACCAAAGCACTTAAATTGCTTATACAGTCATTCAGCAAGTTTAATACTAAACCACTACACAGTGCTTTTCCTATCATACTGCTTATTTTTCTGCAGCATCTGTGTTGGTTTAATTCTGCATTATGTGTTTAACCTCTGAAGATTTTTTCTGACATTCGATTTTTATCTTTGTAAAATCATTCAATCTGCTGCCACTAACCTTATTCATAATAGTGATTGGCTGTGTGCTCCCAGTGCCACCCCTTTTATGTGATTACCAGTGTTGGGAAGGTTACTTTTAAAATGTATTCCATTACAGATTACAGAATACATGCCCCAAAATGTATTCTGTAACCTATTCGGTTACGTTACTCAATGACAGTAATGTATTCTGAATACTTTGGATTACTTGATA
>NC_140446.1:27095936-27148436 GCF_963576455.1 Neolamprologus multifasciatus
ACCTTCAGGATCAATAAAGTTTTATTGAATTGAATTGAATTGAATTGCTCCTCAAATTAACAGAGCAGGGCCAAGTTTAAAAAATTAAAACAGATTTTTATAGCAGCTGCCGTACAGCTCAATTCAGTATTTGTTCTCTTATTTGACAGTTTAGAACACATTCTCATGTAAAAGAATTATATGGTTTTGACAGTTTGGTTGGTTGGTTTGGTGACCATTATCCATTTTGATGTATAGACTTGCAGTTTAACTGCCACTGCACTTTAATTTGTAAAGTTTTTCTTTTAATTAAAAAACAACTACTAATTTATCCCATTGTCTTTTTTGCACTACTCAGAAGAGGCTGTCCTCCTGCTGACAAAAAAGTAACTATGTAACTTTTACTCTGAGTACATTTTAAATGAGCTACTTTTTACTTTTACTTGAGTAAATTTTTAGACAGGTAATTTTACTTGTACTTGAGTAAAACTTCAGCAAAGTAATAGTACTTTTACTTGAGTAAAATATTTTAGTACTCTTTCCACCTCTGACAGTTACTCATATTTTGTATTTTAAATACGTAACAGCAGTACATGTATTCCGTTACTCCCCAACACTGGTGATTACATGAGGAAAATTCTGGGTTAACTTAACTTAAGCAGCTCTAGACTGTGAATGTAGAAATGAATCAAGATAATAGAAAGATACCCTTGGTATGTCAAATTTGCTTCAAAATTCAGAACCCAGGCTTCAGGGAAGGAGGAAAAGGAAGCGGATAAAGTGCAGATGAGGAAGGTGAGAGTAGTGGTTGTGGCAGATGCAGAACAGCAGCAGAAGCAGATAATGAAAAAAACAAAACACACAAATAAACATATAAATCATAATATCTATACCCATATGTAGTTTGAAAGAGCTATATGTGATTTCAAGCACACCAGAAGACCTACAACATTATGGCTATAAAAGAAAACAATCAAGGTGTTGGAATGTGCCAGTGAAAATGAAAAGTTGGCCTTGGAGCTGATTAAAATTCTTCACTCTGGTCATGTCACAATGAACAGTTTCAAAATCCCTCTATAATGGACTGATTCGTATATAGCGCTTTTCTACTCTCCCGAAGTACTCAAAGCGCTGTATACAACAATCCTCATTCACCCATTCACTTCCTTCTATACTTAAGTGCAATCTAAGCATTCATACACATTCACACTCCGATGGACGCATCGGAGAGCAACTTGGGGTTAGTATCTTGCCCAAGGATACAGACTGGGGAAGCCAAGGATCGAACCACCAACCACCAGTAGCTGACTAGCACTAGCTCTACCACCTGAGCTACAGCCACCCCAACTGGACACTATATACTGTACACTGCTCCAGCCAGCTACAATAGATTTATAACTAATTAGTAGGGGTGCAACGATACACAAAATTCACGGTTCGGTTCGATATTTTTTCGATACAAAAAAATGTTCATGCCTTTTTAATTTGTTATTTATTAAAATTATAAATATATATTTTAACTCAAAAGTACAGTTTTAAAATTTAATGTTGCTGAAACAACAAAGTAATAAAAAAATAAATCTGTTTGAGAAATCACTCATCTTTGGAAAAGAGAGTTTATTACAGAGAAATGGCTCTTTCCAAAATAAAAGCTATACTATACGCTTCTTCTGGGCTATATTCTCAGCAGCATATTAAACATATCAGGTCCCCATAAGGAGAATCATGTGCTAACGGCTGTCTAAATGACTCGGGTAAAGTTTGTAGCATGCTGCTTGTTGTTTTTGTCTGCTTCCACTTGTCTTTGCACTAAGATGATGTCGGAGTAAATGTGCAGTCATATTCGTTGTGTTCCCACTAGTGCTGTCAGCGTTAATCTCGTTGAAATGACGTTAACGCCACAACACGGCAAATCTCTGTTAACGAGCTACCGCAGATCGCCCCGTGCGTGGGGCTGGACGGCCAACACGTTAACGAGCTAACTGCGCTAATGCACTAGTTCCCACCAATGTAATTGAGCATTGCGTGGCACATCCAACATACTGTTTTACTTTTGTCCATGACGCGCTTACCTTCAGGGTCATACGTCACATGAAAACCAAAATAGTTCCAAACGCCAGATCTGAATTAGGGTGGGGGAGGTTCAATTTGCCATGTTGCAACGAGCTTAACTTCTGTCTCGCTAGCTTGCCCTGCGCTCAGTGAATCTGCGTTCGAATACTCCGCCTAGGCTGCACTGTCGAGCGCAGATCCACTGAGCGTTCAACACAGACAGCATCGTCAGAAGAAAAGTTGATAAAATAAATTAAAAATTTTGTATTGTTCGATACATATGCGTACCGAACCGAAAGCACTGTATCGAACGGTTCAATATCGATACGAGTATTGTTGCACCCCTACTAATTAATACACTGTATTCCATACTAATGGAACATGCTCACCAAGTCCTCAGTATGCATTTGTGTTTTATCTCTGGATGAAACATTTTACTAGTAATGTTTTCGGACAGACCTGTAGAGCTCTGAATATACTAATGTACATTGCCATTATTCAAAGCACCTGAACAGAGAGATATAATTTGAGGTGCAAGAGTGTGTTATATCATCCACAATGTGAAGTCTCTTCTCACAACAACATGGGAGTGGGTGGAACTGAAAGTTGGTTGCTCATTAATTTGGCCACTGTCTTTGGCTTGCAGTGCTGAAACAAGCACAAATTTTTTTTGAATTATGCTCTCTTACTTCCCAAAACGTAGGAGACAGGCACCCTGTCAATGTGACATTTACAGGGCAAACCACCAGCACCAGCTCTTTTTCTCATTCATTTTGTCAGTTCCCGTGGCATTGGAATGCTTGGAAAAATTTAATAAAAGCTTATGTCACACGAAGCATCCTGTCCACTGAGTGGACATTTTCATACAGATACCTGCTATGTATGCTTGTGAATCACTGCACAGTTACACGGAGACAAACTGACAAAGTTAAATGCCTTCTTGGCTTTTTGCAAACTAAAAAAAAAGCTACTCCTGTTTAAAGAAATAACTGAATTTTCTGTAAGAATTTGATGTTTAAATTCATTTATCCCTAACCTTTCACATGTCTGCAGTAGCATGTGTATTAGCTGACTCAAGCAAACATGTAAACCATGATTGTCCATTTATTTTCAGAGTTAGGGAATAAATGTTGTAAACGCTGTTCCTCTCTCTCTGATATTCTCCCTGTAAAATGCAGTTAACAGTCTTAACTCTCTCATTGCTAACGCCCTGTATTATTGGTGAATATTCAAACTTAATTTACTTGTTTAAATCACATTTTTTTGTGTTTTTAAAAATGCTCTTTATGATGATGATGTTGCAAATGTATTTTTTTCCTCACACCTTTATCAGTATGTGGGTGAAAATACAGGAAAAAATAACTGTGACCCTAAAATAATATGAAATACATGAAGCAATATATTTCAGACAAACCTTTATCCAATTTTTTCAGAGGATCAAGACATGCTGTGATGTATACAAGGCCACAATCAACCTTCGGTTTATGAATAGGCATTTTGGAAAAATATTGAGCTTCTCTTACCTCAGTCCTGCACTTCCACAGGACTGAAAATACCTCAACCCTAGAGTGTGTTGAGGTCACGTCCACTTCTGCTACTGCTGTATGCCTTTACTTTTCTGATGACTCCTATGACTCCATTGGGTGTGTTACTACTGGAATACTGACTTTCCTAGGCTTTGAGACTTTCAAGTTATCCATCTTACATGTTCCTCTGTACTGATTTAATGCAGAGCAGAACCTTGTGAAACACAGGTTACTTTGGACTCATTTCACAACCAAGGACCCACTGAGGAGACCACAGTGAAAATGTTGAACACTCAAAACACAGAGATGCCCTAGACAAGTCAGAGGGCAAACAGTAAACTCTGCTGTTTGCCGTCTGCCATGTTTTTTGGACTGAAGACTTAAGCTGTGTCCCAAAACGTAGGCTGCATCCTTCGGAGGACCTGGCCTTCGCGGTCTACGTGGGCCGGGTGCTTCGAAGACCGAGAAGGCTGGAAGTGCGAGGCTGTGAAATGGGACCCGATGGATTAATAAAGTTTTATTTAAAGTTTTATTTAATCTAATAACTTTAGCACGTTAAAAGTTTATTTTGTGACCCAGAAAGATTAATAAGACTAATTTTAAAACTCATTTGGCTGGGCCGCGCTATGAATTCTGGGATATGGTGAGCCACGAAGCACACACCCAACCCATCCTTTAAATTCGGGGAAATGAAGGATGCATTTGTCGGCCGCATTTGAAGAAGTCGACGAATTGGGACAGTCTTCGTCGCCTGGCAGTGACGTAATCGGCCTTCAAATGCGGCCTCTGAAGGATGCAGCCGACGTTTTGGGACACAGCTTTACTTTGTATTCAGACTAATCTTGGAGCTAAAAGGCAGACATTGCTTGGGTCCAGTCCTGCTTTTATCATGAAGCATAAAGCAAGATTTAGATCCAGTATGCAGGGTACAGGAGGAAAAAATACACTCAAAAGCTGTTTTATTGCAGGTGACATTTCAGTCAGACAAAAGCAAAAATGAAGGAAACACTGAACCTAAGTATACAAAACATTGAGGGAAACTAGGGAGCCCATAACGCAGATAAAAAAAACACACATTAATGGCATTAAGATGTGACAGGGAACAACGGGAGATGGACACAATAAATACACGGTTGGTGTTGAGGCTACGGGAGAACATTTGGGAAACACAGCAGGAACATATCTGGGATGATGAGACGGAGAAAGTAAAACTGAACATGATGTTCAGGAGACAAGAGATTTAACAAAGTAAAACATGAAAGAACACTGGGACAACAACTAAGACATATGAACTTGACATAGACAAAGTTAAATATATAAAGACACATGACTGACTAAGGAGATGAGACTAACTACAGAGGCTGGAACACAACAGAATACAGAAGAGAACAAATCAGGAACAATACGACAACAGGACCTAAACTAGACATGGAAGCACAGGAGACAAAAGATTACTAAAGTACAACAGGAAATAACAAAACATGGAATTACAAACAGACGAAAACTAGACAAAGCATGGGGACACACAATGGAAACGAGATGACTACAATGAGGGAGAAAACTAAAATTCAAAAACTAAAACTTGGGACTGAATTTGATGATAAACATAAATTTAGAATATCAATATACAGAAAGCCCAGGACATACTGAATGTAAACGAAACTCGAAACACTGGTTCCAAATCCGCGGATCCTAACAGCTTTACTAGTTTTCTATAGGCATTTTAATAATTTTACTGTTGTGATTTTACTTTTGCACCTTATCTTGCTTTGATATAATATTAGAGATTCAGTGCTGTGTTACATTACAGTTCAAACAAGTGTGGTCAAATGAGTGTGTATCTTAATCAAAATAAAGAGCTTACTGTGTTAAACCTGTTATTGCAAACAGGTTAAATAGCAGTTTAGCAGATATACCAGTATACTTATTTATGAAAATTAAATAATTAGGTTATTTTAACATAAGGCAACTAAAACTACTCAACATAAAAAATAAATAAATTTAAACGTAAATATTCCAATTAGGGATGCACCGATACTGGTATCGGGGCCGATACTGTAAAATGTGTGTGTACTCATACTCGTAAAAGTTAACCGATACCACGAACCGATACTAACTTATTTCATTAGTCAGAGGGTGGCATGTCATTTCTGTTGTAGTTTTTTAGATTGGTCACTAGGGGGACATCCCGCGCTAAACAGGCACAGGGTTAGGCGAGTGAGACTGGCGGCTCCAGATAAAAAAGAGAAACTGGAGGCTGCTGTAGCTAGGCTAAACAAAATGTCTGCAGTGTGGAACAGCCAACTTTAACTCAGGTTTTGGAAAAGCGATGAAAAATGTCAAGAGAAAATCCACTGGCAGTTAAAATAACAGAGGCTCTGACTCATTTTATTTCTCTGGATGACCAGCCAATGCCAATCGTGGAAAGCATAGGATTGAACCGTCTCCTCAGCATACTCGAGCCGCGATATGAAATTGGACACTCTGCAATAATTTAAAAGTTTATTTTATTCTCAAACCTAATTTGTATTTATTTTATTCCAAACAGAAGTGTTTATTTATTATTCTGAAAGCTCGAGACAGTGCCCAATAGTTTAGTGATATTTTGTTAAATTACAATGTGGATACTCCGCAATAATTTAACAGAAGTGCTTATTTTTCACTTGAAATTTTTTTTGTGGTCATTTTTATTACGATTTTATTTTTTATCAGCAGAGAATAAAATAAAACCTGTCTTCCAATTCATTGCATTTGTGTGTGTGTGTGTGTGTGTGTGGGGGGGGGGGGTAGAAGTATCGGTTTTTGTACTCAGTATCGGCAAGTACTCAGATCCAAGTATCGTATCGGTTTGAAAAAATTGGTATCGTTGCATCCCTAATTCCAATTAACATATAAAAACTGCAGTTATAACACAGGAAGTGAACTTTGACAATGCCAATAAATCTATTGCCTGCAACCAATGTACATTTGTTTCATGCTAATCCAACAGACTGTTGGACTGTCAGTGTTCTATTTGCTATGCAGGGAGTGCATAGCAAATAGGGAGTGTACAATTTAGATAAAATATGGTCCTTGACGGAGTTTAGAATTGTTTTGTCTCCCCAAGTTTCTGTTTGACCACTTTGAGTTGGTCTTATTTAAAATAAAGAGAAAAATTATTCCCACTGACTGTGTGTGAGTGTGTGTACCTATATGTTCATATCTGACACATCTTGATGTTGTATGCTCTAGGAAAATAAAGGGCAAGGTAATGATGTGGGTCTGATCATTTCAATATTGTGAGCTGTGTTAGCAGATTATCCAAAGTTTCTTGTGTTCCCAGGGCTGGAAGACACGTCAATAAATCCGTAGCCTGATTTTCTTTATCCAGAGTACAGTTGCATCATAAGGCTTTGCTCCTTCATTGTATTCTCTCTTTTTTCTTAACAACTTTTACACTTGACAGATCCAGAATCTTTAGAACATAAATTAGACAACTTACAAGTGATTTTGTGTGACATGTGCACTATAAAAATACTTATGTGAGTTACAGTTTAAGATTCATTCACTAAAAGATATAGTCTTTTTCTTTTGTGTTTCTAAGGCAGGGGGTGAGCCTTGAGGCTTTGAGCGAGATTACATGGGGAATACTGAGCAGAGACAGAACAAACTCCTTTTTCTCTCCTAAGCAAAGGCCTCAGGTGAAGCCTCAGGTGAAGTCCAAAGTCATATTTTCTGTCACATGTTGTTTCTGAAAAAGGTTAAATGAGGTCATATTTGTTCTGGAATTATTTTTGTGCTTTCTGCAATCTGAAGTCTGTCTGTGCTCATGAACTATTTTGGGTAACAAGACGGCTTTGCAAACACACCTACAACGTCCATTGAAAGATGGCTCACTTTTGTCCACGTACATTTTTAGCAAATTTCCAACTTTACATTTAAGGCACATGAGAGCTATTCACTTTCTTAATCATTTATCCAAATGTGGGTCCAGGGGCTGGAGCCTATTCTAGCTGACAACATGGAGGGGTGGAATAACACAGAGAGGATCACTAATGAGTGGGAAATGAAAGTAGTACCTGGTTGACACTAAAATCTTACATTCCCTATTATGATAACTTTCCCCAAAAGAACTGTGCACAAAATAAAAGACCTTGAGGATAAACAGCCTGTCTGATATCAACAGATTGAATGGGCCTGCAGTTGAACTGGTATATCTTGGACAGGTGAGATCTAACACTAAAAGCAAAGTCAGTTTACCAGTCAATCTACTTTTCTATCTCTAACTCTTTGGTCATGAGCACTTCAATGTGACCAAAAGTAGGACATCAAATATAATATAGCCTGCTAAGATGAATTTCATTCAGAAGGAAACCAAACAGTAAATGCGTTTTTATACTTGAAGAGACTTTAAAGGAGTCAGCTGAAGTTGTTGGGTAATCTTAACAGTATGTGACCTGGACACTGGAGAGGTATTCAATAACATCCAACTAGGAGGAAACCAAGCGGGACATCAGTAGACCGTATATAAAAGATAGTGGTATCTTCTTGGTTTTAAAAGTGAAGCCAGTGGAATGAACCTGCATTATTTTTCAAGCCCAGTAAAACGTTTGAATTTTTACAATCAATGTGGAATGCACCTTACTGCCCAAATGATAGTAGTCTATGCTGTCTGTGCTTCATACAGTGTGACCTTCAAAGTGCTAAAAACAATTACATCACAGGTATATATGAGGTTGGTGATATTCTATATATATTTTTAAAAAGTACTATGTGTGTGTTTATCTTATTTCCCTGTGCCACGTTTGTAAAAATATTAAAAACATAGCTGTGAGCCATGCTTTTGCACTGGTAGGTAGGTAGGTAGGTAGATAGGTAGATAGATAGATGTTTTTTGTTGTGTGTGTCCTGTTCCAAGCACATTAATTTCCCCTGGTGCTCCACTTAATGGAGCTTCTTCACATGGAGCATCGAGGCTCTCAGAGGACCTTCAAAGGTCTGCTGGTCTTTCATCAGCCTCGGGGCATCTTCACTACTACTGCCTTAAAAATAATTACTGAACAGCTGAAACGCAGAGCAATATTTCTCCTGCACTACACTAGACCCCTGAGGCCTGATTGCCAAATCATTTGATGTATGATATGAATGAGGCAAGAGAAACTGGAGCTTATGCATGAATAACAAATAAGAGATGTACATTTCTGATTTTTGCAGTTCCTTAAACTTTAAGATGAAGATTAGATCAAACATGGTGGTATTTATATTTCCTAAATTTAAATAAAAGAAAACTGACACTAGATCCTTACAATATGGCATAGAGCATGAGCTGATATTTAGAAAGGGACATTAAGGCCTCTGATCAGCCATTGTTGTAGCCAAAAGGTCTCCTACTACTAATGTTTTATTCCTTTTCTCTTTCTTCTGTTCATTTTCTGTGTTTCCTTTCCACACTAGATTCTTCCCTTTTTGCCCTAGCTCTGGTCCCCCTCTCTTTTCATCTTCAAGCTCTTTTCTTTCTTTGCTTCTTCCTCTGTAGCTCTGCTAACATGACTGCCACTCCGCAAACTCTTACAGCACTTATAAAATGGATGCCCTGCTGAGACCAGCCACCACTCCTTGCATGAGTGGGAAATGAGAGGCATTGTGGGGGAGAGACAGAGACAAATGTGATGACAGAAAGTACAGAAACAGCACCAGAAGTGGGGACCCTGAATCACTGCCACTTATAAGTCACAAGTGACTAGCAGGAGCTTAGCTGTTTATTTTCATTTGACATTAAAGAAGAAGGTTTTTGTTTCCAGGGGTTCCTCTCGTAAAATGACTAAATGGAGTGTAGGACAAAAACAACAGCATTAGACATTAGTCAAGTTGTTGCATTTTTCTTGACAAGGACTGTTGTGACAGCAAGAATAATTACCCTAATGAGGAGAAAAAGCACAGACAGCCCGATGTTCCTAATCTAAGACCAACCCCTAATCCGAACAAAGCATCAACCTGTGAAAAATGAAAAGAAAACTGAAAAAACTGGGGTTATCCACATTCTGCTTTAATATTGTCAGATGTGAGAAGCTCCTCCATTTCCACTGTGCTAATGTGTGTCTCACCAGACTCTATAATGAAAAACTTTAATGAAAAGTGCTGACACTAAATAAGCAGTATCCACTATAATCCATTTTTTTTTGTTTTGTTTTGTTTGAGTTTAAACGCTTTTATTGTTTTTTTCCCAAGTTATATAGAGAAACAATTAAAAAACACAGTATTATTATTATTATTTATCTAACTTAACATTTAAACAAATTCTTTGTCTCTGTAAAAACTGATTTTGCAGGACTGCCTGTCTGACCCACTCCAGCCCACAAAGAATAGAAGATTCACTGGGCCTTATTTATTTATTTATTTTATTTTAAGCCCCTTACAGTCCCACACGGGGGAAATTTTGTAGTCCTCTGCATTTAACCCATTCACTCAATGAAGCAGTGGGCAGCTACCAATCCAGCGCCGGGGGAGGAGTGTGTAGAGACGGTACCTCAGAGAAGCTGTTCAGTGGATTTGAACCCTAGACCTTCTGATCATGAATTTCAGGAGCGGGATAACATTTTATACAACCACCTTCCGGTTCTCTCTACATATGTCTCCTTCATAGACGTTTTTATGTTTGACTGAAACTTGGCTTAATCCCGGTGAGCTCTTTCTCTGAACTTATACCTACTAACTGTCTGTTTTTTAACTCCCCGCGGAAAACTGGCCGCGGTGGAGGTCTTGCAACCATTTTTTAAAAAATTGTTTTAAATGTCGACAACTCACAGCTGATTTTTATGACAGTTTTGAACTGCAACTATTTCTCCGGGACCTGCATTCGCCTGTGTTATGTGCACTGGTTTGTCATCCTCCGAAGTTCAACAAGGATTTTATTCAAGACTTTTCTGCCTTTTTATCAGGGATCTTAGCAAAATTTGATACCATTTTAATCCTTGGTGATTTTAATATTCATGTCTGTTGTCACCAAAAACCACTTGTGAAAGACTTTTTTAATCTTATTGATTCTTTTAATCTTATCCAATCAGTTAAGACTCCTACCCATGAGCGTGGACAAACCTTCGACCTAGTTCTATCCTGTGGTCTGTAGCTACATGATATTCATATTTGCAAGCTTAACCTTTCGGATCATATGCCTGTCTTATTTCAAATTTCTGCCCCATGTTCCTCAGTTAAACCTCTTCTACCTGTCCATCAGTACCACATCGTTACACCTGCCACTGCAGGACATTTCTCTGCTGCTTACCAGAACTCCGGTCCCCCTTTCATGGACAATTGTTCCCTTAACAAAATTGTCGATTATTTGCTTACCATTTTTAATGTCACCTGTACAAACATTCTAGATACGGTTGCTCCTTAGACAAACTAAACGTCCAAGACCTAAATCGGATCCCTGGCTAAACAATGACACTCGGGTGTCAACTTCAGATTTCCTTCGCTATGTTAAGAGATCCTCTGTTTCTTTATCAAGATGCTGTGCGTAAAGCCAAAACTAAGTACTTATCGGATATTATCACTAAACACAGCTATAGCTCTCGTGTCTTATTCAATACTATTCATTCTGTTGTCAACCCTCCATCCACCACTCACTTACTAGGGTCTCCTGTTACTTGTGAAAACTTTTTACGATTTTTTGTTGATAAGGTGGATATTATTAGGTCTCATATCACTCCTCCACCTATGATCCCTCTGTTCCCCAGTTCTCTTCAGTTGTGTTTGATCATTTCGAGTCGATTTCCCTGAACTCTCTGGCTGGAAGTTGTCTAACGTCTTAAGCCTTCTATGTGTCATCTTGACATTATCCCCTCTCGTCTTACACCACGTTTTAACTATCATTAACACCTCCCTCTTAACTGGAACTGTTCCACTTCATCTTAAACATGCTATTGTCCACCCACTTAAATAAAAAAAATAACCTTGACGCAACCGTTCTTTCAAATTTTAGACTAATCTCTAAACTCTCGTTTTTGTCTGAAGCTTTAGAAAAAGTTGCCCATCTCCAGCTCCAAGCCTTTCTGGAGACTAATGCTATCTTAGAATCATTTCAGTCTGGTTTTAAAGCACTACATAGCACTGAAATTGTGCTTTTAAAAGTTATTAATGATCTTACTGATTACTGATTCTGGTAATCCTGTTATTTTAGTGCTTTTAGATTTGAGTGCAGCATTTGATACAGTTGATCATGGAATTCTGCTATCAAGATTGGAAAATTGTGTGGGCATTAAGGGTACAGCACTTAAATGGTTCAGATCCTACCTAACTGATAGGAGTTTTTCTGTCAGGTCAGAGGCTTCTTCCACATCCACCCCCCTCACCTGTGGGGTCCTACAACGGTCTGTCCTTGGCCCAATACTTTTTTCCCTGTATATGCTCCTGCTAGGTTCTATTTTTAGAAAACATGGTATCTTGTTCCACTGTTATGCTGACGATTCTCTATTTTCCCCTTAAAAAGAACTCTGCAGACTCCTTTAAAGTTTTACTTGACCGTCTTGATGACATTAAATCATGGTTCATGTTAAATATTTTGCATATTGCCTTTCTTGGCTGCTGCCTCAAAGCACATTGTGCGCTGTCTATCTTGCGTGCTGCACAATATCGTTTAATATTTAGTATCTACTGTTATCTACTGCTAGCTAGTTTATTGTGATGGTGCTGTTTTTTTATTATGTTGCTCTTTTTTTGTTTGCTTTCTCTTCTGTTTTTTTTTTTTCTCCATACAGGTGATCCAGGTGTTTTGTTTGTTTTTCTTTCTTTCTTCCCCCCTTTCTCACCGTCTCTTCTCCCCTTTGGTTTTCTTTCTCTCCCTCTCTTTCTTTCATTCTTTCTCCCTGTCCTATCCCCCAGTCATGTCTGTCCCGTTTGTAGCAACCGAAAATAAAATAAATTCATAATTATAATAAAGGTCAATCAAATGGACCAATATGGCAAGGCCATGATGATCCACTTGGTAAAATAAATCCGCTTGGCATCTTTCTTGGCCTTAAGACAACAATTCTGATGGCTAAAGATCCAAACGGGACACACAAAAAATAAATAAATAAATAAATAAATATTTTGCATATAAATGATCAAAAAACGAAGATTATAATATTCGGCCCCTCTGACCCCTGTTCTTCCCTGAATGTTGACCTTGGCCCCCTGAAAAAGTTCAGAATTCTGTTTGCAAACGATTTAGGAGTGTTTCTCAATTGCTCTTTCTCATTTGGGAAACAAATAAATTCTGTTATTAAAACCAGCTTTTTTTTTTTCATCCGCCGATTTTGAGAGAGTGATACATGCATTTATCTCTTCTAGGCTTGACTATTGCAATAGTCTTTATTTTGGTATTAACCAGACCTTACTCTCACATCTGCACTTAGTTCAAAATGCGGTGGCCTGACTCCTTACAGGGACTCACAAATTTTAACATATCGCCTCAATCTTGTTTACACAGGCTACCAGTACCACGACTTCAAGATTTTGTTGTTTGTCTTTAAATCTCTGAATGGATTAGCTCCATCTTATCTCTCAGACCTTTTACAAAAAATAATCCAAGTAGAGCCTTCAGGTCTGCAGATAAGTTGCTTCTGACTATCCCCAGAACTAGAGGGAAAAACAGAGGTGACAGAGCTTTTGCGATCGCTGCACCCAAACTCTGGAACAGTCTGCACCTTCACATTAGGTCTTTGCCAACACTCAACATTTTTAAAGTTGAAAACACATTTGTACTCTCTAGCTTTCAATTATGACTAGTCTTTTATAGTAATTATTATGTATGTTTACTATTTTATCTCTACTACGTACAGCACTTTGGCTCAACCCGCGTTGTTTTTAAATGTGCTTATAAATAAATTTTTGATTTTATTTTTTGAGACGTTGAACAACTAACAGTTTTACTTATAAGAGCAAAAGAATCCACCATGGACGTTTTGTCCCTCGGCCCATCCTCGTCAGGTCTCTTTCAGGCAGTCCAAGAAACCAAAACTCACATCTCTAAATGACACGTTCAGGCCGCTGCAGTGAGACCAAAGGCCGCCGGGCTCCCTGGGAAACCTTCTAGCAGTCATTCTTGCTGCTCGACAATCTAGTCTCCGAAAGTGTTTTACCTCTAATGCAGTAAAACCAGTCAATTAGGCAGCCTGATTTCAATAGTCTATTCCAAAATAAACTCACCTCTAAGCCCCTCCAAGCTGCTGACCTGTTACCTCAACCTTAGAAAATTTCAGTGCCTTCCATACCTCTTTTTATCACACATCTGGCCACATAGCTACCAAATCCTGTTTTCTTCTACACTTTTGTCACGTTCTCTCATTTTCTATAATTTATCCTAATTTTTCTCTGGCCATTCCTTCCACATTTGGGCAGCAACATCCACTTCTCACAAAGGAATCCATGACCTCCTGATCAGGCTCATGGGCCACTAATTATAACAAGCCTTCCAGTAATACATTCGCAATAATCTCCAAGCCCTTCGCAATGCTCTATCGTCACTACTTCTAGAGGATGTCTTCTTTAGGGATCTGCATGGCCCGGGAGCTGCTGCCAGTCCCCTCTTCCCCAAACCTCAGCATCAGTTCACGATCCTTCATTCACTATTGTCAAATCTAAATGAGGATGTGGACCCAGCTAGGGAATTGTAAGATTAAAACCCTACAAATACATGTAAAAACATAACATTAGTCTTTGGCTTTTCGTCATGTGTGAAATCTGGTTCAAAACCCTCTGAAAATATTTCTTCCAGCTCACAGCCTTCAAGCCATTTTGGAAAACAACTCATCTGAATAAGTAGCTAGCTAGCTAGCTAACTAGCCTACAGTTTCATAAGCATGTAAAAGTCTGATGTACGTGTAGTCAGTGTTGGGGAGTAACGGAATACATGTTCCGCCGTTACGTATTTAAAATACAAAATATGAGTAACTGTATTCCGTTACAGTTACCGTTTAAAAAGGTGGTATTTAGAATACAGTTACTTTGTTGAAATAAATGGATTACACGGCGGCACTTTCCTTTTTCATATTGTGGCGGGTCAGGACTGTTTGGGTTTTGTGTGACAGCTACGTTCTGTTGTTCCAGGCGGCAGCGTTACGGTTGCCATGGTTACAGGGTGACACTCTCTCTCTGCGTATTTCCTGGGTGAGAGAGAGCGCCTTTTTGTTGTTGTTGTGCTAAGCTAATAGGCAGAATGCTACAGGTATAGCTCTAAAGAATGTAGCATCATGGGCAGTGTAGTCCGTGCTGCAGGGAGAATGGACTGTCATACACGTTATGTGTCTGTGAGCGAGGGAGGGAGAAAAAGGAAAAGTACGAGTTGTCATCGAGCAAAAACGGGAGCTGGAAGCATGTAAATATAATAATAACCACTGCAGCCAAGAAGAGAGCCTGACGAGCCCAGTTGTAAGTAAGCTATTAAGACTCGACTGTACACCGTGTTCGTGTTTTCCTCCGAAACAATAAGTTCCATTGGAGCAGCCTTTCAACGCCTCTCTCTGTCTCTCGCAAGCAAAGTGACCCAGACAACAAAGTAAAGCTAGTTTTCAGCTACGAGCTCGACACAGAACCCACCGTATTAGCCAGAGGTCCCTTTACTACGGTTCGGAGCCGCGGACCTTCAGTAACAGTAATAAATCACAGCAATAGTACATTCATGTAGTTGTAAACAGCATGATAATATATTAAGTAATCCAAAGTATTCAGAATATGTTACTCTCATTGAGTAACGTAACGGAATACGTTACAGAATACATTTTGGGACATGTATTCTGTAATCTGTAATGGAATACATTTTAAAAGTAACCTTCCCAACACTGCGTGTAGTTTACCTGCCTGCTAATACTTAACTGATCGTTGACTTCTGGTTGCAAATAAACTGCTATCTGCTTGCTTATTTAACATGAAGGCAAATGAAACAACCTGAACAACAAGTATAATATTACGAACGGAGAATTGCTTAGTGTGACACAACATGCTTAATACTTTTGCATGCATATTAATGGATAAGTATTGTAATTTTTCCAGACAAACCCAGTGAGGATACTTTAGTATTAACAACAAATTAACTACACTTTCACTTCCTATTCTCTTGTCCCAATTGATTGCAGTGCAGTCTATGACTGCCTGCATACTACTTGCTTCAGCATGATAGTGCTGATATTTAAGTTTGTCTGTTATCCCTCACCTCATCTACGCTCACACTGCAGAATTGAGACAATTTAATTTCTTGAGTTTTAAAATGTGTTGCTGAGCTGCTGAGGTCAAGGTTTATATGTGTGTTTGTATGTGGACATGAAGTGTGTTTGGTGATTACTACAGTGAGAGTGAAAAGCTACCATCACACTGGGGGCTAATAGCCTGAAGGAGAACACATGGTAGTATCACTTGATTTAGAGCTATTGGTGTACAATTGCTTTTGTAATCTCTTGAGCCTGCGTGACCTGAAAAGCTATGAGTACAAAGGGCCTGTGCTATGTTTAGCCCCATGTTTTCTTCCATCAGTAACAACACATTTAACTTAAAGCAGTGGCTATGCTGTAAATCCAAGACTGAAGAAAAGAGAAGAGGAAGAGGGGGAAGGGGAGATGGAGGGTGGACTGCTTACTAGAGGATGCTAGTTATCTTCACATTTATTCCCTGCAAGATCTAATTCATTTGCTGTTTCACTCTAAAAACTATTTTTAAGTATTTTTTATTGTAGTTTTCATTGGAGCACATGTATTAACATACACTGAAAGTAGTTTCAGTGCATAAACTTTACCACCTTACTAAAACCCTGACCACTTGTCCACAGACAATTCTTGTAAATCTCATTTAAATAAAATGAAGCTTACTCTCCATAGCTAGTTTTACGTTCCAATTTCATCTCATTTTGAGTATGTTGCACCTGTCTCAATGGACAACTTTTGGACAGTCATTCCCTTTCTGCTCACTCTAGAACAAGGACCAGCATAAGAATCCATTTAAGATGTTGGACTTGGATTTAAACCATAGGATGAAAGATTTATAGTTGAGCAACTGATCATAGTGCTCAGTTTGACATGTGGCAAATAAATTGTTTGTACAGAAAAAGACAAATTATTCAGTGATTGATTTTTGATAGTAGGTGTACCTCATTTTTCAGTGCATGTGCATGCCCATATGGAAAAGAAATAGTAAAAACATATATGATTTACTCATGAAAGTGGCCACTTTCTCATTACTTTCATATATTTTTTTAGTAAGTATACAAAACATACAAGTTTCATTATATAATTTTTCAAGGGCTCCTATGTGTTTTCACTCTTGTATGCTTTTCATACAAGTTTCATACAAGACAGATACAAACTTTATAAGATTTATATATATCTTTTCCATATGGGTGTACACATACTCCTCCATCCACACCCAAAATAGATACAAATACTCACCTCAGGATAGCAAGAACCTAGTGCCTAACAAAAGATAATATTACAATGTGTAAACAGATGCTTTCTATTATGTTGACAGGAGAGAAGGACAATTGCTGCCTAAGCAAAAACCTTTAGTGAGCCCTTATATGTCAGGAGTATCGGAGCAGCTGAGACGTATTTTCTCTAAACACCACATCTCTGTGGTTTTCAAACCCCAAAACACACTTTGCTAAAAAATTGGTCCACCCAAAGGATCACACAGAGTAATATAGTGCATACTGTTAAGTGCCAATATATACACATCAAGAAAACTGATCAACCTCTGGCTGGAGATGGCACTGAATGGCACAACACAAAAGAGCCACCTCTTATGGCCAGGCTATTTATGTTGTTTCTGTCCTGCTCCAGGATTATACTGCATTATACTGTTCCCACAACACAACTTCAGCTCTTCAGAAGCACCTGCACAGACAGCATGTGTGGCAGGGGTGTGGTCTCTGGCTCTGCTGCAGTAGAGGGGTGGCACAGTATGCTCACGGGCACAGGTTGGAGGGGGCAGGTGAGAGGGACTGGAACTAATGAACTCTCCACTCTTTTTAGTGTCTGGAGTTGGGAAGGAGCAGTGGGTGTGGGAAGAAGCTGGGAAGCGGACTGTGCTGAAGCAGTGGGAAACACTGTGTTTCAAAATAAAGGTGCTATGACACTTGAACACCGTGTGGGTCCTGATCATTTCACAGCATGCTAATGCTAAGCTAGCCAAGAACCCGGAGTGATGTTAAAGCTGAGTAAATACTGACCCCAGCCCAGCACCGTGAGCTGTCATTTGTGGTGAAGCCAGCCAACTGAACTTCAACATCTAACAAACTAATGAGCAGTCAGGCTGCAGCCTCCGTTTCTACCTGTTCATGTTTCTAGTAGAATCACAAATGGCAACTGCTTTAAAGGCTCTTTGAGCTGGTTTTCATCTTTGCTTTATTTTGTTTATTTTGTTTTGTTATTTTTCATACCTAAATACTAAGAGAAAGATCACGTGTCCTCATTAGGATAGGCATTTGTGTGGTGTGTGGGACTGTAGCCTGTAGGTTTATTTTTTTAATTGGTTAATATGAGACAGATCATTTTACAGAGCAACATGAAAGTAACTTGATGAGTAATAATAATAATAATAATGATTGCATTTATATAGTGCTTTTCGGGGCCCTCAAAGCGCTTTACAGTTCCACTATTCATTCACTCTCACATTCACACACTGGTGGAGGCAGCTACAGTTGTAGCCAAAGCTGCCCTGGAGCAGACTGACAGAAGCGAGGCTGCCATACCTGCCTACTGGGCGGCAGGTGATGGCCGCCCAGTAGGCACCCAGTAGGCGCCAGGTGAAGTGTCTTGCCCAAGGACACAATGACCGAGACTGTCCGAGCCAGGGCTCGAACCGACAACCTTCCGGTTACAAGACGAACTGCCAACTCTTTGAGCCACGATCGCCCCGATCGAGTACTATAATAAAAGTCTTTCTCCTGGGCGTAATTAAGTGACCTCAACACTGATGAAAACAAAGAGGGGAAATACCTCCAACGTGCACAAAAAAACTTTCAAAGTGGAACCAGTGAGAATCAGTAAGGAGCTGAATTGATATGTGATATCGATACTGGAATCAGAATTGTTAAATTCTTAATAATTGCCATCTCTATGCATATACATATCTACCATCTGCAGCAATACTGCCAAAAATACCAAACTCTGAGATTTTGCAGTGAGTGACAATAAGTGCCACAAACCTTATTAATTTTACTCACATTTTCAGTTTTCTTAATTTACTGTTATTGTACACATTGGTTTATTGAAAGTTTATTCTAGACTTACAGCCCAAGTCCACTTAACACATTCTGCAAAACTAACCATAGATCCATTTTCTTTTATCCTCCACATGTTCTTTGGTATGTCAGATGTGTTAAACAGAAACAGGACTGAATCTGTCCACTACAGACTGAGCCATGCCTTTTAGATGGGCTTCACAATCACACCAGTAAGACTGAGCACAGCATGAGCTTGAAGCAAATAAAAAACCAAAAGACTTGAGAATGGATTGGAGCTAGAAGTGGTTAAAAAAATGAGAAAGCAGAATGAAAGACATGACACATTAGCACAGAAGAGCTTGCAGACTGCTTCTCAGTATGCACAGTGATGTTTTAACATAATGAATAAGGGTAAAAAACTATAGGTTGAAGAAACTAAAAAAAAAACATTTTAGTATATATGCCATATTTATTGCTGAGTCTTCCTTCTCTGGCATCTCCATGTTTGCTGGAGAAGACTCCAGATTCTACATTCAAGCCCTGTGTTGACTTCCATAGAATTAATGCAATTAATTTGCCAGATACATACCTTCTTCCTGCAACTGCCATGCTATTTAGTCGTCTAAATGCACAATACTTCAGGGATTCATTAATATAGATGTTTCTGGATACAAGGCTGTTCAATGTATTTAGACAATGTAGCTGTATACAGTGACACTTGCAAGTAGCATGTAGATCGAATCATGGCACTCAAAAAGATCAGATGTTAAAATGTTATCTCCTATATTGATTGTCTGTTTTGTTTACTATAAAGCACTGTAGCTCTGTAATTAAAAAGCTGATCCAACATCCAAACACAGTCTTAACTTTTCATTAAGGAGATGTTTTTCTTCAATGAGACCTTGTTTGTTGCTCCCTCAGTGTCCCTTTACATTTCAATTTCTGGATATTTTTAAAATTCACTTTCAAGTCTTTTAAGCCACTTAACTTTGGTTTCAAAACTCAAACTAAATGAAAAGTATTGCGCTTTACAGAAACAGAGGAGATGCTGGAACATAGCACAGAACACTGGGTCCTAAACATTAGCAGTCTCTGTGACCCTTTCCTTTCTTGAGCCATCCCTCTCTCTCTTTCTCTCTCACAAACACACAATATTGTCTGATATTATTTAAATAATAGATGGTGTACTGTTCTGTAGTGGTCTTTTGGGTAGTCAGTAATGAACTGTTCATATATTGTAACCTCAAGTTACCAATACGTGAGCTCATCTTGTGTCCCCTCATTTTGAGGACCTGCTTCTGCTTCACTCGCTGACTGCTTCTGAAATTTAACCTCATAGTGTTTCATGGTCTTGTGCAGGGAAATTTCACCATCTCCAACTGGCTGTGGCAAATGATTCTCCTATTGTTCTTTGTCTTAAAAGGAAGTTTTTCTATCCCATTGTTGCCAAAGGATTGCTCAAAAGGGGGCTGTTTGATTGTTGGGCTTTTCTCTGTATCATTGTAGATTCTCTACACTACAATATAAAGCACCTTGAGGAAACTGCTGTCGTAACTTGGCGTTAGAGAAACAAAACTAAATTGAAGTGATCTATATAGCATCATATTTGATCTTTGCTCACGGTCTTCAGTAGCTGCTGATAGATAAGACAGCAGCAACTGAGCAAAAACCATTTGTCAAAAAGAATTATTGATAAATGGTTTTTGCTCAGTTGCTGCTATTGATGAGCTCTAAGAGTTTCCTCAGAGCTGGTTTTGATGTCACTCCCAAGTTGAGCACATTCCAGTAGTAAAATCATAAAGGCAAAGGAAAACAAGACTTGCTCAGCAAGGCAAAGTTACTGATCCTCATGTACTAATATTTGCATGAAAATGTTTTTACCGTGTGCAAAATTACTGTCAAATCTATGAAACGTGCTGTCGTGGTCCTCCAGTCCTCCTGTGTTTCTCTGCCATCCTCTCTTTTCTCTCATTTTCTGTCTCCTTTTCTATCAGCATGAATGTATGGGTGTATTTGTGTGTGTGCTTCTAACCACACCTTTCCTTGCAGGGGTAGGATTGTTTCGGGATTCCCGCACTCCACTCTGGCACACATAAAGTGATCAAGCTAACCCATTTGTCATCTGCTGATCAACCTGCCACTACTGGGATAGACTCTTCAGCCTTTGCCTGAGAGTTGAACTAACCACGTTAGTAAGATCATCTCTAGTCATTAAGTCTCTCGCATGTCTTGTCTGATTAGTCACCTGTTTCTCTCTTCTGTGCACAAACCCCATTGTTTCCCTGGTCGGAGAAATCTGTGTAAGAGACAATGGTGGAGGACATTCTGTTCCTGTTCATGTGAAGAGCTCATTAATGCCAAAAATTTGGAAAGTTTCCTTTCCAAAGGACCTTACCATATGATTTCATAGATTTCTGGATATTGGCTGAGGAGGGGGTTATGGAGCTCCCAAGAGCTTGTCTGATGATATTAGGAATACATTGGGAGCCACTGATTTGCCTGACTCACTCGACTCTTTCATTTTAATGTGTATTAGAGTGGATGATCATATGCAGGAGTTCAGAAGCAAGAGAAACTACAACTCCCTGAGGTCAATGCGCCAAGCAATTTTTGTACAAGAGGTTTTTGTACAAGAGTCTAACTAATGACCTGTGTTTGCCTTTGGAGGGGTGCAGCTAAGTACTGCATTAGATGGCTCCCGGCTACCTGATATAACACATCAAACCCTTCCCGTGTCTCTCATACTCTCTGACAATCATGTTGAATACATTCACTTGTATGATTTTGAAGCTTCCAGCATTTCATTGGTTCTTGGGCACCCTTGGATAAGTAAGCATAACACCCAGATTGAATGGAAGAGAAACTAATTCTTGATAGAGTTAGTTTTTCAGGAACTGCTCTCTCTTAGGGAAAGCAACCAAAACCTCCCAATCTGTGTTTTTTTTCTCTCCCTCCACATACAACTCCTCGATAGACCTAATTCCAGGGACCCCTCCTCCCAACAGCAGATTTTATAGCTTAATGAAACCGGAATGTGAAGTCCTGGAGAAATACATAACTGAATAATCAGCTGCCGGTATTATCCGTGTATCTTCCTCTCCTTAAGGAGCGGCTTTCCTCTTTTTTGAGAAGAAAAAGAACCTTACGGCTTTGTATTCACTTTCGTGGTCTTATAATATATAATATAATATCCTCTTAGCCTCTTTTCTCATCTGCATTTGAGTTATTACAGGGAGCCACAATTTACACAAAAACTGGATCTTTGCAATGACTATCACCTGGTTTCTATGAAGGAAAATGGTAAATTATGTCCTCTCAGATTATCTTAATTGGTTTGTGTTTGTCTATATAGATGAATTTCTGACTTTCTGAAAGACTCTTTCTGAACATGAACCTCACGTTTGTCAGGTGCTGCAGCACCTCCTGGAAAATAAACTGTTTGTCAAAGGGGAGAAGTGTGTTATACATTAACTCTTTCGTTCCTAGGTTACATTGTGGGACATGGATAGATCAGCACAGACCCAGCAAAGATTCAAGTGGTAACATCCACTCAGAAATACCTCCAAGTCTTTCTTGGTTCACTAACTTTTACCACCAGTTTGCAACTTTAGTAAGATCGCTCTCTCACTTCCTGACCTCACATTTTCTAAAGCTGCCTTCAGGTGGGATGATGCAGCACAAAATGCCTTTTCCACCCGCAAGGACCTTATTTGCTTCTGCTCCAGTTCTCGTCCAGCCAGACATGTCAATTGGCAATTCATTGTTCAGGTCAATGCCTGTGATTCTGGAGTTGGAGCCATCTTATCCCAGTCAAAGGAAGGTAAAATACATCACTGTGCCTTCTTCTTTCTTTGCTCTCTCCAGCAGAAAATTATATCGTTGGGGACCGGAAGCTGTTGGCATCCAGAGTCCATTCAGAAGTCATCCAGTCATCCAGTTATCGAGGTCATCCATATGACCTGTGGACATACCGGCAAGTTCACCTGTCACCTAGGTAAAAACCACATCTCATTTCTTCAAGATTTGTTCTGGGAGCCAATATTTGTAAAAGATCCCCATGAATATGTGTCTGTCTATTGAATTTGTGCCCAAAGCAAGACAGGCAGGTTTCCCCAACCTCGTTCAACCCCTGAACGTCCATGGTGCCATATACCTCTGGATTTTGTCATTAGCCTACCTCCCTTGGAGCTCAGGCTAGTCTCTCAACTGGTTTCCATACTCAGAGCAATGGCCAAGCAAAAATCACTTACCAAGAGCTGGAGATGGCACTCCGGTGTGGTGACTTCCAACCCATCCACAAAACATGTCCCTTTACTCACTGAAACTCTCGCCATATTCTATCAGTCCATTCAAAATTGATGACATAATCAATCCCATCTGTCCAACTACATCTTCCGCACAACATGTACATCTGCAATGTTTCCCACAGTTTGCAGTTTAAGGTTATCCTCTGTGGTCACCATCTGACCGCCTGCTACCCACCTGGCTCATCGATAGGCATCCAGCATATTCGGTCAGGTCAATTATGGACATTAGATGCCATGGCAGAGGCATGCAGCATATAGTGGGCTTGGAAGGGTTATGGCCTAGAGGAATATTCCTGGGTGCCTTGTTTGGCCATCTAGATAAAACCATGGTTAAAGACTTCTATCACAACCATCTTGCTTCCGTTTTTGAGGGGTTTGAGTCCAGCTTGGCTCACTGGTTATGACACATGCATGCCAGTCTATTTTGTTCTTACCACCATGTGTATGTTAGTAATTCAGAATTCTTAGGAACCAACAGTGGTGTGGAATCTCCATATGATTTTCAAACTATCTGCATACTGTCCTGCCCTGATTTTTCTATACAAGGAAACACATATACCTCAACGTGAAGCAGATGAAAGGATTACGAGAATCCTGCACCTCTGAGGGCATTTGCACACCCGAACAGTAACATCCATGCAGACCCACCTATTCTTAAGGCAGCTGTTCACCGACCACATAATTTCACTGGATGAATTTGTGGATAATGACAGGAATTGAGAATTGGTTCTTGCAGAGAGCGAGCTGTGTCCACGACAAAAACAACTGTATTACGCTGCTAACACAAATTTGGTCTTTGCAAGTACATGTACAGACAGCGTACTAACATAAAGCTAGCCAAAAACCCAAAGTGACACTAAAGCTGAGTGAATGCTGATCCCAGTCCAGGACCCGCAGTCAAGTGAGCAGTCATTTGTGAGCTGAGGTAAAGTCAGCTACCACTGAATTTTATCAGATAACAGTGGGTGATAAGGCAGGCTGCAGCCTTTATTTCTGCATGCTCATGTTTCTACAGCAGAATTTCTGGCAATTGCAATGAAGTTTCTTTGTGCTGGTTTTCAGCTTTCCTTCATGCTGTTAGCTCTCTGTTGGGTCCAAATAAACACATTTGAACAGTACTGAATATACAATGAGACAATAATCCTATTTTTCTCAGCTTCAGGTCAGTCAGCTCTTAGAGACGATTTCTCTCCCTCCTAAGATGTGGCCCCAGCTTTGCTCAAACTGTCTCACTGACATCCTATGAACTGGAACTGTCATTGCAGCGTAAAAAAAAAAGTTTTGATTCAAAGGTGATATCCAAAAGACTCACAGACTACAAGAAAATGTAGAAAACAAGTGGAGGACAAAAACCATGTAACCTACCCTGTCATCCCCACATGAGAAACTACGGAGCCACGCAAAGGACATTGGAGAAAAAAAATAAGGATCAATTTTTGCGAGATCCCAAGTTACTTTTGCGAGATCTCGCAAAACGTTTGTGAGATCTCTCAAAAGTTCATCTTCATTTTTTTTCTCCAATGTCCCTTGTTTATACTGGGAAACCTGCAGAAAGTGAAGTTTGTGGTTCTGGAGATGACTGCCAAGTAGTCAAAATAATCCAGAAATTATATTTTTTAGAACTTAAATTCAAGGTTTAAAGCTCAGAGTATTGAGACATGCAGGCTATAAATAACAAACAGAAGTTCAAAAGTTGTAACGTTCACAAGACCTCCAATTGATTTAAAAAAAAAAAATGTAGCTTAAGGACTGAAATATATCTATTATTGAAATTTTTTAATGAGTCTTACTGGAACTGTCTCTTTTGACTGGCAACACAAAATTGTTTAACATGAAATTAACATAACATAGAGTTAAAGATGTCCAATCACGTTCTTTCCAAGTTTAGACCTACCCTGTATATTTGTTTTTAGATATTTTCATTTCTAATATTCAGTTTTTAAAAAATCAACCTGAATTATTCTTTATGAGGTATTGTTTACAAATGTACACATGCAGTAGTCTGTACATCTTACATCCTTTGAAATAAATAATATGAAGCATTAATATATATTGTCCAATGCTCAGATAGCAGCTGAAACACTGGTGACATCTGTCACTGCCATATGTGTGTCTCTGTTTTCCTGCAATGTAGTCAGCTGCATGAAAAAGACATGATATTTTCCCTCCACAGCATTAAATAAAACCTGATGGAAGGTCAAAGCTCTTTACTTTTATGTTGAACTAAAAACGGGAATCTGGATTTATTCACTGTGTATGGCTAATGTTGTTATTTACCATAAAGTAATTCAGAGTCATTCATACCAGTAACCAGAAAGGATAACATATTTGTTAAATATATAACTTTCTACAGGATTTAATATAACATCATTATATAAAAGTCCAGAGCCTCTGTGCTTCATCTCTGTGCCTTAACTCTGTGCTGTCCATCTTCTAGGGTGGGTCTGCCAAAAAAAAGAAACAACCAGAAACCCAGCTTGTCCTGAGGACCTCCTTCACTCTTTTTCCTCCAAGATAAATGTATCTGTTGATAATAATATGAACTCTGGATTCCAGTTCTTAATTGAAAAGAACAGACTACATAGATGTGATAGATTTGTATTATAGCTAACTAGTATAGGTACCTAGCTAGCAACAAGCCTCTAACATGCTAACTGCTAATCTTGCTAACGAATTAACTATGCCAGCTACAAAATTATATTAGATGTTGTATGGAACTATAAAATGTTAAAATGTCTGTCCTTTTTATTATAGAGACTTGGCTGTATTTACCTTAAACTTTAAAACGAGCCATCATGTAAATCTTGGTAAATCCATTAGCAAATACCCTCAAAATTGGTGCAGCGAGGCTACTTAAAAAGTGTATGGGGACATCTTCGCAGTCACGTCTAGGAGGTGTGTGGGTGGGTGTTGGACGCAGACTGTGCAGACTCTGGCTCGAAAAGTACAACAAAGCCCCCACAAACAAGAAATTTTGTCTTCATTTTTGTATAATGGCAGGAAGTTGTTGTCCATCTTTATACAGTCCAGATAAACTGGAGATGGTTGCTGGAGGACGATTCATTATTGATAATATTCACTCTAAATTTTTCGTTGTGATGGAGTAATGTATTATTCAGTTCAATATTCAATAGTAACCGGATAGGATTACACCTAATTAACATATTAATTATTCTAGGTAATTATCATAGCTAACCTTAACCCTACCCACAAAGTAAAATTTTGTCATTCTAAACCTTTGTTTATATTATTTAAAAAGGAAACCGAGCACAACATTAAAACCATTTCTTTTTCTTTCTTTCTTTTTTCTTTTTTTTTCTTTGCCTGTCCTGTTTGGATCTTTAGCCATCAGAATTGTTGTCTGAAGGCCAAGAAAGATGCCAAGCGGATTTACTTTACCAATTGGATCATCATGGCTTGCCATATTGGTCCATTTGATTGACCTTTATTATAATTATGTATTTATTTGATTTGATTTTCGGTTGTTACAGACGGGACAGACATGACTGGGGGATAGGACGGGGAGAAAAAATGAAAGAAAGAGAGGGAGAGAAAGAAAAATAGAGGGGAGAAGAGATGGTGAGAAAGGGGGGAAGAAGAAAAAAGAAAAACCAACAAAACACCTGGATCACCTGTATGGAGATAAGGAAAAACAGAAGAGAAAACAAACAAAAAAGAGCAACATAATAAATACAACACCATCACAATAAACTAGCTAACAGTAGATACTAAATATTACATGTTATTGTGCAGTATGCAAGATTGACAGCGCACAATGTGCCTTGAGGTAGCAGCCAAGAAAGGTGTAGTTTGTGTCTGTGAACACCTGTGTGTACACTTGTGTGCATCAGCACGCTTGTACTCAAAAGGTTTCTCCATGTAACGATCTGCTAGGGAGTGTGGCGAACCATAGCCCCGTCCCCCAGGGCATGAAGCAGGTATGGAGGAGATCCAGGCCCCTGACATCCAGAGGCCCCAGAATACCAGGACCCAAGGAGGACCACCAGGGGGGCAACAGTGCCACCCTCCTGGGAAGAGCTGAGGAGAGCCCCAAACGAGAAGTCACCCAGCAGCTACGGAACAGAGGCCAGAGGGGGTTGCAGTGACGTGCCCGCGAGCTCTGCCGGCAACCAGCTGTGCCAGAGAGGACCGGGCCTCAGGCCCAGAGGCCTGAGGGCACCCCACCCCCCAGAAGGGGCCCAGCCAGACACCAGGCATTCTAAACCCTTATTTATATTATTTAAAAAGACATTAAAACTATTTCTGATTAAAGTATCAAGAAAGCTATTAAGACCTTTCACCTGTGCTGTCTCTTTAATGTTTTTATTTAATACTCTCCCAATGGCTTTGTTCTATGTGTTTTAATGTGAGAGCAGATGTAGTGATGACAATAAAAATATTTATGCCCCTGAACAACTATTAATAAAGATTATGAGGGGAAAAGAAGTTGCTGAGGGGAAGGATATCTGGAGTTCTCAGCATTTGTATCTTAATTTTGAGCATTTTGTGAATTACAGTGCTTTGAAAAACTGAAAATAATAATCGAAAGGGAACTGCTAATAATGATCTGCAACAATTCATTGACATAATCAATGACATCAACTATAAAAATTTGTTAACCAAAATTGTATTGTCAATGCATCAACTAATACCACGTAAATGTGTTCTCTTTCAAACATTCGTTTCGGTGTCTCACTATGGGGAACGCTCTCTCAGTGTTGTCCTCAGAAGCCTCTATATCATTACTCCAGCCAGCATTGGCTGGCAGTCGTGAGGCTTGCATCAGGGAGGGGCCACCCTCCTCCCTATAAAAGGGTGTGACGCAGCGTCACTCATCATTCCTCTTCTCGCTTCTTAGAAACCTCATCTCTCCTGACTGTGAAAGTGAGTGCTAGCCTAACTGTCCACACGAGCAAGCTAACACCTTGGTCACCGGGCGCTAGTGCGGTTCGCGTTTCGAGTCGCTTGCTCTTCACCACAGAGCCAGGTCGGAGAGTGTGTTAGCTGTCACTACGCACCTAGCACAACAGCTAGCTGACCAAGCTAACTGTCTTTGCTACACACGGTCACCAAGCCAAGTAGCACAAGCGCTAGCCACCACACTAGCTAGGTCATACTAGCTCACCATAGCTACCCGACCGAAAGAAGAAAAAAGATCAGCGTTAGCTGTCCAGCCATTCCAAGCTAGCTACACCAAGCTTCCTTAATATGGCAGACTGCAAACCGCTGCCCAGAATTTGCCCCTGCGGTTGCAAAATCTCAGGTTCAGATACACATGACGCGTGTGTGATGTGCTTCGGGCTGCAACACGCCCAAGCGGCTATTTCCACACCGGGTTCATGCGAACACTGCGCTCGCTTCACCCTAAAAAGCCTTCGCTGAAGAAGGACCCAATGCTGTCTCCAATCGGCCTGCCGATGGAGCACACTGAGTCAGCCACACCAGGCACCAGCTGGGGCGACGAGATGGACATCATCCTCCTGCTGGTGGATGATGCCGAGGTCAGCTGCGAGGCTATGTTGTCTGATTCCCTCGAGGCTAGTGATGAGCTACTCAGCGAATCCTCTGAGGCAACGTCGGAACATCTCGTCTCGGACGAGGATGACGACGTTTTCTTTGCCCCCTCTGGTTGGAATTCTGCGACACAAGGGGCCGATTGTGATAACCCCAGCACACAGTCCCGCGGATTGGAGCTATTTGATGTTGCAAAACGGGCAGCTGAAAAGCTGGTAATCCCATGGCCCGCTGTGATAACAGAGACCTCCACCTCACAATACAAGGGTAAAAGGCTCCCCAAAGCAAAGCGCACTACTAAGCTAGTACTGCCGCTTTTCCCCGAATGCGTGGACAAGGTCACACGCTGCTGGGCAAAGCAATTTTTGTCACCCAACCCCATGCAGGGAGTGGCGGCGTTTGAATGCGCTGGAATGAAGGAGAAAGGCATCTACCAAATTCCCACAGTGGAGAATCTGGTGGCCAGAAAATCCCTGCCCTCCAAGGCCGAACGCCTGCAGTCCTCCCTGGCTGACAAGGCGTATAAATCAGTTGCCACCAAGACCAGACTGCTGCGAACCTGGATGCTAGCGAGCTGTGGGAAGAGCTGGGCGTTGTTACGGACCAGTGTCTCTACCTCACTAGAGCAGCGGTACAAGCGGCGGGCAGAGCTCTCAGCATCATTGTCCTACAGGAGAGGGCAAGATGGCTGAACTTGTCGGGGCTTTCGGACAGAGAAAAACGTGACATTCTGGATAAAAGCATCGACCCCGCTGGCCTTTTCGGGACTGCTGTTGCCACCATGCAAAGACAGTGCGAGGAGAAAGGGAAAGAGGGAGAGGCCCTGCAGCTGTGTCTCCCTAGGAAGACCCAGCCTGCGCCCCCGCCTCCACCCAGTCGGCACATGTTCGCTCAGGTCACCAGCCGTCTAGCCGGCGTGCCGACATTTGAAATCCCTCGCCGCCCAGGTCCGCAGGTCGCGGCCCAGGGTCCCCTAGGATCGCAGAACCCTAAGACCCACTGGCCCAGGAAACATGTCCCGCCTGCTGCCGCTCAGGGTGCCCCACCACCAGCCAAGCAGTCGGACCGCAAGAAGAAACGGACTGTCTAACATCCCCCACGGGGAGATCGGAGTCGGACTAGCCCGGGCTCCAAGTTCACTCGAGGGCTCAGTTCCGGAGCCCGTTCGGAGAAGTGTGTTCTGCCTCCGTCTTTCAGCGCCTGGGACTCGAGTTGGATCCCACAGAGCGCATTTCAACAAAGAGACGATGAGACACTGTTCAGCTGCACCAAGCATGTCACAGTCTCACAAAAACACACTGTTTATTAAAAACTCACGCCTTGCATCCAGGCATGTTGCCAAGGGCACAGGAAAAATGTGTGAAAAACACAGAAGGTATGTTGAAAAACATAATGCCCCCATGCACCCATACACCACCGGGGTCGATTCCCTTAGTGGTGTCCGGCCCCATGAGCGCTGGTCAAGCGCATGCGCAGTTGCGTCTGGCCCACAGGATCAGTTTCCGCCACAAGAGGGAGCCAAAGCTCCGTCTACAGTGGGGTGCCTGACTTTGGGGCCGCTGTCAGCAAGAATAGAGAGATGGCGAGCTCTCGCTGTGCCAGAATGGGTTGTGAGGACATTAGAGTAAGGCTATCGTTTGCAATTCGCAACCACCCCTCCCAGATTTCACAGAGTGATTTTCTCGCTTGCAAAAGGCGAATCAGCCAGGATTCTGCAAGAAGAAATAACTACCTTGCTATCAAAGGAAGCAGTACGAGAAATACCCCAGGAGCAGAGCCAATGCGGCTTTTACTCAAAGTATTTTCTCGTGCCCAAGAAGGGAGGGGGACTGCGTCCAATACTGGACCTACGGGCTCTGAATCAGCATCTGAGGTCATACACATTCAGGATGTTGACGACCACCACTCTGCTGCATGTAGTGCGCCAAGGGGATTGGTTTACATCAATAGACCTGAAGGACGCATATTTTCACATTCCTATTTACCCACCTCACAGAAAAATCCTGCGCTTTGCGTTTCAGGGCAGAATGTGCGAATACCAGGTCCTGCCGTTTGGTCTCTCACTGAGCCCTCGGGTATTTGTGAAATGCACAGAGGCAGCCATAGCCCCACTGAAGAGGCGGGGCATCCACATAGCAACATACGTAGACGAGTAGCTGCTGCTATCAGAGTCAGGAAAAATGGGAAGAGAGCACACCAGGTTGACAGTGGACCATCTGATTGCTCTGGGTTTCACCATTAACATTAACTACGAAAAGAGTGTCCTGCAGCCAGCTCAGGGCATCTCTTTCATAGGAACAGCTCTAAACTCCACCTCATACAGAGCGTGTCTCTCTGTAGACAGAGTAAAAAAAAAATGCTATCACATGCTGGCATTTTTCAGGTGGGAAGAGATCTCCCATTCAGAAGATGCCTGCAGATGCTGGGATTAATGGCGTCTTCACTGGCGGTCATTCCACTAGGCAGACTGTATATGAGGGAGTTTCAGCGATGGGTTGCATCACTGAGACTGAATCGAAAGCGCCATACCAACCGCCATATCAGAGTGACAGCAGACTGCGCTGCGGCACTCCACTGTTGGAGAAATCCCACATTTCTCACTCAGGGAGTGTCACTGGGGGCTGTCACAGCCAGAAAGGTGGTGACCACGGACGCGAGTCTCACGGGCTGGGGTGTCACTCACGAGGGCAGAGCAGTGAGCGGCAGCTGAGACTCACAACATAGGGGTGCTCACAAACTGGCTAGAATTGCTAGCAGCGTTTCTAGCACTGAGGCAAAGAGTGCACCCGATTCACGCGGGATAACTCTAGAGTCACACTCAGGCCAAATCCGGCCTTTGTGCCCAAAAATCCTTATCTTCAATGCACCCCATTGGAGCTGGAAGCTTTTTGCCCTTCTCCTTTCTCCTCCCCTGAACAGGAGCGCCTCCATGCTCTCTGTCCAGTTAGGGCTTCATGTATCTATATAGAGAGAACGAAGGCTTTCAGGAAGTCGGACCAGCTATTTGTTTCTTGGGCTAAACCACATCTTGGCAAGCCCGTTAGCAAACAACGCATTTCCCACTGGATTGTTGAGGCGATCCAATTGGCTTATTCCAGCACGGGTCTGCGCCCCGTGTGAAAATGTGAAAGCATTTCAAACAAATGAAGGTAAATGTAGATTGTGCAGAGCCACATTTAAAACACAAGCTGTTATTTCAACTCTGAATGGGTCAGTTTTAAGGACTTGATACCTTGTTAATGTTAATGTTTGTACAATTGTACAATGATTTGCATAATGTTTATGTTAGCTTACCTGTCGTGAACTTATTAGGATGTTACTTGCTAAAAAAAACAACTCTCCCTCCCATTCTACTTTTATATACTCTAGGAACAACAAGTAGGCATGCAGTGTGAGAGCAAAGTGCTCTAATGGGATGCTATGGTACTATAAGGTCATTAAGATAAGATTGGGTCTGATTGGGTCTGTTTAATTCAAAATCCTGCTCCTCACATACAAGGTCTTTATTTAAGACCTTGTATGTGAGGAGCAGGATTTTGAATTAAATTCTGGATTTAACGGGGAGCCAACGAAGGGAAGCCAGTATAGGAGAAATATGCTTGCTCTGTCTAGTCCCTGTCAGTACTCTTGCTGCAGCATTTTGGATTAACTGAAGGCTTTTCAGGAGTTTTTAGGACGTCCTGATAATAGTGAATTACAGTAGTCCAGCCTAAAGGTAATAAATGCATGAGCTACTTTTTAGCGTCACTCTGAGACAGGATATTTTTAATTTTAGAGATATTGCGCAAATGGAAGAAAGCAGTCCTACATATTTGCTTAATATGTGCATCGAAGGACATATCCTGATCAAAAATGACTCCAAGGTTCCTCACAGTGTCACTGGTGCGCAAGGTAATGCCATCCAGAATAAGAATCTGGTTAGATACCATATTTCTAAGATATTTAGGGCCGAGTACAATAACCTCAGTTTTATCTGAATTTAGAAACAAAAAAATCAGAGGCCATTCTTTATGTCTTTAAGACATTCCTGCAGTTTAACTCATTTGTGTATGTTTTCTGGCTTCACGGATAGATAAAGTCGGGTGTCATCAACATAGGAGTGAAAATGTATGCTATCCCTTCTGATGATGCTGCCTAAGGGAAGCATGTATAACGTAAACAGAATTGGTCCTAGCACTGAACCCTGTGGAACACCATAATTAACCTCAGTGTGTGAAGAGGACTCTCCATTTACATTAACAAACTGGAGTCTATTAGATAGATATGATACAAACCACTGCAGCACAATACCTGTAATAGCTACAGCATGCTCTAATTGCTTTAATAGCGATTAGAGCGATCAGACAGAATATCAACAACAGTCTCACTGTTGACTCAGTGCAGAGGTCTAGCAGGACATGCACACAGATGAGCCCACTGTCACAGGCCATAAGATCATTTGTAACCTTCACTAAAGCTGTTTCTGTACTATGATGAGCTCTCAAACCTGACTGAAACTCTTCAAATAAGCCATTTCTCTGCAGATGATCTGTTTGCTGTTTGACAACTACTCTTTCAAAAATCTTTGATATGAAAGGAAGGTTGGAGATTCGCCCATAATTAGGAAAGACCGCTGGATCAAGAGATTGCTCTTTAGGTAAAGGTTTAACTACTGCCAGCTAGAAGGCCTAGGGTACATAGCCAGTTACTAGAGATAAGTTGATCACACTTAAGATTGAAGCTTTAATTAATGGTAGAATTTCTGTGAGCTGTCTTGTAGGAATGGGGTCTAAAAGATGGAGGAAGTAATTACTGAAGTTAACTCAGAACGATTGGAGAAGAAGACTGTAAATAAATATTAAAAGTAGCTGTAAATAATGTTACATCTGTGAAATGATTATGAGTAATTTTTTTCTCTAATGGGTACAATTTTATTTGTGAAGACGTTCATGAAATCTAGTTTATTAATTACTAGTTAATGTTAAAGGAATGGTTGGCTCAACGGTGCTCTGACTTTTTGTCAGCCTGGCTACACTGTTATCCAGGCTACTCCAAGAGTCAAGTCTTTCTGATTTAAGGCTCTCAGTGTCCAGAGTCATACGTAGTGAGAAGGTAAAATTATTAACAAGATAATCAACCTCTGTTGGAGTAGCATTCAGGTAGCTGCTCTCCTCTGTGTTGGTACAGGGCATTGAAGATGATAACAGTGGGTGAATTATATTCTTAAACTTACTTACAGCACTTTCAGAAAGACATCTGCTGTGATGAAAACTACTACCCACTGCTGTGTATTTTAATTATTGTAAATTTAAAAGTTGCTTTTACATGGATTAAAAGTCTGTCTTGGTATTTGGTTGATCAATAGGCTGGTGTGGAAAACTGCTGCCACACCGCCCCCTCAGCCTCTACTTCGTGGATTCTTAGTATAATTTGGGGGTGCTGATTAATTTAAGATAACATAATCATCCTGTTGTAAACAGATTCCTGTAAGGCAGATTAAATCGATTTGTTGATCAGTTATTAACTCATGTAGTAACAAAGACCAAATGTTTAATAATGCACATTTCACTGTTTCTTTTTGGTGCTGTTGAGGATACTGTATTGTTCTTTCTTGGTGATTTTTTATGTTTAAGTAATTTTTGCTGTTTTTTAGCTTGTTTTGAAGACATGCAGCAAAGGGCCGCAGATCAGACTCGAACCTGGTGCTTCGAAAGTGGTGCTCAGTCAAGCAGTTTAATTGGGATTTAACATTAGTCTATCAGAGAAACTATAATATAAAACCAAATTTGTGATCAGTAATAGTCATTTCTAATTCTGTTTTGTTCTGGTTTACTATTATTAAGCAAAGGCATATAGATGAGATCCAAATTTAATGCACCACAAGTATAACGTAGACTAAAGCATTTTCCATCATTTGTAAAGGGTGAACATGGCATCAGTTAGCTTCTACTCATTTTTAATCAGTCTCTAAAACTGTTTATTCAATTATGACACTAATTAATTAGTGCTTTGCAAATGCTCTAGACTCACACTGTGTTAAAACAAGGACAAGGCCAACCCCACCAAGAAAAGTTTAGGGGAAACACTAATGTTTTGTTCCTTCAGCTCCTGTGATGAACTACAACGTAAGTATCGCCAGTCACTACTGTTTAGTGTTCAATATAGTTTGAAAACTGCATTGAATTAATAATGATGAATCCATTTTAGGCTTTGTATCATGTAGGACTACAAAATATCAAAGAAAGTGGACCACTAAATCTAAAATTAAGAAAGATTAGAAAACTAAAGACTGTATTAAATAGAAATGTTAGGCTTTTCTCTTTGCTCTTTTAAGCTCTCACTGTTGGGTTTTCCTCAAATATAAAGAAGAAAAATAAAGACTGTTTGTACTTAATTGAAGAGTGAAGAGAAACCGGGTGAGCAGCGAGAGCTACTTGGCTTGAACAGGCAAGAAGCAAATCCAAAGAAACACAATGTCATTAATCAGTTAGAGGAAGGCAAGCATGCTAGCAGGGAATGCTACAATGAGCGCAGCAACTGCCTTTGCAAGATGAAAAGGAATTTAAGTAAAAGAAGGACAATAAAACCAGAGACTTGTGTTGCTTATTTAAGCACCCACACTAAAAATGACATGTGAGTGTACAGCATGTTAAAATGTGATGCAAAGCATGCCTAAATAAGGAGTTGAAAGTGAGATTGCTCCCTGTTGCAATGCAGTTGCCTCTACTGCCCTGTTACCAGTGGCTTTGAGAAAACATTGTTATTTCATTGAAATGTTTCAGTGAGTGACAACAGGTTCAACCAAATAGCTTCCACTATTATAAAAACAGCAAAAAGCTGCTAATAAAAATTAAAAAAAAAAAAAAAAAAAAAAAAAATCACACCATTTTAAAAAAAAACTACATTAATTCAATTCAATTCAATTTTATTTATATAGCGCCAAATCACAACAAATGTCGCCTCAAGGCGCTTCATAGATACAGAGAAAAGCCCAACAATCATATGACCCCCTATGAGCAAGCACTTTGGCGACAGTGGGAAGGAAAAAACTCCCTTTTAACAGGAAGAAACCTCCGGCAGAACCAGGCTCAGGGAGGGGCGGCCATCTGCTGCGACCGGTTGGGGTGAGAGAAGGAAGACAGGATAAAGACATGCTGTGGAAGAGAGACAGAGATTAATAACAGATACGATTCAATACAGAGAGGTCTGTTAATACATAGTGAGTGAGAAAGGTGACTGGAAAGGAAAAACTCAATGCATCATGGGAATCCCCCGGCAGCCTACATCTATTGCAGCATAACTAAGGGAGGATTCAGGGTCACCTGGTCCAGCCCTAACTATATGCTTTAGCAAAAAGGAAGGTTTTAAGCCTAATCTTAAAAGTAGAGATAGTGTCTGTCTCCTGAATCCAAACTGGAAGCTGGTTCCACAGAAGAGGGGCCTGAAAACTGAAGGCTCTCCCTCCCATTCTACTTTTAAATACTCTAGGAACAACAAGTAGGCCTGCAGAGCGGGAGCGAAGTGCTCTAATAGGGTGATATGGTACTACAAGGTCATTAACCCTCATAATGTCCTCCCGATTTCCATACAACTGGGGTGATCAGGGGTCAAAACTGTCCCCGCTTCATTTGAGTGTTTTTTAAAGTATAAAGTATAAATTGTCAATCAATTCAGTGTTACACCTTAGTTTTACTTAAGACCAACACATTAACACAAAATTTACCCAACATTTTACATTTTAGGGCCACCACACCTTGTTTACAAAAAATACACCCTGTTTTTTAAGCGAAAATAAAACAAGAAAATTAAATATTTAATTGTTTAGATAATTTTGACTATCTGACTAACTACAGAGTGCTGTATGTTGAACTTTAGTGAGAATTTTTTTTTTGAACCATTTAAATTTTTTAAATGGCAGCACATAATCACACCTGTGGTCCTCAGGGGTCAAAAATGTCCCCACTTCATTTGAGTGTTTTTTAAAATATAAAGTATAAATTGTCAATCAATTCAGTGTTACACCTTAGTTTTACTTAAGACCAACACATTAACACAAAATTTACCCAACATTTTACATTTTAGGGCCACCACACCTTGTTTACATAAAGTACACTGTGTTTTTAAGTGGAAATAAAACAAGAAAATAAAATATTTAATTGTTTAGATAATTTTGACTATTTGTCTAACTAAAGAATGCTGTATGTTGAACTTTAGTGAGAAAGTTTTTTTTCAAGCGTTTATAAATTTTAAATGGCAGCACATAATCACACCTGTGGTCCTCAGGGGTCAAAAATGTCCCCACTTCATTTGAGTGTTTTTTAAAATATAAAGTATAAATTGTCAATCAATTCAGTGTTACATCTTAGTTTTATTTAAGACCAACACATTAACACAAAATTTACCCAACATTTTACATTTTAGGGCCACCACACCTTGTTTACATAAAGTACACTGTGTTTTTGAGCAAAAACAAATTGAGAAAATAAAATATTTAAATGTTCAAATTATTTTGACTATCTGAATAACTACAGAGTGCTGTATGTTGAACTTTAGTGAGAAAGTTTTTTTTGAACCATTTATAAATTTTAAATGGCAGCACATAATCACACCTGTGGTCCTCAGGGGTCAAAAATGTCCCCATCTGGTTTGATTGATACTTAATTAATATGAAGTGGATTTTTCCCCCACTTTTAATTAAAACTTAATTCAAACATTTTTAAACATCTTTTTTTATTCCATTTCAAATTTAAGTCTGATAAAAACCTCATAAAAATGAATTTTTTCTTTGTTTTTGGGTAAAAAATAAATTAAATCATCAGTTATTGTGATTATCGTTTCACAACCAGAGTCGGTTGCTTTAACAGATGATCACAGACGGGTTTATGTCAAAGTTAATTTAGAAAGCTGTTTTTAAACTACTTAAAGTTTTTTACTGGCAGCAAATAATCACATCTGTTGTCCTCTGGGCCCAAAAATGACCCCGTTTGCTTTGACTGTTTATAAAGCAAGAAGTATAAAATATCATCCATCTCTGTGTTTCAAGGTTTTATTCAACTTTATTCCAACTCATTACCTGACAGTTTTCTATATTTTGGCATGATAGGACACCAGGGCATGAGTCTGAGTGAACACATGAGAGCCTGAAGCAAGAACAAAGGCGTGTCCATGTTTTACCCAAGTGCAGGAGGAAGCTCAGGTTCATTCCTCTGTACTGGTCCCATCAGGAGGAAGCTCAGGTTTATTCCCCTGCACTGGTCCTATCAGGAGGAAGCTCAGGTTCATTCCTCTGCACTGGTCCCATCATGGACAGCTTTCTTTCTGCACTTGCAGGCCAAGGGTCATATACAGTAAACAAGTTGTTACAGGTGATTGTTTTCTTTTGGAAACCTGCAATGTTAGGGACAACTGGCGTGTCCTGACTGCAGGACAGACGGTTTGCCATCGTACACTAGCATGTTCCATGTACAGCTGGACCTGCATCACATGCTGCCCATGCTTTTATCTCATAGCTCCCTGGTTTACTTGGATGTTCTGTTGGACAGAGTCCTCTGAAGGGGACTTGGTGCTCATACAGTCACATCAGTACCAGGATCTGACATCACAGCAGGAGACACGCCCACTTGCTCCATACACCTCAAATGGGAGCACGTTTGTGTCATGAACGATGATCATCTATTGTGTCTTTATCAAGAAATGATATCCTTTTTGTGCTTCTATGATTAATCTTGTGTCACCTTTAAAACTTCTCTACCAGACTCAGGATGTCATAAACTGGCCGTAGCGACTCTACTGGATGCACGGCAGTAAGAATCAACACACCCACGTACGCCTACAGCTGCATTCGGTCCATTTTTCTTCCTCTCTCGTTGTCCCTCCTTGTTCGTCATTGAGTTGGCTGTAGAGCAGGTCATCTGCTGATTGGATGGTTGTTGGTTCAATCTCTGTGTGATCTAGTCTGGAGTTCTTACCAAGGTGTCCTTGGGCAAGTTACTGAACCCCAACTTGGTCTCTGATGCATCCATTGGCATGTAAACGTTCAAAGGCAGAATACAAGCAGAATACACTGTGTGTAATGCTTTCAGTACTCGAATAGAAAAGCCACTGAAGGAGTATGGGACCTGGCACATGTGCTTGGACTGTGGTAGATCGTCTTTCTCTGAGGCACATGAGAGAGTCATGCATCGTCTGACACTGGGAAGGATAGAAGACCAGATCAATGTTTCCTCACATTACTGCAAATACTCCTCTGTCTCAGCTGACTCCTCTTTCTTGCTTGATTCTTTGTCTTCATCATAATTAAAATAGAAGATGTGCAGTCCTCTGACACATCTTCTATTTCAGTTTCACATCCTGAAAATTCAAGAAACTTCAAGAAGCCCAGTCACTTTCTTTCCAAGCTCCTCAGACTACCATGCCCTGGAGGCCTGAGAACCTACTTGAACATAGTTCAGATTCTTCATCACTTTCCTTCACTTCATACCCTTCTTCCACTTATGCAGGTGGGTGATGTGCTTTTTCAGAGAAAGGTTAACATGTGCTCTAAATATTGGCTATATTTTCATTATCTTCTAACCCTGGATCTTCCTGAACATTGATTCTCCCTCCTCATTATACTAGAGGACAATATGTGCTTTGTCCTGCTGCTCATTGCTTTGCACAACATGGTAAAAAAATGTATGCTCATCAAAGTATGCAAATCTCTAGTGCAATGGAGGCTTGTGAGCTACTTTCTGTGTATGTATTATTGTAGGGTCGACCTTACAATACGAAGCACTTTGATGCGACTGTTGTTGTGATTCGGTGCTGTGTAAATAAACTTTCATTGAATATAGAGCACCTGCCTCCTCATTGTGCTGCCTGTTGTTGTTGTTGTTTTGGTTGTTATGCCCAGTGCTTGACCCCACACATCAGTGATCCAAGATCAAAGATGTTTGAAAGCAGTATGTTGTGAAAATATGGCCCTTTGCAACACTTTGTACTTTGGGGTCATTTTTGACCCCTGAGGACAGCAGCTGTTATAAAATCCAATAAAAACCCCATAAATAAATCAAATTACTTAAAACTTATTCCAATCACGCATAGTATAGTAATGAATAACTTCTGTTATTTTCAGACCATTTAATGAATAAAAAACACATTTTTGATAGCAAAAGATTTCTTTAGAGGACAAAAATGACCCGTGGACATCACAAGGGTTAAGATAAGATGGGGCCTGATTATTTAAGACCTTGTATGTGAGGAGCAGGATTTTGAATTCAATTCTGGATTTAACAGGAAGCCAATGAAGGGAAGCCAAAACAGGAGAAATATGCTCTCTCCTTCTAGTCCCTGTCAGTACTCTTGCTGCAGCATTTTGGATTAACTGAAGGCTTTTCAGTGAGTTTTTTGGACATCCTGATAATAATGAATTGCAGTAGTCTAGCCTGGAAGTAATAAATGCATGAACTAGTTTTTCAGCGTCACTCTGAGACAGGATATTTCTAATTTTAGAGATGTTGCGCAAATGGAAGAACGCAGTCTTACATATTTGTTTAATATGTGCGTTGAAGGACATATCCTGGTCAAAAATGACTCCAAGGTTCCTCACAGTGTTACTGGAGGCCAAGGTAATGCCATCCAGAGTAAGAATCTGGTTAGATACCATATTTCTAAGCTTTTCAGCGCCGAGTACAATGACCTCAGTTTTATCTGAGTTAAGAAGCAGAAAGTTAGTGGCCCACAGCACAGTCTTTAGAAACAGACGCTACCAAAACTGGATTTGTTGCTCTAAACCAAATTATTTTACTTTGATCAATCTATTCTTACTAATGCTAGCAAGCAGTGAATGCCACATGCATGTTTGTGCTGACGTTTTTTAAACTTCAACTCTAATGTGCTGTCATACCACCACTTTCTTGGAAAGTAAGGATTTTTCCTTTTGGTGCCAATGAAATCAAAGATGATTAATTATTAGCAGAAGGATAGCAGAATCGGGTTCTTTGTGGGATTATCACTGTCGGCAATATTTTCATTATACTCATTATATTTATAATCATTACAGCCACTGTTTATAAGCCATTATCAGAATACATGTTGAGGTAGTTTGTATAAAGTTGTCTCCATGGTGATTTAGACTAAGGTTTAAATCACACTGTAGCATGAGTTGTACTTCAGCAGTCTGGGTAGACTGCCATGTTTGTTTTGATGTTTGTTTGTTTTTTGTGAGAGTTGCTGTAAGTCTGGAAATTTACTGTTGCAAATTGATCCATGGGAAGTGCAGTGTAAAAATTTTTTAGAGAAAACTATGTGAACAAACACACTCCTAATGACAGTTCGAATTCAGCTAAAAAAACTGGCTGATCAAGGCAACTACAACTAAATTACTTAAAAGTGTAAAAATGTAGCTTCTTTTGGCTGTTCTATTGTGACAAGGGGTAGCCATAGTAGTAAATAAGCTGAATAAACTGTTTCTCTGCAAACAGAACATTGAAACACTTCTGACTCAAATCAACATGAACCTTCTGCTCAACCATCTCCAATATGCAGAAAGGTTTTATGGTAGAAAATTTGAACATTTATGACTGGTATGAGTGAATAATTTAAATATTAGCTTCATATGTAGAATCCTTTTTTCTTTTATAGTTTATGAGATATTTGGGTTCAAACATTGCAGCAGATGTGCCGGGAGAAAAGGACAGAAAGTGGGTTGATGGACTATTATAAAATATATATGTATATTTTGGAACGTATTCATGGGAAGTTAAAATTTCACAGGACTCATTATACATGTTCAAACTTTGGACCATATATGATTTATGCAAATTGGAGATGGACCAGTATATTCCAAGAATTGGTTGATTTAATATGGGGTCTGCCACTCACCAGTTTCTAAGCTTTTGTTTTTAGCTTTAGCTCAGCCAGTATATGAAATGTAAATTCATCATATCATAATTCTTTGCTTACCTTGTTCTTTCTTGCCAATTACTGGATTACGAGACTGAATTACATCAGATATTCTGATGTGCCAGATGTAGCAGAGCTATAAAAATATCCTCTGCTGCTGTAGTTAAGTCTATGTGCAGAATCTACATGGATTTTTTGCCACCGACAAAAGAGGAGATGGATTAAATCTTAAAGATATAGTGCAAAAGCATGAAAATCCAGCCAGCCAGCTATTGATGCATCCATTTATCCAGCCATCCATCTTCTTCCACTTATCTACTGCAGTGTCAAACAGAGGCTGGATCCCAGCTGTTATAGGGTGAGAGGAAAGGTACATTCTGGACAGGGTGCTAATCTGTTGTAAACATGAGAATACATACAGTGACAAAACATGTTCACTGGATGGTGACTGAAAGTGACCTGGATCACTGTTCATTATTAGTTATTATTTAGTAACTTTAAATTTTTTACATTGTTAAGTATCAACTATTTTTAAATCCCGGTAGCACTGCAACCACCTAAGCTAGCGCAATAAACTTTTTTGCATATGAAACCGGAGGAGTTGTACTTACATCTTAAGCCATCAGCTTGTCCTAGGTCACAGTTTCCTTCCACATATAGTTTTGCAAAAATTGCATAAAAAGCGCTTGCAGCAACAAAAACAATATTCCTAACACTTCCTACATCCATCAGCGGGAACTATCGCATGTCCCCCATGACCTGCCCGGAACCAGAAGTGACGTCATTTTGCGGAAATGTAGTTTTTTTTTTACCATCGGGGCCTTATGAGCCTATACTTGTGTTTTTAAAAGTTATGTTTGACTTTATGACTTTCTGTGTCATTTCTGGGATGCTTAGGACTCATATTGCACTGCTGGAAATAGTTTATTTTGATGCATATGCTGTTTTTTTTTTTTTGCAAATTTGCATTATAATATTTATTTTCGTTTTTCCTGCAGTATGTGAAAATTGGTGTATTTCAAAAACAAAACTATGGAGACACTCACAATATATTTCCTGTAGTAGGAAACTAGTTTGTGCAACTTTTTTGTATTTACAGTTTTGAGGGATAAGCCTCTTAAATTTCTCTAACTAGAAATATATGTTAAAAAAACAAAAACGATTTTCAATTTTTTTGTAGTTTATTGCACTTTTTTGCAATTTATGTAATTACTATGCACTTAATGCATGCATATTATTAAAATTTGGGCTATAATGGTTGTATTGATATATATCAACTTGAAATGCTCCCAAAAATGTCTCTACAGCATGTAAAAATATAATATAATATAAGCTCTGGCGGACTTTGTTCTATGGTAGGTCTTAAAGGGTTAATGCTTGTGCAGGCGGATTTGATTACAAGTCTCCAGCAATCACAGTAGAAAAAAGCACCAGCGGTCTGCATATTAAATCCTTTTGGGCATTCAATAAAAAGAAACAAAAAGAGCAAGTCCACAACCTCCTGAGATCTTTACACAGCTTGTTGGTTAATGGGCTGACTTATCTCAAATTTGGGGTAATTTGCTAAAAGCAGAAGTACTGAGCAGATCATTTCAAGGAAAATCACAGGGGCAGAAGAGGTTGGAGGAACCTCATCTCTGGTAATTATTCAGCCTCTCTCTCTCTGTTTCTCCATATGTGCTTTTGTCCTAGACTGAATTCAAATATCACTTCTCTTTTCAGCATGCTTCATTTAGGATTATTCTGGAATAATTCATGTGCTTTTCTGCCACATTTGACAGTAGATATGCCATGCACTGTGTTTGAGTGCATATTTACAATGTCATTGATTGGAACTCATTTGGTTATCTGGTTCCCCTGTGGCATTTTGATCTCATTTCAACTACTGTAGCTAAGAACAAATTACTGTTACTGTTACCTTCAGTTTAATGACAACAGTAAATGGTAAATGGACTGGTTCTTATATAGCGCTTTTCTACTCTGTCCGAGCACTCAAAGCGCTTTATACAGCTAATTCATTCACCCAATCACACCCATTCACACAAGCACTTCTAAACTTAAGTGCTAAGTAGCTAACATTCATACACATTCACACTCCGATGGATGCATCGGAGAGCAACATGGGGTTAGTATCTTGCCCAAGGATATTTGGCATGCAGACTGGAGCAGCCTGGGATTGAACCACCGACCTTCTGGTTAGTGGCTGATCCGCTCTGCCACCTGAGCTACAGCCACCCCACAGTGGAGCTATGGTCAGCCACACTCTTTCAGTACTGCTTTATATCCACTGAGGGTATTTAAAAGCTGAACATAGCTTCCAGGTTTGAAATGCAACGTTATTGCAGAAGCTTATTATATGTCCATTTTTTAAAATGCTTGGCAGGGGGTGACTCTTCAGCAAAATACTAACCCCAAGTTCTTCTCCAATGCATCTATCAGAGTGTAAATGTATGAAAAGGACGTAAGCATAGAAAAAGTGTGTGTGTGAATGTGACTCGTTCTTATATAGCGCTTTTCTAATCTATCTGCGCACTTAAAACACATTAAACAACTTGCTCATTCACACCAGCACTTTTCTAGGTTTACAATGCTACCTTACTAACATTCATAGTCGGATGGATGCATCGGAGAGGAACCTGGGGTTAGTATCTTGCCCAAGGACATTTGGCATGCAGACTGGAATCAAACCAACAACTAACCTTCCGGTTAGTAGGTGACCCACTCTACTACCTGAGCTACAGCCACGGCTATAGCCACCTATATGTTGAATAAAGTGCTTTGAATTCTCAGGTGGAGAAAAAAGTACCAGTCTATTAACCAAAACTTTATGGTGTTTTTTGTTATTTATCACCCATTTGGAAACTGGTAATGTTTAAATCTAGCTGCTTTGGTTAAGGGTGTAATTATCTGACAAATTGCCAACTGTGTGTTACAGCCCATTCAAGAAGTTTGTGTTTGACTTTTGGTGATTTTAAATTTAGTATTTATTTAGTCTCTTATTTAGCAGTAAACTATTTATTTCAGTGTCTAAATAAGACACTGTTTACTGCTTCAAATAACACTTTTCACTTATAAAAATATGAGTGAAAACTGAAAGGGTTAAATTACGAAGCTTTATGCAACAACTCCGATTTTTTATTTTGAACAGAAACAGGTGACATTGTGCTGCAATGTCAACAAGTTATTCTTCAAATCAGTGCATTAAGAGCCAAAAACAAGAGAAAGGAAAATGGACCATTTATAGTTTGTACCAGGTCAAGGACGGCAAATGGACCTTACAAGACAAGTGTTTACTTTCTCATAAACACCATGGATCCAAAAAAATTGTTGTAACAACATCAGTAACTCATTTTGAGGGAGGACAATGGACCAGTCACAATCTATACCAATGTATTGGGGTCGAGTAATGACCCCAATACTGGTTACAATTTGAGGATTTGTATTATTTTAATGACCTTAGAGGCCTCAACTTAATGAAATATCTGTTACAAGGAATTTACAAGAGTGAACTGATGACTTAAGAACTGTGGATCAGCCCCAATAAACATATCTAAACTGAAAAATGATTCCCTGAGTTGAATTGATTTTTGTGTAAAATTTCTGTCTATTCTGTGTATTTAAGAAATTTGTCAAATAGACAGAGCAAGGGAAATCTTATTCCTAAGAGCAGATTGAGTAAAAGGCTGCCATATTGCATCAACAGTCAAGTATACAGACCTCATCGTTTCTCTCATGCTGTAACACACACTTTACACCTCTCTTTCATCACCTTATTTTTGCAGACTCAAGGAGACTGAACACAGTGCCATTCAACATACAGTAGCACACAGACACAGACACACACCTACATATAAATATATTAGGGGTGCAACCGTTCGATACAGTGCTTTCGGTTTGGTACGCATATGTATGAACAATACAAAATTATTAATTTATTTTATCAACTTTCCTTCTGACGATGCTGTCTGTGTTGAGCGCTCAGTGGATCTGTGCTCGACAGTGCAGCCTAGGCGGAGTAGTCGAACGCAGATTCACTGAGCACAGGGCAAGCTAGCAGACAGAAGCTAAGCTCGTTGCAACATAGCAAATTGAACCTCCCCCACCCTCATTCAGATGTGGCGTTTGGAACTATTTTGGTTTTCATGTGAAGTATGACCCTGAAGGTAAGCGTGTCATGGACAAAAGTAAAACAGTATGTTGGATGTGCCATGCAATGCTCAATTACATTGGTGGGAACTAGTGTGTTAGCAGGTTAGCTCGTTAACGTGTTGGCCGTCCAGCCCAGCACAGGGCGATCTGCGGTAGCTCGTTAACAGAGATTTGCCGTGTTGTGGCGTTAACGTCATTTCAGATTAACGCTGACAGCACTAGTGGGAACACAATGAATATGACTGCACATTTACTCTGACATCATCCTAGTGCAAAGACAAGTGGAAGCAGACAAAAACAACGCATGCTACAAACTTTACCCGAGTCATTTAGACAGCCGTTAGCACATGATTCTCCTTATGGGGACCTGATATGTTTAACCACTTAAGCCCCACGCCCTGGTACAGGGGCAAAAAGGAGGAGATCACGTCATATAAACCATTTCTACAACCACCAAACACACCGAAAACAAGCCGTGATTAAACGAGCAGTTACATAAATGCGCAGAAGTCCGCTAAACAAACAAAACCGAACCAGAAATACTTCAGACTTCATGTAACCGGCTAAAGATGGGCTGGTTAGCTTCCATAGCTATCACTGACTCCACACACCAAGTTTCACCACAATTCACTGAATGAGCCACAAAAGAAGACCACAAAAACACACAGCGGCGCAAATGCGCTAAGACAGAAATTGGCTTACCATCCTGATTTCCTCTGTTATTTTCGCCGGTAGCCACACGATTAACAGTAGTTGCCATGCCTACCTAGCCCGCATCAGAGCGGTTTTCCGTCAACAACCTCCATTTTAGACCCACCTACAGACACTTGACTGAACAGACGCCACATGCAGTAAATTTGGGCCCACGTGGGTTTTGGCATCACAACGTTTGATTGGTTGAAGTGATGAATGTGGCATTATCACTTTGAATCTATTGGCTCAAACATTAAAAAGAGGTGTCAATCACGCAAATTGACCAAAAGAAACCAAAGTTACAGCCCCTCGGAGTTTAAAGGGCCAGAGGCCAATCAAACGCTCTATACGCGCTGCAGAAAAGGGCCGTTGCTATGTAAATGTGTGGTTAATTATTTAAAAATATATATTTAAAAAAGCATGTTTAGGCCTGTTAATAAAATTGATTAATTTCTGCGCTTTAATACCTAAAAAAATCAACTGGCATGGTGTCGAATTGTGTGCCAAAATTGGACATTTTTGTACAACGTCTGGATATTCATGTATTGACAGCGCTGTAATTTGTCACTGTTTCACTTTAGAAACATAAATCTTTGCACAGATTATGTTTATATGTTGATTACTGGATTTCTGGAACCAAATGTGATCTGAGGCATATTTTTCAAAGGGTTATATGCTAAAAATTAAAAAAAAAAAAAAAATTAGGCGAGGATAAAAGCTACTTACTTTTTCTGTGTTCCAGTCTCAGTAACTTTGACACAGTAACATCTGATTCAATATTTACACCTCTGATGAAATTTCCCAAGTGTTAGCTTTATTTTGATACCAAGATTGTAAGGACAGAGTTTGTAATTGCAGAGAAATAATCAATTAAATTTGGGCATTACATTTTCGAGCAGGAAGCTCAAAAACCCCCTTGGGGCTTAAGAGGTTAATATGCTGCTGAGAATATACCCCAGAAGAAGTGTATAGTATAGCTTTTATTTTGGAAAGAGCCATTTCTCTGTAATAAACTCTCTTTTCCAAAGATGAGTGATTCCTCAATCAGATATTAATTTTTTTTTATTACTTTGTTGTTTCAGTAACATTAAATTTAAAAACTGTACTTTTGAGTTAAAATATATATTTATAATTTTAATAAATAACAAACTAAAAAGGCATGAACATTTTTTTTGTATCAAAAAAATATCGAACCGTGACACCAAAGTATCGAACCGAACCGTGAATTTTGTGTATCGTTGCACCCCTACTATATATATATATATATATATATATATATATACACACACACACACACACACACACACACACACACACACACACACCCTGTAGCACCCAAAAAGTGGAGGAAGATGGTAACAGTCGCACAAAGTTGGACTTCTGGACATGGTAGAAGTAAGGTAGAAGTTACCGTATTTTTCGGGCCATAAGGCACACTGGATTATAAGGCGAATTAAGTGAAACAAAGCTGTCAGATAAGTCAAAGTTTACTCAACTCATTCTTCTTGCTTCCTCTACTTCCGTACCACTGATTCATTAATGTTGAATTCTCTCGCAGCTGTTCTATTCTTGTGTTCTGGACCCGAAAACAGGGTTTGATCTTTGGTTTCATTCTATAATACTGGACTTATTTTTCTACAAAGGTTTGAACTTTGAGAGTGTTTAAACCAGAGAGAAAAGTGTGATAATGTTCGTGCCTGTCTGAGAAAAGTGTATACAGTGTGTTGTGATGGGTTTTACAGTCTTAAAAGATCTATAATAATTGTAAAAAATAAAGTTGGCTACTTCGCGGATTTCACCTGTCATGGGTTATTTTTAGAATGTAACTCCAGCGATAAACGAGGAACCACTGTACCTGGTGTAGATGTTGTCTGGCTGTTACAACCATTCCATATTTTATTTGTTTGAGCAATCGTCAGTATGATCAACTCGAGACCACTCTCAGCACTGACCAAGTGTGTTTGCTTTTGGAACTGTGCCTTCATTCCACCTATTTCACATTCCATGGGTTCCCCAGTTTCACCCATTGTGGCCAACTTGTACATGGAAGAAGTGGGAAAGAGGGCTTTGTTATCCTACCTTGGAACACCAGAGACAACAACAAGTCATTGGTTCAGGTATGTGGATGACAAAAAAAGAGAAAGAAACGCTACGTCCAGATGAAAAGAATCAACCTTTTGGGACATAAATTGTGTTTTCAGTTTTTGAAGCAGTGGTTAGGCAGAATGTAGACATCTGCAAAAATCATTTTGGAACCATATCTAATCTGATTACTGGCTTGACAGCTGTGGCATGTGTTAGACTTTTAATTAATAGAAAATCTTTTTAATAGACTGAAAAACATTTTTTAACCAAATGTTGTCATAAAAAACATCTACAAAGGCCAACCAGAAAGTACTATACATGGATGCCTGGTGCTTAGGGGAAATACTGTTAAAACAATTCTAACACAATTTATTCTTGTGTCGTATTGTTATTTTCTCACCAAGATTAATGCAACTTTAGGGATAGATATGAGACTGTCTTAAATAGATCAGAGGTTTTGCAGAGACAGAGCGTGTTGTGCATTTGACCATCATTGATTTGTCTGTGTTAGAAGCCATCAGTGTCTGCCTGTGCACTCTGCATAATGTCTCCCTCCCACCTCTCTGCTAGCTGCCTCACACTCTTTATGCATCTGGCTCTTCTGCCTCCATAAGCAACATGGAGAGCATGTTGAGCTCAGGATTGCAGCTTAATCTTTACATCTCTCCAAGCACGGCACTACAATACATGCCCCTGATATAATACTCAGCTTTTGCATTCCACTGACATTCCTTTGCAGATCCTCAAAGGCAAATAGAAGTTTTACTAACACTCTCCACAGTGAGTGCTTTATTCAGCTACTTCTGGCTAGGGTCTCACTTATTGTTTAAAGAGCTTAAAGCAAAGACTTGAAAACTATAATCAATAGAAAAAGTTGTGCAGTTTAACTTTTTTGTTCATCATCACATTATTAAAAGTGATAGATGAAGGTAAACAGATAGACATTTGCTTCTCTCTGAGGGGACTATATACAGAGTTTAACACTGCACTATTTACCAAAATAATTTAAATCTGACTGGAATTTACTGAAGGTGTCATGGTCTGGGTGAGTGCTGGTTTTTCCTGCGTGCCAGTGAGTCCATCACTGGGCAGAGTCACCATACCCCCTCGTTTGTGGCACCTGTGTGTAATCAGCTGGCAGGTTCTTAAGACCAGCGTTCTCAAACATTCCTTGCTGGAACATCAGCGAGACTCATATGCTGTGTCCCAATTCAGGGTCTGCACGCTTGAAGTACGCATTTCAAGTGCGATTACGTCACCGCCATGCGACGACGGCTGTCCCAATTCGAAGTGTACTTCAAATGCATACTCCAAATGCGCCGTTGATTTCCCCAAATATAAAGCGTGGTCCGGTGCACGCTTCGTGGTCCCATATATCCCACAATTCATAGCGCGGCGGTGGGTGTGGATAATTTTGCCGCAAAATACGGCAGAAGGGAGTGAACTGTCAAAAGTAAGTACTGAACATGACGTCACTTAATTATGTGCGAATGTTTAATAACGAAGAACATTAAAACATTGCTGTTGGCCACATGTTGGCAAAGTTGTGACATTAGTGATGTTTGTACTTACAGCGTTAACTTGGCTTTAAAGCAATATATATATACAGTGGGGCAAAAAAGTATTTAGTCAGCCACCGATTGTGCAAGTTCCCCCACTTAAAATGATGACAGAGGTCAGTAATTTGCACCAGAGGTACACTTCAACTGTGAGAGACAGAATGTGAAAAAAAAATCCATGAATTCACATGGTAGGATTTGTAAAGAATTTATTCGTAAATCAGGGTGGAAAATAAGTATTTGGTCACCTCAAACAAGGAAAATCCCTGGCTCTCACAGACCTGTAACGTCTTCTGTAAGAAGCTTTTCTGTCCCCCACTCGTTACCTGTATGAATGGCACCTGTTTGACCTCATCATCTGTATAAAAGACACCTGTCCACAGCCTCAACCAGTCAGACTCCAAACTCCGCCATGGCCAAGACCAAAGAGCTTTCGAAGGACACCAGGAAAAGAATTGTAGACCTGCACCAGACTGGGAAGAGTGAATCTACAATAGGCAAGCAGCTTGGTGTGAAAAATCAACTGTGGGAGCAATCATCAGAAAATGGAAGACATACAAGACCACTGATAATCTCCCTCGATCTGGGGCTCCACGCAAGATCTCATCCCGTGGGGTCAAAATGATCATGAGAACGGTGAGCAAAGATCCCAGAACCACACGGGGGGACCTGGTGAATGACCTGCAGAGAGCTGGGACCAAAGTAACAAAGGTCACCATCAGTAACACACTACAACGGCAGGGAATCAAATCCCGCAGTGCCAGACGTGTTCCGCTGCTGAAGCCAGTGCATGTCCAGGCCCGTCTGAAGTTTGCCAGAGAGCACATGGATGATACAGCAGAGGATTGGGAGAATGTCATGTGGTCAGATGAAACCAAAGTAGAACTTTTTGGTATAAACTCAACTCGTCGTGTTGGAGGAAGAAGAATACTGAGTTGCATCCCAAGAACACCATACCTACTGTGAAGCATGGGGGTGGAAACATCATGCTATGGGGCTGTTTTTCTGCCAAGGGGACAGGACGACTGATCCGTGTTAAGGACAGAATGAATGGGGCCAAGTATCGTGAGATTTTGAGCCAAAACCTCTTCCATCAGTGAGAACTTTGAAGATGAAACGAGGCTGGGTCTTCCAACATGACAATGATCCAAAACACACCGCCCCGGGCAACAAGGAGTGGCTCCGTAAGAAGCATTTGAAAGTCCTGGAGTGGCCTAGCCAGTCTCCAGACCTCAACCCCATAGAAAATCTGTGGCGGGAGTTGAAAGTCCGTGTTGCTCGGAGACAGCCCCAAAACATCACTGCTCTTGAGAAGATCTGCATGGAGGAATGGGCCAAAATACCAGCTACTGTGTGTGCAAACCTGGTAAAGACCTATAGTAAACGTTTGACCTCTGTTATTGCCAACAAAGGTTTATGTTACAAAGTATTGAGTTGTATTTTTGTTATTGACCAAATACTTATTTTCCACCCTGATTTACGAATAAATTCTTTACAAATCCTACCATGTGAATTCATGGATTTTTTTTTCACATTCTGTCTCTCACAGTTGAAGTGTACCTCTGGGTAAATTAATGACCTCTGTCATCATTTTAAGTGGTGGGAACTTGCACAATCGGTGGCTGACTAAATACTTTTTTGCCCCACTGTATGTATGTATGTATGTGTGTGTATGTGATATATATATATATATATATATATTTTATCTGAGGCCACGAAGTCCCGTGGCCTCAGATACTCAACTAATCAAAGTGATGTCATGACAAAACATTTTTCTCCTTCATTTCTGTCAAACAATGCTGTATGTAATGTTTCTTGCGGTTAGTATCATGGTTGCTAGGCAACCTGAACAGCGCAACGAAGGGCTAGACCGTCCCATTTCACAAGCCTCTCACTTCCGCACTTCTCGTACTTATAGTACGCACCGTACGTAGTGCGCGTAGTGCGCGTACTTCAAGCGTGCAGACCCTAAATTGGGGACACAAGCCAGTCTTGGTGAATTCTGTTTTAGGTCTTTTTCTGAGCTAACCCTGGCTTCTCCCCACTACAGCTTCACTGAGGTTTGGAACTCGCTGTCATTTATCACCCGACTCCCGTCGGTGTGCTTTCCTGTTCTCAGCGTAACACACCTGCCTGCCTCCCTGCCAAACACCTCACTGTGAGTGAAAGCGAACTGCTTTAGCATCACCCGGACCTCGGTTTTTGTGGAGATTGCCCTAGTCAAGCCGAGTGCTTTATAGCTTTGTTTTCTGCATTACTAGTAGTAGTTTGGTCTCATAGTTCTTAACTGTCACAGTGTGAATTCAGTTACAAGTTCTTAGTGCTTAAAAAGTTCTTGCGTTAGTAAATTTAATTCAGAGGCCAAGTGTTTCCCTCTCGCCCTTTGTTTATGTGTAGTGTTTTATTTTCGTTTTCCACCTTCACCATGTGCTACTTGTAGTGCCCAAATAAATCGTTTGTTTTCACTGTACCTTCCGAGCCTCCGTTTGGTGTCTGCATTTGAGTCCACTTCCCTGCTTTTGACCGTCTGGTCATAACAGAAGGAGGGATTGAAATGAATGAAGTTCCCCGCCCTCCGAGCTTACCTCTCATTATACCTGAGAGGG
>NC_140446.1:27153436-27160936 GCF_963576455.1 Neolamprologus multifasciatus
GCAGCTATGGCTATGATAGCAATGTTACATCAATCCAGGTATTTTTGAAACCTTCACATAGATTTGGATTTAAGTCCAATGAAAAAGATTTACTTAAAAGAGCCACCTTATAAGACAAATCACACACTAACACTCCTTCTTAACATTGTTAAGATCAAGAAACCCCGAAAGATTCAAATACCCAAGTCATCCTTGGTATGTATTGCCACTAGAGCCACTGTCTAATAGTCTTGCATTAATACATAAAATTAGATGGATATGAAAACTCATACACTCAAAAACTAAGGACTTGCAACTGGGTGAGCAGGATCTAATTTGTATGATATTTTTAGCATACCTAAAATTCTGCTCATGCCTGTGCTCTAAGATAAACACAGACTAGAACTGAGGCTCTGCTTTTCTGAGCAATTTTTATTTTGGTCATTTAGAATTCTAATAACTTTAATGGTGGTTATTGTTTTTACAGCACAAAAAAACTTGTTGCTATGTTAATTCAAATTCAGCTGAATAATATGATCACAGACAAAAACTAAATGGCACACAAATTAAATGAAGCACGCTTATTCATTAATTATACCAAAATGAATAAACTAAGAAGCATAATCCAAAGATGTAATAATGGAAGAATTGTTTGAGACCTCAAGTCTTTGCTACAGAAAGAAGAACACAAAATAAATTACCTTATAGTGTCTTCAGAGGTACAATGGCTTATAACTGGGGCAATGTAATTCTCAAGTTCCCAAATAAGTACCCCTATGCTTTGTATCTTATGGACACCAGTTTTGAACGCTATACAATGATACAAAAATGAACTTTTAATTTAATTTTCTGTTCAATTGTATTTTATTTATGTATTTGTCAAATCATAACAGTTGCCCTAACGCAAAAAAAATAAGGGGCAAAATAAGATACAGGATATTTGAAAATCGATTTGCATTTTCAAAGGACTTTCAAAAACTGGTAACTTTTGCATCAAAATTAATATCATAATTTCTTTCTGAACACTATCTGCTAATTGCACTTTAACATTTGGATGCAACTTTTTACTACTTGGGAACATATATTTGCTTTTTTGGTTTTCCAAAAAGAAAAACAATAATTTAGGTAGATCTAGTAGGTAGATTCATGTAGATCATAGAAATGGACTATTATTGTAACCTTTTTTCTGCAAGTGCAGTGAGTGATGCTGATGACACATTACACAACTTTTAACTGAAGGAGTCAAATGTAAGGACATGGCAAAGAAACAAAAGGTAAACGCAAAGCGGAAACTGATGCAGTACCTGGAGTTTTATCTGACCTTTATCAAATTTAAAGCTAATTGAGAGTACGCTGAAAGGTTGTGCAATATTCTAAAGGTCAACCAGGCCTGAAAACGTGATTACATCTGCTTTGGGGTGCAAATGTTCCAATATGCTGGGCCACAGTTTTTGACCTCCACAGAGAAGTGTTTCAGCAAAGTGAAATGGGCTATTAACAGGTGAAAAGAAGGGAAGAGGGTTCAGAACACTGATAGCACTATTTCAAACCTGAGATGAGCTTTGCATTGATATTACTGCTTTTCCCTGTGTGGTCGAAGTAGTATTTCCATTTCTTTTTCAACAACAATAATTCGACTGTCAATCAAACATACAAACTGCTACTTTTGTTAAGAACTCCTGTCAGATGATTATGTAATCCAAAATAACATTTCCTCCTAAGTTGTCTCTTTGATAATCGCAATATAACTACATATAGCTGAAATGTGAACAGTGGCCTTCAGAACTTTCTTCACAGGATACATACTGCAGTGTCCTGCTACCTTATTACGCTACTGAATCCATTTGATTGATTTGAAATCATGACATTTTCATCTTCATACAAGGAGAGAAATATTGGAGAATTCTGCAAAACCTCAAATCACAACCAATTTTGTTTTTCTTATTATACAGTGGGGCAAAAAAGTATTTAGTCAGCCACCGATTGTGCAAGTTCCCCCACTTAAAATGATGACAGAGGTCAGTAATTTGCACCAGAGGTACACTTCAACTGTGAGAGACAGAATGTGAAAAAAAAATCCATGAATTCACATGGTAGGATTTGTAAAGAATTTATTCGTAAATCAGGGTGAAAATAAGTATTTGGTCAATAACAAAAATACAACTCAATACTTTGTAACATAACCTTTGTTGGCAATAACAGAGGTCAAACGTTTACTATAGGTCTTTACCAGGTTTGCACACACAGTAGCTGGTATTTTGGCCCATTCCTCCATGCAGATCTTCTCAAGAGCAGTGATGTTTTGGGGCTGTCGCCGAGCAACACGGACTTTCAACTCCCGCCACAGATTTTCTATGGGGTTGAGGTCTGGAGACTGGCTAGGCCACTCCAGGACTTTCAAATGCTTCTTACGGAGCCACTCCTTTGTTGCCCGGGCGGTGTGTTTTGGATCACTGTCATGTTGGAAGACCCAGCCTTGTTCATCTTCAAAGTTCTCACTGATGGAAGGAGGTTTTGGCTCAAAATCTCACGATACTTGGCCCCATTCATTCTGTCCTTAACACGGATCAGTCGTCCTGTCCCCTTGGCAGAAAAACAGCCCCATAGCATGATGTTTCCACCCCCATGCTTCACAGTAGGTATGGTGTTCTTGGGATGCAACTCAGTATTCTTCTTCCTCCAAACACGACGAGTTGAGTTTATACCAAAAAGTTCTACTTTGGTTTCATCTGACCACATGACATTCTCCCAATCCTCTGCTGTATCATCCATGTGCTCTCTGGCAAACTTCAGACGGGCCTGGACATGCACTGGCTTCAGCAGCGGAACACGTCTGGCACTGCGGGATTTGATTCCCTGCCGTTGTAGTGTGTTACTGATGGTGACCTTTGTTACTTTGGTCCCAGCTCTCTGCAGGTCATTCACCAGGTCCCCCCGTGTGGTTCTGGGATCTTTGCTCACCGTTCTCATGATCATTTTGACCCCACGGGATGAGATCTTGCGTGGAGCCCCAGATCGAGGGAGATTATCAGTGGTCTTGTATGTCTTCCATTTTCTGATGATTGCTCCCACAGTTGATTTTTTCACACCAAGCTGCTTGCCTATTGTAGATTCACTCTTCCCAGTCTGGTGCAGGTCTACAATTCTTTTCCTGGTGTCCTTCGAAAGCTCTTTGGTCTTGGCCATGGCGGAGTTTGGAGTCTGACTGGTTGAGGCTGTGGACAGGTGTCTTTTATACAGATGATGAGGTCAAACAGGTGCCATTCATACAGGTAACGAGTGGGGGACAGAAAAGCTTCTTACAGAAGACGTTACAGGTCTGTGAGAGCCAGGGATTTTCCTTGTTTGAGGTGACCAAATACTTATTTTCCACCCTGATTTACGAATAAATTCTTTACATATCCTACCATGTGAATTCATGGATTTTTTTTTCACATTCTGTCTCTCACAGTTGAAGTGTACCTCTGGTGCAAATTACTGACCTCTGTCATCATTTTAAGTGGGGGAACTTGCACAATCGGTGGCTGACTAAATACTTTTTTGCCCCACTGTACCCTCACTGAGCACTTAATAAAGTTTTATCATATCTGTCTATCCTTGCTAAAAAAAAATATCCAAATCAATATCTATTACTAATTTTCCTATGATAATATATGCCTTTCAACAAAAATAGATTTTGAAATGATGAGCAGAAACCCATCCAATCCAGTAACAGTCTAGGATTTGTAATAACTTCACAGCTTGTGAAACAAGTGTAAGCAGCATTTTAGCTGTCTTGAAACTATGACCTGTGAATGTGTATGTAGGTTACACAGTAACTGTACACTGGTAAACGTTATGTTATTGTATGCACAACAAGAGAGAATTTTTAGATACCACGCTGTGGCCCAGATATACAGAAGGTTTTCTTTGGTATCAGGGACCCGATGCACCAGCCTATTACACTGGCCAGAAAATATAATGAACAAGGGAAGGCAAAAAAAAAAAAAAAGCACAAAGATTCCAGGACCAGAAAGTGGACCAATCCAGTCTCTGGGATTTTAAACCTTTGCAAAAGCACTGCCTGCCCTTCAAACTCAGTCTTTAAATTTTCTGTAAAAAGGGACCATTATCTCTTGCCAGCTGATATTGCAGTGGCAAGTTTGTCAGGGTATTGACACCAACGGATACCTCATGAGTAACAGGCCCTAAACAGTCTTAGGGCGAGTTACCTCTAATTGCTCCTTAATACTTCCACTTTCATCGTGTAAAGATTCACTGCTCACATTTAACCTTCAGGTAAAGTTTGCTTTGATGGTAGTACAAGAGTAGAATGCAGAAAGAGTAGACATGCAGATACAAAACAAGATGGAAAAGTTGGGAGGATCAGTGAGCTGCTATCAATCAAAAAGACGTGTTAGCTGTGAGAGAAGGGCAATGTTGCCCGATGTAATCTTAAATGTGTAGTAATCATTGACTTCTGGATCAAACACACACTATACATGTGCACTATATATATTAAATTTAAAGTACATGCAGGAAAATCTGTATTGTGAAAACTATATGCATCAGAGTGCTGCACACAGTTTTGAAGCATACCTGGAACAAAGCTCCCCTGCACCACCTCCTTGTATGCCCACCATCCTTCATGAATTTTTGGTGGATTTGGCTGTGCTAAAGGGGGAGAGAAGAGACAGCAACAGGGACATTAGTCACTTGTATCTGAAATGTAAACAATGAAGCAACGATGATTTTTTTTCCCCAGCCTAACTGTAATATAATCTGTTAACCTCTTATAAACAACAGGGCTTAGGAAATAGTTTCAACCTAAATGCACACAACAGCTTAGCAAGCTGTTGTGTGATCCAAAGACTCCATAGACATTAGTATAAATTTTATTATTTTATGTTGTGTCAACTGTAGACAAAGGTCTGGAAGGCAAAGGCCTAGAAGTCTGGGCACAAAGAGAAAGTTGTGAGTGAGAATTACTTTTTTTGGAATCATACTTTTTTGGATCTTAATTCCCCCACAACCCCAACTCTTCATTTACTAATTAAACACCAAAATTAAGACCTAATTTAATGTCCAGATGTTGTCCTGATTGTTTCTCTTTAATGGATGTTGAGGTGGTTGAACAACCCTCTTCCTTCTGTAATCCTTGTTGCAGTAACACTGGAGCGCAGGTTCAATTTCATTGGAGTTGGCCTAAAGCATTGCATCGACCAACCAAATAGGACTATGTCAGTCTTTCCAGACTATTAGAAGACTGCACCCTCTGCCCAGCTCTTCTAGACTGGCAAAAAAAAAACAAAACCCAAAGAACCCAAAAAGACCTAAATTGCAACAGGTTTCTTTTTATGTAGTCTGTTTTATTTCTTCAACTTCTGGGTAATGCTACTACCATGAGACTGACGAAGACGGAATACACACCGATCTCTTTATTTGTGTTAAAAAATAATGTAACTAACATCAGTGAGGTTACTGGTGACCCATTTACAGCTATTTGCAAAAGTTTGGGCATCCCTGATAATTTTCATGATTTTCCTTCATAAATCAGCAGTGTCATCTAATTATATCATATAGCAAATGAACACAATGATATTTAAGTGAAATTAAGTTTATAGGATTTACAGAAAGTGTGCAATAGTTTACCTAAACAAAATTAGGCAGGTGCATAAATTTGGGCACCCCAACAGAAAAATCCACCATAGATTTTCAATTTTTTCATGGTCAGGTCTGGAGATGGCCATTCCAGAACATTGTACTTGTTCCTCTGCATGATTGCATTAGTAGATTTTGAGCAGTGTTTAGGGCCATTGTCTGGTTGAAATATCCAGCTCCGGCACAACTTCAACTTTGTCGCTGATTCTTGAACATTGCTCTCTGTATTATTGTAGGGTCTACCTTACAATATAAAGTGCCTCGAGGCGACTGGTGTTGTGATTTGGCACTATATAAATAAAATTGAATTAAATTGAATTAAAAGAATCTGCTGATATTGACTGGAATCCATGGGACCCTCAACTTTAACAAGATTCCCAGTACCTTCACTAGCCATATAGCCCCACAGCATGATGGAACTGCCAACAAATTTTACTGTGGGTAGCAAGTCTTTCTCTTGGAAGGCTGTGTTCTGTTTCCTCTTGTTATGTCCAAATAACTCTATTTTAGTTTCATCAGTCCACAGCACCTTATTCCAAAATGAAGCTGGCTTGTCCAAATGTGCTTTAGCATACCTCAAGCCACTCTGTTTGTGGCATGTGTGCAGAAAAGGCTTATTCTGCATTACTTTCCCATACAGCATCTCCTTGTGCAAAGTGGGCTGAATAGTTGAATGATGCACAGTGTAACTGGCCACCTTAAATACCCTTTCTCATGATTGGATTTGCCTGTGTGTGTAGATCAAGGATCAGTGAGCTTACCAAACAAATTTTGTGTTCCAATAATTAGTGCTAAAGTTATTAAAACCATTAAATGGCAAGGGTGCCCAAATTTATGCAACTGTCTATTTTGTTTAAGTAACTATTGTACACTTTTTGTAAATTCTATAAACTTTATTTCACTTCTCAAATATAATTTTGTTCATCTGCTATATGATGTATTGCTGAAGTTGCTGATCTGAACAACCAATGATTTATGAAGAAAAATCATGAAAATTATCAGGGATGCCCCAACTTTTGCATACCACTATACTACCATGTACTGGAGAGTTGTATTCCCTGGACCTTTTACTATAAGGTGACAGTGGTAACGACGGCACTTACAACCAGCTGGGGCCATTCTGTGTCTAGTTTGCAAGCTCCCCATGTGCCTCCATGGGCTCTCTCAAGACATTAGGTTTACTGGCAAATTATAAATGGCCAGTAAAGCTAATGACCACGAATCTTTGTTTGCCTCTGTGTGCTCGCATAGTGATCTGTTCGGGGTGTACCTCACTTGGGCCACCTTGCAACCCTGAATTGTATAAGTGGAAGAAAATGTATGTATAGATAGATGTTGGGAAGTTAGAAGTTGGGAAGTTAGTCAGATGGACGTCATAAAAAATATCAAAACTTCTACAAAGCTGATTAACTTTTGATCAGAAACCACACACACACACACCTCAACAGTGCTGATTTGATTTGAAGAAAATAGTTTTACCATTGGCTCCAGAACTTGGTGAACCATAACATAATTAATTTCCTTGTTAAAGTAATGCAGTGCATGCAAATTTTCTCCATTAAAATATCTGTTTTATCATATTATTGTAATCAAAGCAAGTAATTCTACTTTCCAGAACTGCATCATTGAACAACACAGTAGCCTACAAAGCAAGCCACAGTCAGCTATTGCCACTTTACACTTTCACAAGGTAGGTAGTACCAAGGTAGTACTAAATTACTGACTTAGTTTAATTATTTGAAAAAAATTATGTGAAAATGACGTTAGTTTCATTTAAAGCAGTTAGTGGCAGTGACCTGCTTTTTCTAATTAATGTGAAACCAGCTATACTGGGGAACGTGACACTGGCGACGATTTTACTGTGGAGTGAAGGGGAAAGGC
>NC_140446.1:27168436-27299552 GCF_963576455.1 Neolamprologus multifasciatus
CTTGCACAGTAAATGAACTTGAACATAGACTGTTTATACTAGGTTTGTATCTGGCCCAAGGATTGGCATGCAGACTGGAACAGACAGGGATCGAACCACCAACCTTTCAATTAGCAGGTGACCTGTTCAACAACAGCTACACCGTTCCAAACCTCACTAGACAGAGTTGTAAAGGAAAAATTCTTTCAATTTTAGTGCACTGATTAGCCAAACAGCCTTACTGTGTACTTGAAGCTCTCTTACCCCCAACAGGCAAAGTTGGGTCAACAGAGTGGTATTCTTTTACACATCCTAACTGTGACATTATCAGACATGCATTGAGAGGAGCCACAGAGAAGTGGCTGCGTGTTTACAGCTCACTGACCACATAAATGTGCACCTAACAAGAACACACTCTTCATTTGCTCACTTTTACTGCACTGCGCAGTGTCTCATCTCTATGTCACACTATTTCTCCTCTACCAAGTACCACAAAACAAGAAAAAAAATAAATAAATTTTGTGTACTTGAAGAAAGCAGAAAACTAGAGTTTAAAGAAGGTGAGTACATCTGTCATCTGTGGCCTCTGATCCTATTGAACTAAATATAGTCTTAGCTTTCTGATCAGTGGCATTTTCTGCTTTGTGCCTCACAGAAATGAATATTATCTTAAATAAAATATTATAAGTTGTTTTTGTGATAACGTAGCAAATTGTCCTACATCTTGTGCTGCTTTGTAAGTTTTTCATATTTTTACTAAGCCTAACTAAATTTCTGTCCCCTGAAAAATACATTGAAGGATGAGTTTTCTAGACATCTGAAAAATGGTGAAGAGTAAAAGAACACAATTCGTCCACACGCCAATAAACACGTCTGACAACCAGCAGATTCAAATGCAAAAAAAAGTCACCACAGAAAGCATGACACACAACCCTATCAAAAAAATACAAACTGAAATCAAAGGAGCACTTGATCTTCACAGTACAACACAAAGTACAGTAGTATTTATTATTGATGTTTTCTTGTTCATTGTTTTGAGATGAGTTGAAAACTAAATGTATTTGTTCCTGAATAGGAACAAATAGTTTTTTTTCTGTTCCTTTGTCTGAAATTTTGAAGGGAGCATCTGGTTGTGGCCAGTTTATGTTCTTTCCCCTTTCAGATTATGGACTGAAGAGTGCTTACTTTTGGATTCCGTTCTAGTTTTGTAGCCCATTCCAGCCTTGTGCAGGTCTGCAGTCTTGTCCCTGACAACCTTTCACGGCTCTTTGGTCTTGCCCATGGTAGTGGAGGATTTGTAATGGAAGAAACTCATTGTGTGAACAGGTATGCTTATGCTTGATAGTGGATGGTTAAAATGAGTTAAAATTGTAGTCGTTATAACACCTACGTAAAAGCACCTAAGTAAAAGACATCACTTACTTTTCAATTGAAATGAGATGCAATAGTGTTGTCTTTTGAAAGGGCATGACTGGCCAGCCAGATTAAGTCCAGAAAACAATGACCAATAAAGCATCGCCTTTAAATACTACTGACTCAGTACTATTGGCTGTCATAAAAACCGAAGGCATCACCCTGCCTTCACTTTGTTTCGCAGATGCTTTTAATCATGAATTTCCTCAATTTCCTTCCCCAAGCTTGTCTCTTAAAATTATTCAGGTACATGTTGGTTTCATCTCTTCAAAAATTATTTCTAGGACAACCTTTCAGTGTTCTTGCCATAGATGTTTTGAACGGATATTTCCTCACAAAGTAACTCTAATTGTTATGCATAAGGTTCACGTTAATATTCAACCCTGTTTTAAGAATTCTGGACTATTTAAAATGTTGAGATTAAAATGTTAAAACTTTAATTTAAGCAAGTACACTGACAGGTTGCAACTTCCTCCAACGAGTTGTAAAGGAAAAACCTTAACCCTAACTTCAATATTTTATGGTGTTTTTATTACAACATGATGTCAGACTGGTGACATCAGCCTCTGATCGCGTAATATACCGATGATGTGTCACATTTGTCAGTATGTTACGCGTTGGGATGAGAACATGTTGTACCTGTTGCCTAGTAAATGTTAGTTAAGGAAGTTTCTCCTAACAGCTACCAACCACAGACCATGTTACAGTTATGTTACTATGAATTAGTAACAAGTTTTTATCTTGTTTCATCGTTCTTTGGCTGTGTGGACAAAGGTTCATCCAGTTGGTTTCAAACTTGGTGGGTGTGTTGTCACTAGGGATGGGTATTGATAAGATTTTCACTATTCCGATTCCATTTTCGATTCTGTTTAACGATTCGATTTTTTTATCGATTCTCTTATCAATTCTTTTTTAAAAAGGAGAACACTAAGGTCGATTAGCTTAGAAATTTGTTTTATATCTTCTCTTTGAACAAGATAGAAATTTAGAAGTAACATGGCCTTACAAACCCAACAGTGAGATCTTAGGAGATCCACAGCCTACGGCTCTTCAATGGGGTGTCACAGGGTCCCCAGGAAAAAAAATTGTAAATGTAAAATAACAAAATAAATATTCTTCTTTAGCAATAACAAAGTATAACATAAATTATTCTGTAGCAATTACACAAGAATATCCAGTAATGTCCCTGCCTACAATTAAACACATTCACTCACTTAAATGGGTGCACGCCTTTGACCACAAACTGAGTCACTGCTCTGTGACATTCGTCTATCCTGGCCTGAAAGGAGACGCTAACGGTAGACTGCAGCGAGAACTGCCAGCATCTGAGCCAGACTGTCTGTCTCTTTCATCATGGTCACCTAAATGCACAGTAATGGCAGGTTTTGTAATAAGGCAGATCGCGCTAACATAATATTATTAGTTAGTTGATTATTTACCTGCCGCATTAACGGGAGAGGACGTGCACACGTTACCGCTGCTGCTGGGTTGAAATTCACGAGTCCGGAGCGGAATTAAAAACACAACATTCATTTAAGGTCATCGCGTGTTTTGTGAGCAAATGCTTTTGCATATTCGTAGTGTTTCCTCCCTTAAATGAAATATCTACTTTGCAAGTATTGCAAGTTGCCCTGTTGTCATCCGTTCTCGTAAAGTATAATCAAACTTTTGAGCGTTTGAGCCGCCATGTTTCCTGCCAGGTAAATGACGCTCCGTAACGTGGTGACGTCATTTGGGGCGACTGGAATCGATAAGGGAATCGTTTGCAAAAATGGCAAACAATTCCAAGGAATTGAAACAGTGGGAACCGGTTCTCAACAAGAACCGGTTTTCGATACCCATCCCTAGTTGTCACAGACTCAAGAAAGGGAAGTGTCAAATTAGAGATCATGTGGATGAGATTTCAAATATTTTGGTTAAAAGAAAAAAAAGAATTTTGGCTTTGGATTGGGGTGGGTAGAGTATTGGAATTGAGTCAATTATCAGATCCATACATTAGCTTTTTCCTCTTCTTTAAGTTCAGTAAATTGCTCCTGTTCATTAGAAAGGAGACATGTCTGTGAAAACTCCTCTCTCATGCTGGTACACTTTGATCCATCCCCCGCCTTCCTGCTCTGCTGTGTTTAGTTGTCATGGTCATATGACTCAGTGGCACTGAGCACAGGCATGCAGGCAGCAGTACTCTACAGCTGTAAATGAAAACACTGCAAACAATGATGCGTGCTGGGAAGTAATTCTCTACTGTGGCAAAACCACCAACTTGTTGTTACAGGCTAATAGAAACAAAGTTGATAAAGATACAGTTTGATGGATTCTTTGCTGCTGGTTTTCTGTTATATGTCTGTTTTAGTTTCATTAAAAAGGAAAAGAGAAAAAAAACACATTCCTCTTGCACCTGGTCAGGTCCAAAGACTGGACAGAAAGTAAGTGAAAAAGTGCCCCAAGAAATTGCAAAACTCCATTCTTGTCCATATGCTGTGCATCTAATTGTTTACTGAAATGTGACTTTTCTTGATTTTTAGATTGACCAAATAGCATCTCTGTTGCATTTAAACCTTGACAGAGCAAACACCAGTGTAGATTATTTCAGAAGTAGTGACACAGCAAAGCAAACAGCAACCGTCACAGAAAAAGAAGAGAGTCTGTCTGCCTGGTTAAACACCTGCTTTCTGTGTCTCTGTATCACTCTCCCACTTATTGTAGAACACACTCACTTACTCTCTATCAAACACAGTTTTCCTACTCCCGCTGCAGACACACATCTGCGCAGGATTATCAGATTAGCAGCTGGAGATTTGGCTTCCCTGATAAGGCCTGTGTGTGGGATCGAGAGTAAATTGAGGGTGCTTGGCTGGTGCCACTATACAGACCAAACAGTACTGCTTTCTGTGCTTGTAAAAAAATTCCCTCCCCACCTGCAGTGTAGTGCTGCCACATAATTGCCACCACAGTCACTTTCTTTCATCCAGGCTTCTTTCCAGACCCCTTTCTTCACCAGTCACTGCCAGCTTCCTCATTGCACTCTCTCTGGCTGCAGCATTCCCACACAGATACGCATGTACATACACACTCCACAATCCCATCTCACAGTGGTAAATTACAACTGGCATGTAGGTCTTCTCACTCTAGCTGGTTGATAGAATTCAGATTCCAGAGCAGCAGATGTGATAAGCTGTGGCTGCATAGGGAAAGGGTTGGTAGCCACTCTGACATGTTATTGTTACTCTCACATATACACAGATGTGTGTTATTTGTCAATTGTGAGGACTTCTTTTTCTAACAGCATTTAAAACATTTTTTAAAAATATAAAACTACTTACATAGATTGAATGGAAAGGCCTCCCTTTCCTCCTCCTTTTTCCCCTTCCCTTACTTCTTTCCAATTTTTCTCGCTATTTGCATGTAACTAAATAAAGAAGTATCAGAAACATTTCAACTTTTGTAAGGTTTATACATTTTCAGGTGGAACTGGGCCAAAGTCTAATGAAATCTAAGATTAGCTGCAGACTGTAAGTGACTTTGTCCTGCAGCAAGCAATTTAGTCTTAAAATTTATTTAAGAATATCTTTTTAGAGAACTAAAATTATTAAGTCCTCCTTCCAAATAAACACTTTTGCTATTGTTTCTCAAATAGGATGGATTTATACAGAGGGCCACTAGAGTCACTTACAATAGTCCTTTAGGAGACTGTTTTTGTGCAGGAGTGACCAAAAGGAAAAGAACAGAAGAGTGGGTTGGATATCAGCATATTATTAGAGTCATAGTAGATTTAGATTTAGTATACAAACTAAATGTTAAAGTAATCTTCCGCTGGTTATCCAGACCACTAAATATTTGTATTTATTGTGAAAGGACAAATCCTTGCCCTTACTTTGAACCAATCTCTTCACCAAAGAAGCTTTATTCTAATTGTGGTAGTAATCTGTTATCAGATTTGATACCTCCTTGTATTTTCTTTTACTCACCACCAGCAGGTTGCAAGATGTTCCCATTATTCATCATAAAATCTAATATGAGGATTTGCTTCAAGGGCCAAATTCAACCATTTAAATCTTCAACCAACCTTCTGTTTAACAAACTTTCTTACCTAATTGTTTTGCATTCCAGCCAATTTTGAAAATGTATTTGTTTGTGGTATGAGTAGTGATTCTTGCAAAATGTGGATGTCCACATAGATGAGAGATGCCGTAACTTGGAATAAGCTTGTGTAATTCATCCAGATAAGCTAAAAAGTACAAAAAGCAAATTGATACAGCTGGTTGAACAGATGTACAGGGTGGGCCATTTATATGGATACACCGTAATAACATGGGAATGGTTGGTGATATTAAAGTCCTGTTTGTGGCACATTAGTATATGTGAGGGGGCAAACTCCTCAAGATGGGTGGTGACCATGGTGGACATTTAGAAGTCGGCCATTTTGGATACAACTTTTGTTTTTTCAATAGGAAGAGGGCCATGTGACACATCAAACTTATTGGTAATGTCACAAGAAAAACAATGGTGTGCTTGGTTTCAGCGTAACTTTATTCTTTCATGAGTTATTTACAAGTTTATCTTTGTTCACAGCCATTGACATGTTGAAGAGGTTAACACGTGAGGAGCGGATCGAAATTGTGTTGATATCTGGTGAACGCAGTAACCGGGTCATTGCAGCAGATTTCAATGCAACACACCCTACGAGACCACCCATCTCCCATGCTACAGTTAGCAAACTGCTAGCTAAGTTTCGTGAAACTGGTTCAGTGTTGGATTTGCCAAAATGTGGACACAAGAAAACTGTCACTAATGAAAAACATCAGTGGCTGTCCTAGCTTCATTCAGCAAGAGCCCACAGCGTAGCACTCGCTGCATGTCACTGGAGAGTGGCATTAGTCGAACATCCCTTCGGCGGATATTAGCTACTCACAAATGGCACCCTTACAAACTCAAGCTACTGCAGCATCTCAACGAGGATGACCCAGATCGGCACACAGAATTTGCAAAATGGGCAAAACTAAAATTGGAACAGGACCCTCAGTTTACGCAGAAGATTTTGTTCAGTGATGAGGCAAACTTTTATGTGAATGGTGAAGTTAATAAACAAAACCACCGCTATTGGTCTGACACTAACCCACACTGGATGGATCCCTCCAAGAATGTTGGAACAACAAAAGTGATGGTTTGGTGTGGTATATGGGGTACAACAATAGTGGGTCCATTCTTCATCAATGGAAACCTCAAGGCCACTGGATATTTGAAATTGCTACATGATGATGTGTTACCCTCTTTATGCACTGAAGCTGGCACGTTCCCTGAGTTTTTCCAGCAAGATGGTGCAACACCACATTATGGGTGCCAGGTCCAAGCATTCCTAGATGAACAGTTTCCTGGAAAGTGGATTTGATCATCGTGCGCCAGTTGAATGGCCCCCAAGGTCTCCCGATCTGACCCCGTTAGACTTTTATCTGTGGGGTCATCTGAAGGCAATTGTCAATGGTGCGAAGATACGAGATGTGCAGCACCTGAAACTATGGATACTGGATGCCTGTGCTGGCATTTCTCCTGCGGTGTTGCTATCAGTGTGAGAAGAGGGTTGCATTGACAATCCAACACAATGGGCAGCACATTGAACACATTTTATAAGTGGTCAGAAACTTGTAAATAACTCATGAAAGAATAAAGTTACGTTGAAACCAAGCACACCATTGTTTTTCTTGTGACATTACCAATAAGTTTGATGTGTCACATGGCCCTCTTCCTATTGAAAAAACAAAGGTTGTATCCAAGATGGCCGACTACTAAATGGCCACCATGGTCACCACCCATCTTGAGGAGTTTGCCACCTCACATATTCTAATGTGCCACAAACAGGACTTTAATATCACCATTACGGTGTATCCATTTAAATGGCCCACACTGTAGTTTTCCCAGTGCGAGAGCTGTAGTTTGAGTAAGGTTTAGATGTTGTGTTCTAACACTTTCAACAGTAATCTCCAAACTAACTAATTAGATTTGGCCCCTGGTATAATTATGACTATAGACTAATGGGATCCAATGCTCACAAGTAGTAGAAGTATAAATTGTTCTAACTAGAGATGGACCGATCCGATATTATGTATCGGTATCGGTATCGGTCCGATACTGACCCAAATTCCTGGATCGGATATCGGCGAGAAATAAAAAATGTAATCCGATCCATTAAATATAAAAAAAAGCACCTCACAAAACTTGCTACATGGCGTAACTCGGCTCATAACCGTAGCACGTTGCAGCAGTGTGTGTCACGTGATAGAGCGGCTGTGTGGAGCTTCGCTACCAAACCAGCATTTCATCTCCGAGGAAGTTTTCCCAGAGAGAAGTAAAGCAAGTGTGTAAGTTCATCTCTCAATGTTTGTAAAGCATTCCCGCGTTAACCTTAACAACCGATATATGGAGCGACTGCCTCTCTCCCCCTCCCTCTCCTGCTCCTACTTCAAACGTGAAACTGATCAATGATCAGCTGATCGGCTTTTCTGTTGCGAGTCCGTCTCTCTTCTTTGTTTTTGGCCCACTTCTCACCAGAAAGAGGAAACCAGCGGCTGAACAACAGCAGCACTATTAAGCTTGATAAGCTGTTGTTAGAATTTATTTAATATTACTTTCTACACCAGGATCGTTTTCTACATAGCTGACGGCTGGTAACTGTGCAGGGGCGGATCTAGCAAAGTTTAGCCGGGGGGGCCGATAGGGCATGAACAGGGAAAAGGGGGCACAAAGACATACTTTTCTTTCCTATTCTCATTTAAAATGTCGAGCTTTTAATAAATACTTATCTGACTCTTACACCCAAAGTTTTAATCTGATGTAAAATATATATATATATAAGTCCATTACTGTATATAGTAACTGTTAAGTCTAATAGACCCTAGTAAGCTATAGTACTTTTTCCTTTGGGAAGGTACCATCTGTGCAGTCTGCAATTTTGTTGAAGAAAGATGCTGAATCTATTTAATTATTATTGAAATTTCCTCCCTGCATCAAATTAAATTTGATTACATCGATTAAGCATCATGAGGTGGGGGTGGGGGTAGTTCCCTATTTTTTTTTTGCTGGGAGTTTGCAACCCTATTAGTTAGGTTGCTTAATATTTCTGCTAAATACTCTTTAAAATACCAGAATAGGAAGGATGGAGCAGGTTTAAGTTTATTGGATTGGTATTACTGAACTATGAAATATTTTGGGTGCAGTGTATTTTTATTTATTTATTTTTTTAACATACAGGTATAACAGAATAGTTTTAGTGTTGTTATTTATTTAAACTTCAGTATAAACTACAAAATGCAGCAAGATATTAAAAAAAGTTTTATTGATTAAAAAACACACTATATCGGATTCATATCGGTATCGGCAGATATCCAAATTTATGATATCGGTATCGGACATAAAAAAGTGGTATCGTGCCATCTCTAGTTCTAACACAAAATCGATACAAAATTATGCATCTAAAAATAATCCACAGGGCCTGTTTTAAATCCTCGCATAGTGATGAAAATTAATCACACATCATCACATTTTTTTTAGCATGGTTGTCATGTAAAGGGCACATAAACGTAAGGTGGATATAATTTGGTCATATACTGTAAAGAAAGAATCAAATATTTTTTAGAAATCTGTGTACTGTCTGTGAAAATGGCAAACCATAACTCTGCAGTAATTATAGGGTTTTCTGTCAAACAAACAGATTGTTTTAGTCAACTGGAACCAATATAGACCAAATTGTTTCAAAATGTATAAATTGGTTTGTGGATTTGTTATCACTGAAACATGCTACTGCAGCTCTAGAAGATGTAACATTTTTACAAATTATATTAATAAATATCTTTTTTTTAACTGCAGGAAGATGTTGAGAACATTGTGTGACTTTAATTTATTTATCCAAAAAAATTTGAAAACTAGATGCGAAAAATGTTGGGTAGAGATTCAAGCAAAAACACACCGCAGGTGCCACATGGTTTCAACAGCTACATCAACTCAGAGGAGGAGGGAGTGATTGTAGGCATCCTTTGTGACATGGCTTTTTGTCAGATGGCATATGGCCAGCCAGTAGAAACATGTGTTATTGTCAGCAATACACCAAAGGCCCCTACCCTGTGATTTCATTGCCTTCTGTAAATTTCTAAGCTTCCTGAAGGCTGCATTTTCTCTGAAGGTAATGTGTGATTAACTGCACTGGTCGCAATTTATAACAAAAGGTTTAGCTTGGGGAAGCAGAATCACTGATGGTGTTCTGTTGTCATCCCTGGCAGAATTCAGGTGTTAATATTACTTTGGCTTGGAGCCAGTATTAGGTTGCCACATGTTGCTTTGAAATTTTCTAGTAATTGGTGACCTGGGAATTTCATTATTGCTTCTGCAATTTTGGTACTGCCTCTGCTAAAGAATTCATTATTGATTTTTTTAAACTTTCAAGATTCCATTCATACATGTTCAGCAAGCTGAAATCCCACTTTAGAATCACCCCAAGAGAGTAGAAACAAAATGCACAGGGTAAACAAAAGAAGAAGGAGAACGGTGATGAGTTTGATAACTAAACAAATGCACTGTTTTTAAACAGTTCCATTTTGCTGCTCAAATATCTGCAAGTGAACCTCTGCATTTAATTTACCTCGACTTCCTAAAATCCACCAGCGACCTGGTGCAAACCATTTTGGATAGGGTTAGGCTGCATTTTAGCCACATGAAACTAGAATATGTTACCTTTTAAATTCAAAAATCTAAAAATTTAACGTACAGTTGCAAGTGACCTCACTTGGGTTTATTTTTTGCCACATGCTAACCAGGCAATTCTTTTAGAAATCACAAGATGTTATATATGTTGGTTTTTTTTAATGTTCCACACATACTGCACGTACTGCAACTTTTCTTTTACAAGCTTTTACTTTTAGGTGTTCCAAACAGACAGAAATTCTATAAGACAGGATAAGATGTTAACCAAAGCTAAACCCTACCCCCAACACTAGAGATACCAACGTTTGGTTGGATGTTAAGGGGTTTAAAAAACAGGTCACAATTATACTAGTACCAGACAACCTTTTAACTCCTTGTCCCAATATTCGACACTAAGCTTTAATCTAAACCTCTAATCCAAAATTTTGATGGTACAAAGTTAGAGGGGTTAAGTCAGGCAAGTTTCTGCCACCAACAGCAAACTGCCTTGCTAACATGCGTATACTTTACCATTTTGCTTTCAAGGTGTTTCAATGTTCTTTGTGGAAGAGAGACACAGGCTTCTTCAAATTTAAGGCTACATATATGCAAAATGCAAAAAGGTGCAAAACAGAGCAAGGCCTACCAGTTGCCAATTTATGTTAATTTTTCTTTATTGTGCTGGGCCATTGTCATCTTACAGTGGAAAAGTAATTTCTTACTTTTCTAAAGAACAGCAGACACAAGTATGAGTCCTCCTCACATATATCTTTTTTTTGGAGCAAAAAGATCAATGCTGCAAAATGAAACATATTACAAGAACTCTTCTGCATATCTGCTGTTTGCTATAAAAAGTGAACTGTGTAAAAGCACACACAACAAATCTTGTTAGATCCTGCAACACAATGTAGCAACACACAAATCAATACTACTCTTTTTGTAATATCTCAAAAAGCTTAATTAATTTCTATATGTGGTTAGTGTGCATGATTTGGTGATTAAAGAAAAAAAAAACATGGCGTAAAAGCAGTGTGGGTATTTTCATAATGATGGACAGTTTAGTTAATATTTGTTGGAATAAGAGTTATATCTTCTGAGTTATATCTTATCAAAACAGCTGAAACTAGAACTAGATCACTCTATAACTAATGAGGGTTATCATACTCCCTCCAGAAGTATTTTTCCTATACAATGCACTTCTGTTACATAAAACCTGAATGACCCACCAGGCAAAAAAGACTACCCTCAGGGCTCCAGACCTAAAGGTTTATACTGGTCTAAAACCTCGGATCTGATAAAAGTGGACCCATAAAAAACTTACAGGAGCATTGTCTCCAATTTTCAAGACAACTGGATAATCAGAGCAATTTCAACATGCCAAAGGACTTCCAACACCACTTCATCTTATGTGTTACTTAAAGAAGGACCAAACAGCAGATGTGTCAACATGTTTACCCCCTTGGGATTGCTGTTACATTCAAGTTGTATCTGAACAAAAGCAACCCATAGCCCTCTTACCCATAACTATGATTTCACTTTTGCTACATCAATTTTTGTGGAGCTGCTATAAAAAACAGAGCTCACACCTGAACGCTGATGACACCTAACAAGATGGGGCCTGTGCTTGGCTTGACTTCTGCCTGTATGCAATCTACTATTGTATTTTATGATATTTTATCAGCCCAATTCTTTAATTTATGTACCTATGCTGCTCTGATTTATGACTGTTCTTCCGTACTCCACATCAAAGAGTCTGTGGAACACCTTTATGATGATTGGGACAGCTATAAGAAAACTTTCCCCCCACCATTTGTGTGCTCCTTTTCCTCACCGAATTACTTCTTGCTCCTTACGAAATGTGCCTCAGGCAATCCTAAGAAGAAATTGAGGAAAAGAAGCTGTAGGGCCGACATCCATGTGCACATTAGACGATCTGGAGGCATCCCCGGTTTTTGCTGCCGGTTACCCTTCCAGATTTGGTTGTAAATGCATACTCCCAGCCACTGCAGGCTGGGTCTTTCTCATCTGATGCTCTGTTTTGTGTAGATTACTGTGTGCTCGCAGTTTGCATTGCAAAACCAGTGGCTGGTCCCACTGGTTCGGTGGCGCAGCTGTAGACCACGTGATTGGACAAGGTGTTTGTTGTCAGTTCCACTTCGACAGGCTGATGAGAAACCTGTGCTGCCAGCATTTATTCGGATTGCCCTTTTGAACACCTGCTCCATCTCAAACAAATCCTTCTCCCTGAATGAGCTTTTCACAAGAAAAAAACCTGCATTTTCTGTTTCTCATGGCAACATGACAGATGGTGAGTTCATTCACCCTAAACAAACTTTTTAGTAGGGGTGGGTTTTTATAATCGATTTATCGATTAAAATCGATTCTGGCTTGGATAACGTAAAATCGATTCATTAAAATCCTGAATCGATTTTTTAATATAAATTTATTTTGCCCGAAATGCCAGAATCTCTGGTGAAATCTCACAAAATTTCAACAACCACCAAACAGCTAAGACAGTAAATGAGAGCAGGAACATGGATTCTGCACAAAGACTTAAACACACAGCCCAACCGCGGATCAGAATCAGTGAGATGTTGCCTTTCTCACAGTCGGGGCTGAAAGCCGACAGCGCGCTGATTCTGATCTGTCGGCGGTCCGCGCTTTGTGTTCACGCCCTTTATGCGCTGATTCTAAAGCTGTTAGTTTTATCTCTCTCCAAACAATATTGACCGAACCAGCAGCAAAAGAGGATCCAAACTACGCTTCACAAAAACATCGTCATGTATTCACTCTGACTTTTACTGTTTTGCTTCGACCACGATGCACAGCTCTCTCTCTCTCTCTCTCTCTGTACGGTTTTCTGCATTATTCGCTTGCTTGTTACGCACAAGTCTACCGTTGTTTACAGCGCTGTCGGCCGACGGTTTTTTTTTCGTTTTATATACTTCCGAAAATAAAACCTAATTTCTGCCGTTCAATACCGAACAAATTTAAACTTTTTAAAATTATGCAAAATGCAAAACACTCAGCCTTGTCTCTAATAAAACCGCTGTAACTTCAGAGGTAATGTTCATGTGTTGATTAATGGTTTTCTTTCGTTTTTGATCTACTGCAGAAAATTTTTATAAAATCCCAGAACAGGAAAATCACCTTCATGTTTTTCTGTGTTTTATCTTCAGCTACTTTGACACAAAGGCCTCTGCTGTGACGCTCACACCTTTGATAAAGTCTTGGTGTGTCAGCTTCCTTTTTATAGATACAAAAATATGTAAATGTACTGATCTGAATTATAATATTTCTGACTGTCAAAATTTCCCAGATTCAAATCAAAGTGAATCGAATCGAATTAAATCGAATCGGATCGAATTAAATCGAATCGTGGATCGAATCGATTCGGGACCCTGTGAATCGGAATTGAATCGATTCTAGAAATCAGTGACGATACCCAGCCCTACTTTTTAGGTGCTCCTATCTGGGTGCCCCCAGTTTAGGTCACCGTGGTGGAGGACTTGCTGTTGTGTTTAAAGATAGTTACGCATGCAGAGGTATGCAAACTGAAAACTATTGATCTTTTGAGTCACAAACAATTAAGGTTGGCTATACGAAAATGGTTTATTGGTAAATGGCCTGCATTTGTATAGCGCTTTACTAGTCCCTAAGGACCCCAAAGCGCTTTACACATCCAGTCACCCTCCCATTCACACACTGGTGATGGCAAGCTACATTGTAGCCACAGCCATCCTGGGGCGCACTGACAGAGGCGAGGCTGCCGGACACTGGCGCCACCGGGCCCTCTGACCACCACCAATAGGCAACGGTGAAGTGTCTTGCCCAAGGACACACGATTGTGTTTTAATTTATTGCCCTCCTGGTACTGCTACTCTGTTCTTGATTTTACAGACTTCTTATCTTCTATTATCATCCTGGAGAAAGCTTTGCTTCTTGGGGATTTTAACATTCAACTGAGACCACTGCTGAGAGGTTCTCTGTCATGTTTGACAGTTCTCTACATTCTATTGGAAATGATGTAAATACTCTTATCCAGTCCTTTAATAGAGAATGCTCATCCATTTTGAAACAAGTGGCACCTATTAAAACAAGCTCTATCTCAATAGAGAAGACATACCCTTGGATAAACAAGTCTACATTAAACCTAAGGAGAATAAGAGAATAATGCATAATAAGAGAAAAGCTGAAAATAGCTTGTAAATGTGGTGCAACTTAAATCAGATTGTGATTGATGTGTTGCAAATTCTTTATAGTGTACTGGTGGATTGAAACAGCCCTACTATGAGTATCCTTGATTTCAAATGATCCCCCACTTCATAAATTAACCTAGGGGTTCTGTCACAGCACCAAGTGAGTCAGCCTCATGTTCACTGCCATCTTAGCGACACCAAACTTTGCATCTTGATTACAGCATAGATTAAATCCTTGTCAATGATGAGACTTTTGTGTCCACAATCCAGGCTCAACTGTGCATGATAGGCTGCCTTTGAAGTTTTGCTTATCACATTCCACATTCATGTGTGTGTATCTACATTTGGCTAATAAATGTATTCTATTCCATCAGATATTTGTTAAAGAATAAATGTCACTGAAAGGAAACTGCTGACACTATAGAATCCCAAGCACCATCAAGCAAAGATTTTCACTGTCAAATGTGACTCAGACAACAAGTACACATGATGACACAGAGGTCTAAAGGTTAGCGTGCATGCCAGTGTTTAACTGAGCAGCTGAATGTGTACATGCCCACACCAAGCCTCAGGAGTAAAGAGAATATCAACATGTCCTTGGATTCACTGTTACAGAGACCCAAGTCAATCTCTGCCTAGGTTCCACTTACTCATTTCCTTTGCAGCTACTGACTTTTAAAAACTGAACTGGATAAGAAATACTAAAAGATGATCAAAACTGAAAATCTGAACATCTAAACATGTTTAGAGTGGATTAATTTTCCCTCATCTTATTTGGCAAAAGTACAACTACATGTTGTGAATAGCCTGAGATATTTAGGTCACATCACCAGGAATGATCTCTGTGGTGCTGAGGATGTTGTAAATTGCATGCACAAGCAAAATGAATGGTTCACAAATGACATGTGTAAAAACGATGTCAAAATAGCTCTTTTAGAGCCAATTTACACAACACATTTATGTTGGAGTTGAAATAAATCAAAGAAATTAAAACCTTGAGTGATATATAAAGGTGAATACTGCATTTTACTCAAACTTCCAAAATGGACAGGTTTGCAGCTAGTAATGTTATTGCTATTCATGCTGTGTTTAGTAGGGGTACAACGATACTCGTATTGATATTGAACCGTTTGATACAGTGCTTTCTGTTCGGTACGCATATGTGTCAAACAATACAAAATTTTTAATTTATTTTATCAACTTTCCTTCTGACGATGCTGTCTGTGTTGAGCGCTCAGTGGATCTGCGCTCGACAGTGCAGCCTAGGCGGAGTAGTCGAACACAGATTCACTGAGCGCAGGGCAAGCTAGCGAGACAGAAGTTAAGCTCATTGCAACATGCCAAATTGAACCTCCCACACCCTCATTCAGATGTGGCGTTTGGAACTATTTTGGTTTTCATGTGAAGTATGACCCTGAAGGTAAGCTGTCATGGACAAAAGTAAAACAGTATGTTGGATGTGCCATGCAATGCTCAATTACATTGGTGGGAACTAGTGTGTTAGCAGGTTAGCTCGTTAAGGTGTTGGCTGTCCAGCCCCAGGCACAGGGCATCCGTGGTAGCTCGTTAACAGAGATTTGCCGTGTTGTGGCGTTAACGTCATTTCAGATTAATGCTGACAGCACTAGTGGGAACACAACGAATATGACTGCACATTTACTCCGATATCATCCTAGTGCAAAGACAAGTGGAAGCAGACAAAAACAACAAGCAGGCATGCTACAAACTTTACCCGAGTCATTTAGACAGCCGTTAGCACATGATTCTCCTTATGGGGACCTGATATGTTTAACCACTTAAGCCCCACGCCCTGGTACAGGGGCAAAAAGGAGGAGATCACGTCATATAAACCATTTCTACAACCACCAAACACACCGAAAACAAGCCGTGATTAAACGAGCAGTTATGTAAATGCGCAGAAGTCTGCTAAACAAACAAAACCGAACCAGATATGCTTGACTTCGTGTAACCGGCTAAAGATGGGCTGGTTAGCTTCCAGAGCTATCACTGACTCCACACACCAAGTTTCACCACGATCAGACCAAAATTCACTGAATGAGCCACAAAAGACAGAAATTGGCTTACCTTCCCGATTTCCTCTGTTATTTTCGCTGGTAGCTGGTAGCCACGCGATTAACAGTAGTTGCCCTTCCTACCTAGCCCGCATCAGAGCAGTTTTCTGTCAACAACCTCCATTTTAGACCCACCTACAGACACTTGACTGAACAGACGCCACATGCAGTAAATTTGGGCCCACGTGGGTTTTGGCATCACAACGTCTGATTGGTTGACGTGCTGTGAACGTGGCATCATCACTTTGAATCTATTGGCTTAAACATTAAAAAGAGGTGTCAATCACGCAAATTGACCAAAAGGAACCAAAGTTACAGCCCCTCGGAGTTTAAAGGGCCAGAGGCCAATCAAACGCTCTATAGGCGCTGCAGAAAAGGGCTGTTGCCATGTAAATGTGTGGTTAATTCTTCAAAAATCTATATTTAAAAAAAGCATGTTTAGGCCTGTTAATAAAATTGATTAATTTCTGCTCTTTAATACCTAAAAAAATCAACCTGCATGGTGTCGAATTGTGTGCCAAAATTGGACATTTTTGTGCAACGTCTGGATATTCATGTATGACAGCGCTGTAATTTTTCACTGTTTCACTTTAGAAACATAAATCTTTGCACAGATGATGTTTATATGTTGGTTACTGGATTTCTGGAACCAAATGTGATCTGAGGCATATTTTTCAAAGGGTTATATGCTAAAAATTAAAAAAAAAAAAATTAGGCGAGGATAAAAGCTACTTACTTTTTCTGTGTTCCAGTCTCAGTAACTTTGACACAGTAATATCTGATTCAATATTTACACCTCTGATGAAATTTCCCAAGTGTTAGCTTTATTTTGATACCAAGATTGTAAGGACAGAGTTTGTAATTGCAGAGAAATAATCAATTAAATTTGGGCATTACATTTTCGAGCAGGAAGCTCAGAAATAGGGGTGGGTTTTTATAATCGATTTATCGATTAAAATCGATTCTGGCTTGGATAACGTAAAATCGATTCATTAAAATCCTGAATCGATTTTTTAATATAAATTTATTTTGCCCGAAATGCCAGAATCTCTGGTGAAATCTCACAAAATTTCAACAACCACCAAACAGCTAAGACAGTAAATGAGAGCAGGAACATGGATTCTGCACAAAGACTTAAACACACAGCCCAACCGCGGATCAGAATCAGTGAGATGTCGCCTTTCTCACAGTCGGGGCTGAAAGCCGACAGCGCGCTGATTCTGATCTGTCGGCGGTCCGCGCTTTGTGTTCACGCCCTTTATGCACTGATTCTAAAGCTGTTAGTTTTATCTCTCTCCAAACAATATTGACCGAACCAGCAGCAAAAGAAGATCCAAACTAGGCTTCACATAAACAAAGTCATGAATTCACTCTGACTTTTATTGTTTTGCTTTGACCACGATGCACAGCTCTCTCTCGCATGCTCGCTCTCTTGCGCTCTCTCTCCCTCTCTCCCTCTCTCTCTCTGTACTGTTTTCTGCATTATTCGCTTGCTTGTTACGCACAAGTCTACCGTTGTTTACAGCGCTGTCGGCCGACGGTTTTTTTTTTTCGTTTTATATACTTCCGAAAATAAAACCTAATTTCTGCCGTTCAATACCGAACAAATTTAAACTTTTTAAAATTATGCAAAATGCAAAACACTCAGCCTTGTCTCTAATAAAACCGCTGTAACTTCAGAGGTAATGTTCATGTGTTGATTAATGGTTTTCTTTCGTTTTTGATCTACTGCAGAAAATTTTTATAAAATCCCAGAACAGGAAAATCACCTTCATGTTTTTCTGTGTTTTATCTTCAGCTACTTTGACACAAAGGCCTCTGCTGTGATGCTCACACCTTTGATAAAGTCTTGGTGTGTCAGCTTCCTTTTTATAGATACAAAAATATGTAAATGTACTGATCTGAATTATAATATTTCTGACTGTCAAAATTTCCCAGATTCAAATCAAAGTGAATCGAATCGAATTAAATCGAATCGTGGATCGAATCGATTCGGGACCCTGTGAATCGGAATTGAATCGATTCTAGAAATCAGTGACGATACCCAGCCCTACTCAGAAACCCCCTTGGGGCTTAAGAGGTTAATATGCTGCTGAGAATATAGCCCAGAAGAAGTGTATACTATAGCTTTTATTTTGGAAAGAGCCATTTCTCTGTAATAAACTCTCTTTTCCAAAGATGAGTTATTCCTCAATCAGATATTAATTTTTTTATTACTTAGTTGTTTCAGCAACATTAAATTTAAAAACTGTACTTTTGAGTTAAAATATATATTTATAATTTTAATAAATAACAAACTAAAAAGGCATGAACATTTTTTTTGTATTGAAAAAATATCGAACCCTGACACCAAAGTATCGAACCGAACCGTGAATTTTGTGTATCGTTGCACCCCTAGTGTTTAGGAATGTCATGTATAAATATGTGTCAATTAACTGTGTTGAAAAATGTCGTTGAATTGACATAAGACATCTCACTTGGTTTTAGAATAACCGGAACAAATTTGGAACAGATATTACTATCTGATAGCTCTTCCTTGAAGTTATTGCTTCGTAACAGCACTGGAAAACATAACCTGGCATCCAGTCTTGATGATCGTCACTTCCAATAAATATGGTAACCACAGAAGTAGGGGAGTGACGACTAAACATCCCCCAGAGACTGCAGGTGTATGCTGCAGTGATGGAAATGTTGAAACAGCAGGCAATGATGGCAAGGCAGCAGAAGCACTGACACATCAGAGGGAGAGATGGGATATTTGCTAAACTGCTAAATAGTGAGGGTGTGTTTAGTATATGATATGAAGAGAGGCATACATGTAAGTCTGTATGACACTCTCTAATTGGAGTTACCTGCCTCAATTAGTTCACAGGGTTTGTTCCACTTGTGTTATAATATTGCATCTTTGTGTTTTTGCCAAGGAGGCAGAACAGGTCATCAACCAATTGGAAGGTTTGTGGTTTGATCCCTGCCTGCTCCAGTCTGCTTGTCAAATATCCTTGGGCAAGTTACTAATCCCAAGTTGCTCTCCAATGCATCCATTGGAGAGAGAATGTTAGATAGAAAGCCCTTAAGAATAGAATAAAGTGCTTGCATAAATGTGTGAATGAGGCATGTGGCATAAATCCCTTTGAGTGCTCAAGTAAAGTAGAAAAGTGCTGTATAAAAACCAGTCCATTTGCTTTATTGTGGTCTGCTGGGAGAGCAGCACCAGACCTGGTGACAACAATAGACAGAAAAAAAAAGATCAGGATGGCTGACTCTGTGATTGGCTGCAAATTGGACGTATTTAACCTCCTAAGACCCGAACTCTTCCACGACATGCATTTTTAATTTCTCTTTGACATTTGGGCATATTGGGGCCCGATGAATGTAAAAGCAAAGAATTACCAGATTTTTTTTTACCTTATTTTTGTTTTTAAGAAAAATAAGAGCCACATATGAGGATATTTGTTTAACATTTTGATAGAACAGTAGCAGTGTAATGTCCTTGTAAGTGGATATCAGGCCCATGTAGAGCAAAATTGAGTATTTTGGTCAAAATAACCCAAAATGTGATGTCCACATATGTGCACGCCAGGTCCTAGAAGATTAAATTGGTAAAGAGGGGGGTAAGCAAAACATTTATCCATTATGACCTAGAACACTAGCAGATTTAAACCTAGGGTCTTCTTCTGTATCACTGTGTTTCACAAGTATGTGGGAACAATAAGCACTGACTGTGCAGAGACTTGTAAAAATAAGCTCACTATAACATAGATTGAGACAGAAACATAATCTTTTCAGATGTCGTTCATCTGAAGAACCAGCATTTAATCTATTCATTTTCAACCAAGTTTTGGTTCATAAAATTCATAAAGGGACATATTTTAAAAGGCCATAACTGACTAACTAGATTTAGCACAGAAAACACTGCCCATGGGTGACTGATGCTTGGGGGTGGATAGATGACTATTATACCAGATGCTAGGGTTAGAACAACTGAGATTAAACACTAAACACTAATGTATGTGATGAATGATGGTGTTTGACAGCTGCAGTAAATCTCAGCTGTATTTTAAATTCCACACTTCTTAGCTGATTGTGTTTCTGAAAAGCACATTTTTCTTACTGGGGCTGACAGCAAGTTAATCCTCTACCTTTCTTATTCAAGTTAATTAATAGTGTTGAAAAAGAACAGCGTTGTCCGTACTAAGCTTTTAATTACAACCATTTTAAAACAGTCACTACCGGAAGGTAGGGAAGGAGTGAGGGAGGGAAGCTAGGACACTATATAGTGGGTTGACTGGAATATAAATCCTTTTCCCTCCCTGACACCGTGTAGGTACAAAAATTAGATAAGAGCTTAGCGTGCATAATGCGTGAATATGGAGGATTTACGCACGTCTTCATTGTGAATTCTCAAAATAAAGGCAGAGCAGTAAAGATAACCAAATCGTGTCCCTGCTGTTTATCATCGAGGCGCGGATACGTGTTTAAAATGAAGCTTCGCTTGTTTGATGCGCATTGGTTTTTTGGTCTGCAAATATCTGTCTTGTTCTAAAATCTTACGGGTAAATTCGGACAAATTTAGAATTTTAAAGACAAAAAGGGCCATAATTCTTTCTTTTTAATTATCAAAGTGCTTTTAACTTATCGATAAAAGAAGAAACGTGCTCTATTCGGTACGGAGTATAGAAATGGGCGTTAAACTCCCGTATTTGCTTGAAACATGAGCGAGAGTAAAAGCTTCGCTCCATCGGCAAGCGCCGAAAGCTTAGGTACATCTGCTGCATGACCTACAGCCCCAAATCTGCTCCTCATATCGTAGACTGCAGCGCACTCAGTGGTGCACATAACAGCTTTATGTGACAATAACTCTAAGTGAACTGTTTCTGGAGCCTAGAGACTTCACAAAAACTGGAAAGGACCGGTGAGGAGAGACTGTGGGAGTTCTTGTGCAATGCATCCATCGAGTGACTAAAAAGAAAAAAAGTCAATCTCGCGTTATGCTTGTGTCAAAAGACTGCGCTTCAGTTGCTGAAAGCGATACCTTCTCTGTTTTTGAGTCCCACATAAAAGGTCACATACACGCGAAGAGGTATGTATAGGTGAGCAAAGAGAGAAACAACGAGAATGATTCTTGCCAGGCACACAAACTAGAGTGCATTCTGATGCGTCCCCCTCCACCTGGCCATTTCCTGCACACTAGTTTGATAAACCAAATCTCACCCATATCAGACAGAATTTCAGAAAAAAAGTTCATGATGAATTGTTTTTTTTTTAAATATACCCACAACTCACCTGATATACAAACAATAAAATTAGCCTGAAGAATGATCAGTATCTCCCAAATTATATCCATTCTCTGTCTTCATTCCACGTACATTACGCACCAGCATAAAAAACAAACAAATCAGAAAACGAAGCTTTTTCAGATGCTCTGTGCCTTTACGTCGGATCCTGCTGTACCTCTTCCACTGGGTATTTTCCTCGCCACGCACATAACAGGCGATTAAAGCCTTAGGAATAAACACTGCACGTTCCCACCAGATTCCAAAGATAGGTAAAAAGAAAGAGAAAAGCCAAACTGTAGCGATCCTTCGTCAGTTCACTGTATTATTACTCCAGTGCGCCATGGAACGGCCACATCCTTCCATCCATCCGGTGCTGTTTCACACAGCGGACATCCCCTTATTACCACGTAAAATCGCATATGATCGCTTCAGGAAAATCTGTGTATCGGGCGTAAAACACAGGGGGAAAGCCTGGGTTAATGACTGGTGGGACAGCGGTGGGATCCGTGTAACACCTGGAGACGCCTCACAACTCTGTGAACTCGCATTGCCAGGTGCTGAGCTTCCGATCGAGACTTCTCCCCGTCACCGCAAGGGACCAGTGCCAAGTTTAACCCAATAACATCAAGACTTCCTGTAACAGTTCACAAAATAAAAGTACTCGCTTATCGGCGCTTGTGCATTTTCATGCATGCACACAGAACTTAATCAAGGTGTTGAAAATCTGAAGATGTGAGGAAAAAATACATTTCTATAAAACAGGCACCCGTGAGTTTACGATGACAGCATTCCAGCATAATTAGTGCAAATTTATAACATATATATGATAATTTGGTAATTTGTAAGTAATAAGTAATTTGTTAACAGCTGACCTAGATTTAATTCCTACCATAAGCTTTTTTCCTCTGTGTGTTGCTCTTGTAGTTATTTTTGATTTACTCATAATCCGATAATTTCCAATAACGTTACACGTGAATATGTTCAACTCCGCTTTCCAAAGACACAGAAATTTATGGGCATACCAGTGAAATAAAAGACTCTGTGTGGGAGTTGCAGTGCACTTCAGGCCTACATCTAGACCCCCCTAGATCAGGGGTCAGCAACCTTTAAGACCCAAAGAGCCATCTGGACCCAGTTTCCACGCAAAAGAAAACACTGGGAGCCGCAAATACTTTTTGACATCTAAAATGAAGATAACACTGTATATATTGTTGGGGTTTTTTTTACCTTTATGCTTTGTGTGAACAACTAAGGTGTGTTGCTTATGAAATCCATGAAGTGCTACAGAGAAAATTACATTTTATTTATGTAATTAACACATTTTGAACTCTTAAAGAAATATAACAAAAGGAAAGACGCTGAACTAAAATGATCCAGCAAAGAAAAACTGTTGTGAGCCACCCTTATATTACCTTTGGGCTTTTGGAGCCTTGACCTGACTTTTAAAAAATAATTGAAAAAAAAAGCACTATGCTGCTAAAAAATGAAAAATATATATTTGCAAAATTCTGCCTAAATACGTATTTTACCTGGTTAATGTGTGTGGCGGGGCGTGGTCTGCAGCGCTGCTGCAGGGGAGGTGGACGCACCTGAGCGGCAACCGCAATCGCATCTCGCCGCCTTAACGTTAAGTTTGACTTTAGCTTCAGATTCAGATTCAAGAGCTTTATTGTCAATACAGTAGTATACACAGTATACAGTGTACCGACATGCTGTTGCACCCTAAGCCCCCCACGGTGCATTTATTAATATATAAAGGATATATCTCCAAGAGATATAAAACTAGGAATTACAAATAAATAACCTGCTAAGTTTTGGTAAAAATTAAGGGATAAAAAGGTACTACTTACTAACTATACAATTCTGTACAATACTATAATGGTAACTATGCAATATTAACGGTACAATTAACAAAAACAGGACAGAGACACTACAAAGTGGAATGTGCAGTAGGTATTGAATACCAGTTTCAAGTTATTGTCAGGATATTATTGACAAGACATGACAAAGACATGTGCAAAATGCAAAATGTGCAAATATAATATAATTTAGGTGTGTGTTCAGAACTATGTGACTAAGTGTGCAAATAAGCATATTGTTCCCAGGTCCAGTTTGTAGTGGATTTGTGGTAGTTTTTGTGTCTTTTGATGATTATTGTAAGGTGTTTGTAGAGGTGTATGTTTATATCTGTCCTTTTGTGGTAGTGAGTTGAGGGCTCTGACTGGTTGGGGGAAGAAGCTCTTGCAGTTTCTGGTCGTTACGGTTTTAATGCTGCGAAACCGTCTGCCAGATGGAAGGAGGGAGAACAGTGCATGTGAGGGGTGGAAAGTTTCCTTCACTATACTGTTCGCACGTCGAATGATGTGTCTGTCATAGAGTTGGGAGATGAATGTGAGAGGGCTTCCAATGATCCTCTCTGCTGTCCTCACTATCCGCTGCAGAAACTTCTTTTCAGCGAGGGTCCAGTTCCTGTACCAGATAATGATGTAGCAGCAGAGGACGCTTTCAATGGTTCCCCAGTAAAATGATGTGAGGATAGGAGGAGGGAGACTGGCCTTCTTCAGTTTCCTAAGAAAGTGAAGAAGTTGTTGGGCTTTCTTCATGATGGTGATGGTGTTCAGGTTCCAGGAGAGGTCAGCTGATATGTGCACACCCAGGAACTTCACACTGTTGACCATCTTGATGGTCATGCAAACTTGATGATGTGGTTTGAGCTGTACTGTGCAGTACAGTCATGTGTTAGCAGGGTGAACAGCAGTGGGCTAAGCACACAGCCCTGCGGCAATCCTGTGCTCAGTCTGACGACTTTGGAGGTTTTATTTCCTATGAAGACAGACTGGGGCCTGTCAGTTAGGAAGTCCAAGATCCAATTGCAGAGGGAGGTGTTTATTCCTAGTGAGTCCAACTTCTTTACCAGCTCCTGGGGAATGACTGTGTTGAATGCTGAGCTGAAGTCAATAAATAGCATTCTGACATAAGTGTCTTTTTTGTCGAGATGGGAGAGAGAAAGGTGAAGAGCAGATGAGATGGCATAATCTGTAGAGCGGTTTTGGCAATAAGCAAAATGTAGCAGGTCCAGATTCAGTGGAAGCTGAGTTTTCATGTGCCTGAATACCAGCCTCTCAAAGCACTTAGTGATGATGGGCGTAAGTACCACTGGCCGGTAGTCATTGAGGCAGGACACAGTGGACTTCTTTGGCACTGGGATGATTTTTGTGGTTTTGAGGCATGCAGGTACCACAGCTGAGCTCAGTGATGTGTTTAGGATGTCCGTGAGGATGCCTGCGAGCTGGTCAGCACACTCCCGAAGCACCCGGCCAGGTATGTTGTCAGGTCCTGCAGCCTTTCCTGGGTTTACTCTGCGAAGTGTCATCCTGACATCTGCTGTGGACAGACAGAGTACTTGGTCATTGGGGGAGGAGAGCATCTTCCTTGCTGGCTCTTTGTTCTCTGTCTCAAAAAGAAGTCATTTAGTTGGTCTGGCAGAGAGGGATCACTGCTGCATGCTGGAGGTGTTGGCTTGTAGCCCGTGATTGTTTGGATGCCCTGCCACATGCGCCGAGTGTTCTTTGTACTGGTGAAATGTGTGTTGATCTTATCTGCATACTGCCGCTTTGCCTCTTTGATGGCCCGTGATAGGTCTGCTCTGGCTGTAGTGTAAGCTTCTCTATTTTTGGACTTAAAGGCAGAGTCTCTGATTTTCATCAGATTGCGTAGCTTTGCAGAGAACCAGGCTTTATGGCTTGCATAGGTGATGACGGTTTTGGAGACAGTGACATCCTCAATGCATTTGCTGATGTAGCTGGTCACTGAGGTTGTGTACTCCTCCAGGTCCACGGTGTCTGAGTATGTAGCAGCTTCTCTAAACATATCCCAGTCTGTGCATTCAAAGCAGTCTTGCAAAACAAGTATGGCCCCCTCTGGCCATGTTCTCACCTCTCTGAAGGTTGGGCTGACCCGTTTGTTGATGGGTCTGTAGACTGGGGTGAGAAGTATGGAGATGTGGTCTGATGTGGGGGAGGGGTGAAGCCTTGTATGCATGCTGGATGTTTGTGCAAACAAGGTCCAACATATTGTCCCCTCTTGTTGCAAAGTTAATGTTCTGGTGAAATTTGGATAGAACTGATTTAAGTGTGGCATTGTTAAAATCCCCAGCGACAATGAAGAAGCCATCAGGGTGGGCTGTTTGCAGATCACTGATAATCCTGTAGAGTTCACTGAGTGCTCCACTACCTTTAGCATTAGTGCTAGCACTAGGTGGGATGTAAGCAATTCTGATCATTACAGCAAACTCTCTTGGGATGTGAAACGGCCTGCATCTGACTGCCAAGACCTCCACAAGTTCTGAACAGTGCACAGATACAGTTGCATTCTTACACCAGCTGTTATTGATGTAAACCCACAGTCCACCGCCGCGTGTCTTACCCGATGATAGGGGGTCTCTGCCTGCGCTGGATAGCGTGGTCTGCGATGCCTCCGTGTAGCCATGTTTCAGTAAAAATAAGAACACAGCAGTGTCTTATTTCTTTCCGGGTGTTTAGCAGCAGTCTCAAATAGTCCAGTTTGTTTTCTATGGAGCGCACGTTGGAGATAGTCATGGGATTTCCGGCTCCTTTTAGAGAACGGCTCTTTCGGCTCCGAACCGGCTCTTCAGGTTGTTTTGTTGCTTTAATTAATTTATTATTAACAATAATATAAAATTATGCACAAAAGGAATTACTAATGTAAAAAAAAGGGGTTTTATTTATATATGTTTATATATAAATATATGCAGTGGCCCCTAGAGACAAAACACGTTCAAACTCCAAAACACATTTCTAGCATGAACTGAACTTCCAAAACAGAGCTACCTCGATCACTTAAATTACACAATTGAAAGCATATGTGTATTGTTTGTGTATTTATACACAAGCATTCATATATAGTCAAATAATAATAAAAAAAAATATGTTCATTTACCTGTTATTACCACACACCAAATCCGGTCGTTGGTACTTGCTGGCTTGTGTAGCCACTAGGTAACAAAAGCTCAACACTGCCCCTAGCATCCTGGAGCACTTCTGTTTTCTTTTGTACGTGTTTTGGAGTTTTTATGTGCTTCGGAGTTTGTACGTGTTTTTACGTGTTTTGGAGTTTGTACGTGTTTTTACGTGTTTTTTTTATGTGTTTTGGAGTCTGTACATGTTTTGGAGTTTGTATGTGCTTCAGGGTTCGTACGTGTTTTGAAGTTTGTACGTGCTTTGTCTCTAGGGGCCACCGTAAATATACTTTTATTTATTCACTCCACATAAAATGTAATAAATAAATCATATAATACAAAAATCAACTATTCACATTTCAACTTTTAACTATTTAAATTTTCAGCTTTTTCCTTTTACAAATTTAAAGTGAAACAACACGAAACACTGCAAACGACAACACAATTAAATATAAATTATAATATAAAAACAAAAAGAGCATGCATATTCTCTGTCATATGGGCCTGCATGAATAAACTTTCTGAATCTTTTATCATCTGCAACTGAAAATAGTTGTGGATGATTACTATACCTTTCTAATGTGACGTTGTTGTCCCTGTGGCTCTTTTTCTCTCTCTTCCTCCTGCTCTGTTTCTGTGCTACTGAGTGTAACTACCGCCCCTCCCCCCTCTTCCCAGCTTAAAGCACAAGGCTGGCTGAGTGAAGGGGGAAAAAAAGTGCGAGAGAGAGAGGGTGAGAGAAAAAAAAAACGGCTTGCGAAAAGGAGCCGGCTTCACGTCAAAGATCCGGCTCTAAGAGCCATTTTGTTCGCGATCGACCCATCACAAGTTGGAGAGCAGAAGTGATGGGAGTGCCGGTCGGCTACTGTTGGCTTTTAGCCTAGCATGGATACCGGCTCGCTTACTGCGCTTCTGCTTCCTCGCACACCGTTTTTGATGTACTTCCGGGCGGATGCAGAGATGTTGTGGCTCCGTAGCCCGTCTGTTCGGAGCTTGCAGAATGTCGCAGCGGCGCAGTTTCTCCAGTGTGTCTCCATCTGGCTGACTTTGGTGGTATTTTTCTAAATCCAGAAGTTGTTGACGATTGTAGATGTGTTTAACTGTTGTTCCGACGCACATTACAGCTGTTTAATAGACCAGAACTCGAATAGAACTTTAGTTAAAAATGAAATTGCACCATGGTTTTGGACCCGCTGTGCCCGCTGTGGCTGCTGCGACCTAGCGTGCTGCCATCTTGGCCGGTGTTCTGACAAACCATCCTACTTTGGCAAAATGTCCTCAGCAATCACTTTTTGGCAGGTTGAAAATTGCATACCATCAGTTTTATTGTTCCCTAAAGATTATTCAGCAGTTCTAAGGGACTGATGGAGATATAATATGTCACATATGACCCTTCTGAATGACTTCCAGCAAGTTTGAAGCAGAAATATTGTTTCAGTGACAAGATATAGGCGGCAATCACTTTTTGGCAGGTTGGAAATTGCATATTATCAGTTCTATTGTTCCCTTAAAGGTTATTCAGGATTTCCAAGAGACTGTTTGGGATATGATGTGCCACATATGATCCTTTTGGATGATACCCAACAAGTTTGATGCAGAAATATTGTTTCAGTGACAAGTTATTGGCCATAATCACTTTTTGGCAGGTTGAAAATGTCAGGTTAGGGCTGTGTGCAGGCAGGAGTGGTGGTAAGGAGGACCCAAAGTGCAGACGCTCGGAGGCAAAGGTGTATTTTAACTCAGCTTTTATTGCTGGCAAAACGTAACAAAAATCCAAATAAACTTACATGAGCAGGCAGCCGGCGCGCACACACAGCATAAATGAGGGTAGACCACGACACAGAGAAACACAGGGCTTAAATACACAGGGGGAGCAATCAGGGAATGGGTAACAGGAGGGAAACACAGCTGGGGCAAATTAGGCCTAACCAGACAAAGGAAGCAAAACCAGACGCATATACATGAGACACGGACTTTCAAAGTAAAACAGGAAACATAACACAGACTGAACTTACAGACTGACGCTGTGTCCCATTTCAGGGTCTGCACGCTTGAAGTACGCATTTTAAGTGCGGTTACGTCACCGCCACGCGACGACGGCTGTCCCAATTTGAAGTGTACTTGAAATGCATACTCCAAATGCGCCGTCGATTTCCCCAAATATCAAGCGTGGTCCGGTGCACTCTTCGTAGTCCCATATATCCCACAATTCATAGCGCGGCGGTGGGTGTGGATAATTTTGCCGCAAAATACGGCAGAAGGGAGCGGCCGAAAAGTGAACTGTCAAAAGTAAGTACTGAATATGACGTCACTTATTCATGTGCGAATGTTTAATAACGAAGAACATTAAAACATTACTGTTGGCCACATGTCGGCAAAGTTATGTGACACTAGTGATGTTTGTACTTTCAGCATTAACTTGGTTTTAAAGCCTCTACTTCTAAATACACATATAGTCGACCTTAATCTTACAGAGAATGTGATTTTTTTTTGGATAATTAAAGTCAGTCATATATCCACAAACACAACAAGCTGAAAGTCAGTGATATAGAATATATATATATATATATATATATATATATATATATATATATATATATATCATAATAATCTGACAATACTATAATATTGGCCATATTATATTTACATTACCATAGTGAGATGACTTTAGTCTCATGAACAACATTAACTAATTATTATTTACTAGCTAATCTTAAATGACTGTTCAGTACAGAAATGAAGCCCTTGAATCATGTTTTACAGTCCTGTGGTCTCAGCCTCAGATACTCAACTAATCAAAGTGATGTCAGAACAAAAATGAATGGCCAACAAAACAATTTTCTCCTTCATTTCTGTCAAACAAAGCTGTATGTAACGTGTCTCGCGGTTAGTATCATGGTTGCTAGGCAACCTGAACAGCGCAACGAAGCATATACTGTCCCATTTCACAAGCCTCTCACTTCCGCACTTCCCGTACTTATAGTACGCACCGTCCGTAGTACGCGTAGTGTGCGTACTTCAAGCGTGCATACCCTGAATTGGGACATAGCAACAGACAGGCACTACAGAGGGAGACGTGGGACCAGGGCAGACACAGACACTGACTGGACACGGGGATATAGCCGACAGGGGAGACAGCAACTAAGGATAACACAGAGACATAAACCAAAAGACAGAACTCTAACAAAGAAACCAAAGACTATAAATTATAAATAACAATAAACTCAAAAACCCTGGGTCAACGACCCAGGCATCCTAACAGAAAATGACATATTAGCGGTACTAATGTTATTTTAAAAGTTTTTCAGCAGTTCTAAGGGACTGTTTGAGATATAATATGTCAAATAGGACACTTATTACTATTCGTCGGATTTATTAAGTGTGCCTATGCCAAGAGGCACACTTATTGCGGTAAGCGGAAGGGTGTATGCTTGGTGGAAAACTCCATATCCCACAATTCATAGCACGCCTCTACCGAGTGAAACAATGGCGGCTGCCACCTCGTTTTTATATTCCTCTTATTCGTGTTTCTAGGTCACAAAATAAACTTTTAAGATATTTTCAGGCGAGAATGTAGGTGTGTAAACTTCAAATATCTGCTCGTTTTATCAAGAAATCCCATATTAGCAACAGTTTTCTCACGATGTTGCTGCTAGCCAGCTAGCGCAGCTAGTCGGCTAGCTAACTAGCGGGGCTAGTCGGCTAGCTAGCTAGCGCGGCTAGCCGGCTAGCGCCGCTTTGCTCAAAAGAACCCGGGCTTGGCTTTCAGTGAGGCGGCTTACACTCGTTTCACCCCCTGATCGCTCATAAATAGTCTGTGTCTCAGCTGGACTTATTTTTCGTTTATATGGGCCGATGATTCATTTATTCATTTTAGTAACGGTATAAACAGTGAAAGGTGGTTGTCCAGATGCTGGTCGATGTGGAAAAAATAACAGTTGTTTGGTGGTGTCTAACGAGGAGCTACCACAGAAGGCAGCTAGCCACCGGTGTATGACAGAAAGGGCATGCGGGGAAAGAGACATACGAGGCGGCGAGGCGGCCGCCAATCAACCGGTGGTGGCTAACGCGGAGCTCAATCATGGATCAGGGAAACCTAAGGCAGGAGAAGCAGGCGGCTGCCGGTCGGAGCGTGAGGTGAACTAAATTTCAGGTAAGAAGTTATGAACTGCACTCTATTTGGGTCAGATATAAACCGAGTTTAGGTGTAGTTTATTTTCGTTGTGCTGAGTTTTTTCAATCACTTACAATAACTCGTACTGCGTGCTATCTAGCACGACAGAGTTTCTATACAGCTGTGTGCAAGTTACTGATGTTGAACTTTATGACAGCCTCCCCTGTCATTCTCTCGCCTGCTGCAACTTCAATCATGAAATTGATCAATGATCAGCTTTTCTCTCTTGTTTGTTTATTGCGCTAAACAACAGCAGCATGTTTAAGCTTGATCAGCTGTTGTTAGAATTCATTTGATTTTAATTTCTAGTATCAGCTGATGTTTGCTGGAGCCACAGCTGTAAAAACGGCTGGTCCAAACCAGGAGATGTCCTTACTGAATCATCAGAGCTGAACTGGTGATGGAGAAACAAGTTTACCTTTTAGGTGACATGAATGAGTTGAAGCTCTGATGATTCAGTAAGGACATCTCCTGGTTTCATCTTCATGTTTCCCTCTCACCAGATAACCAAACCGATATCATGACCAGCAGCTTTTACAGCTGTGGCTCCAGCAAACATCTGCTGATACTAGAAATTAATATTAAATAAATTCTAACAACAGCTGATCAAGCTTAAACGTGTTGCTGTTGTTTAGCGGACATCTGCTGGTTTCCTGTTTCTGGCGCAAAGCCGATCAGCTGATCATTGATCAGTTTCATGATTGAAGTAGCAACAGAAGAGGAAGGGGGTGATGAGAGAAGAGGCAGCTGTGCAGCGTAAAGACAGAATAAATCCAGATTTGTGTCTTTTTCCATTCTAGCTAAAGTACGGGACAAACTGTGTCTCTTCTCAGCTCAATACAAAACGCATAATATTTTCTCTGAATGAGGGACCATTCCATTTTTAAGGAGCCGTTGGCAACTCTACTAACTAACCTTATGAATAAAATAAAGTTCACTATCAGTAACATCATAGCAACTGAACAGCTGTATAGAAACTCCGTCATGCTAGCTCACGGACTTATTGCTAATAAGTCCGTTGCTAATATGGGACTTATCAAGAAGTCCCATATTAGCAACAGTTCTCTTACGATGTTACTGCTAGCGCCGCATGGCAGCTAGCCGGCTAGCTGGCTAGCGCAGCTTGGCTGACACCCAGGCCGGGCTGGCTGACACCCAGGCCGGGCTGGCTGACACCCAGGCCTGGCTGGCTGACACCCAGGCCGGGCTGGCTGACACCCAGGCCGGCTCACGCTCTCGTTTCACCCCCTAGTCTTTCGTGATTACTCTTGGTTGGCTGCTGGACTTATTTTTCATTTATATGGGCTGGTGATTCATTTATTCATTTTAGTAACGGTAAAAACAGTGAAAGGTGGTGGATTGTCAAGATGCTGTTCGATGTGGAAAAAATAACTCAGTTGTTTGGTGGTGGCTAACGCGGAGCTACAACAGAGGGGAGCTAGCCACCGGTGTATGACAGAAAGGAGATGGGGAAAAAGAGAGATGCGAGGCGGCCACCGAGCGACTGGGCCTGGCTTACACAGTAGTGATGGGTCGTTCGCGAACGAAATGGCTCTTAGAGCCGAGTCTTTGAAGTGAACGACGCAAGCCTGCTCCTTATTGGGAGCCGTGAGGGTTTTTTTTTTGTCTTTCTCTCACCCTCTCTCTCGCCCTTTTTTCCGCTAAACTCCGCATGCGCGGTACTTTGCGCTGGGCAGAGGGGGGAGGGGCGTTAGTTACACTCGCAGTAGCACAGGAACAGAGCCAGAGAGAAAGAGAGCGAGGGACAACAACGTCACATTAGAAAGGTATAGTAATCATCCGCTATTTTCAGTTGCAGATGATAAAGGATTCAGAAATCATGCAGGCCCATATGACAGAGAATGTGCATCTTCTTTTTGTTTTAATATTTTAATTTATATTTAATTGTGTTGTGGTTTGCAGTGTTTTGTGTTGTTTCACGTTAAATTTGTTTAAAAGGAAAAAGCTGAAAATTTAAATAGTTAAAAGTTTAAAATGTAAATAGTTGTTTTTTGTATTATATGATTTATTTATTACATTTTATGTGGAGTGAATAAATAAAGTATAGTTATGGTGGACCTTAGAGACAAAGCACGTACAAACTCCTAAGCATGTACAAACTCCAAAACGCGTAAAATCTCCAAAACACGTAAAAACTCAGAAGCACGTACAAACTCCAAAACACGTAAAAACACAGAAGCACGTACAAACTCCAAAACACGTAAAAACTCAGAAGCACGTACAAACTCCAAAACACGTACAAAAGACAACAGAAGTGCTCCAGGTTTCTAGGGCGCAGTGTTGAGCTTTTGTTACCTAGTGGCTACACAAGCCAGGAAGTATCAACAACCGGATTTGGTGTGTGGTAGTAACAGGTAAATTAATTTTTTTTTTTTAAATTATTTGAATAAATATGAGTGCTTGTGCAATACACACATGTTTTCAATTGTGTAATTTAAGTGATCTGGGTAGCTCTGTTTTGGAAGTTCAGTAAATGCTAGAAATGTGTTTTGGAGTTTGTACGTGTTTTGTCTCTAGGGGCCATATATAAACATATATAAATAAAACCACTTTTTTTACATTAGTAATTCCTTTTCTGCATAATTTTATATTATTGTTAATGATTAAATAATTAAAGCAACCAAACAACCTGAAGAGCCGGTTCGGAGCCGAAAGAGCCGGCTCTTTTTAGTGAGCCGAGCCGAAAGAGCCGGATCTCTAAAAAGAGCCGGAAATCCCATCACTATTACACAGAAAGCTGTTCTCTGTCTCGTTTCACCCCCCCCCCCCCCCCCCCCCCCCTCTCTCTCTCTCTCTCACAAGCCCCCGGTACAGTGTCCGGTGAACTGAATGTGAGGTAAGAACCACTGAATACTTATGGTAACCACAAGGGTGTATGCTTGGTGGAAAACTCCATATCCCACAATTCATAGCACGCCTCTACCGAGTGAAACAATGGCGGCTGCCACCTCGTTTTTATATTCCTCTTATTCGTGTTTCTAGGTCACAAAATAAACTTTTAAGATATTTTCAGGCGAGAATGTAGTTGTGTAAACTTCAAATATCTGCTGGTTTTATCAAGAAGTCCCATATTAGCAACAGTTCTCTCACGATGTTACTGCTAGCGCCGCATGGCAGCTAGCCGGCTAGCTGGCTAGCGCGGCTTGGCTGACACCCAGGCCGGGCTGGCTGACACCCAGGTCGGCTCACGCTCTTGTTTCACCCCCTAGTCTTGCGTGATTACTCTTGGTTGGCTGCTGGACTTATTTTTCATTCATATGGGCTGGTGATTCATTTATTCATTTTAGTAACGGTAAAAACAGTGAAAGGTGGTGGATTGTCAAGATGCTGTTTGATGTGGAAAAAATAACTCAGTTGTTTGGTGGTGGCTAACGCGGAGCTACAACAGAGGGGAGCTAGCCACCGGTGTATGACAGAAAGGAGATTGGGGGGGGGAAAGAGAGATGCGAGGCGGCCGCCGAGCGACTGGGCCTGGCTTACGCCGAGAGCGGTTCTCTGTCTCGTTTCACCCCCCCACCCCCTCTCTCTCTCTCACACGCTGCCGGTGTTGTGCCAAAAAGTGATTGTCTGCCAAAAAGTGATTTCCGGTATTTGCCAAAAACTGATTGCTCGTATTTAAACTGCTATAAGTAACTTGTTGGGCTATAATATGTGAAACATATGTTAAATGCATCCCTCATGGATGACATAAAGTCATATTGAGCCACAAACAACATTCGTGTAACAAGGTAGAAGCCGCAATCAGTTTTTGGCAGTGACTTTTATATAACCTTTATTTATGCAGTTAAAAAAATCTCATTAACATTAAAAATGTATTTTGTCAGAGTAAGCCGGCCAAGAGGACAGCAGAAATGGCAGCAAATATGACAATAGTTCTGTAAAAATATTTTAAACGAGGATAAAGGACCGGATTGGTTATAATGTAAGTACAATAACACAGAGCTGTAAAGATACTTGAAAAAACAGATAATTTTTAAATTCTATATATAACCCCTTTGTAAACGCTGTTCACCGAAGTCTATTTACCAACTTACATAAAGATATTACACATAAAAAATACACGGAAACATTGGAAATCAGTTTTTGGCAGGCAATCACTTTTTGGTACAACACCGGTCGGTACGAGTGTCCGGTGAACTGAATGTCAGGTAAGAACCATTGAATACGTGTAAATGGTTGTTTGTTTCTATGTGATAGACTGGTGAGCTGTCCAGGGTGTACCCTGCCTCCACTTAAGGGTTATTTCCCAGCCCTCCTGCAACCAGGATAAAGATAGGAGGATGTTAGTTGGTGTAGACCCATTCAATTTTTATGGTAACCAGGATCTAGACTTTGTTGAACCGTATGCAATATGAAGACAACATGTAGTATTTAAGGGACCAAGTAGTATTTGGATAAAAGTTAATGAATAGTGTTGAAATAAAATGACAGAATTGTGAAGGATTAAAATATTCCAGGAGCTCAACTTACTCAATCTGAACATGTTTTAATCGTGTTTTATAAACACAAAATGCACAGCTTTACTGAATATGAAAAGGTTGTGTTGATTTAACTCAGTTGTTTAAGTTTCTACCAAAGCAAAACATTTGTGTGCAACCAGTGTCCACTATTGAATCAAATAAGTCCAACATGTTTTTTTGTCAGTGCAAAAAGGAGTTACGGTACCTGTATTCCTACACAATATTGTCCCGGGAGGGAGAAAAACTTTCTGGTGAAGCTTTGGTTGATTTTTGGGTTTTGCTTAACACTAGGTTGATTTTATCAGTGAGGTTTGGATTGTTTTCTTTCTCTAAGAGAGAGAAAGATGGTTTTATGCTTGGACATGTTTGCAACGGGCCCCAGTAATTGTTTTTATATGAGTATTTTATTGGTTACGTTTGTTTTTGCTTTTGTTACAGTGCACTGAAATAAGAACATCTGAGAGGAGTGATCCACCGGTGGTGATATTTTGGTATTTTGTGAGTTCCTGATTTAACAAATCAGCTCTTTAATCAAGGCCTGAGAGATTGACATTGACATTGATCACATGAGAAGTCCTGAGCCTAAAAGGATTGCAGCGAGTCAATCCAGTAAAAAAAAACAAAGGAACTGTTTTCCTTTAAAATGATGATGTCATCTTGCTGGTGATGGAGGCTCGAATAGATTGCGCGTGAGACTCCATTATCAGCAATATCTGGTATGAATGTGTGTGAATGTATGCATGTGACTGGACTGTGATGGACTGACGACTAAAAGTTTTAATTGACTTGATACTGAGACAAAAACGGTACTGACTTTAGGATTAGTAAATGTCCACAAACAATTCACCCAGCCTGTAAAAGAAGGGTGGATGTTTTGTCTCGCTTTGTTTTGTTTTTGCAGGAACAGAAGGATGACAGAGACTAAAGGGGGAGGCTGTAGCTTCACATGAGTGTGAACTGCAGACTTAACCCTTTGGTTGCTAATTTTGAGTTACTGATGTTTGCATTAAGAAAATTGTGTTTTATTAGCTGTGTTTCGATTAATGTATCACATTATATTGTTGGGAATGTTAAATGCTAGTGAAGTGAAGAAAAGCTTTGATTTCACTCATGACTGAACATGTTATTATTTACCATAGCAGTAAAAAGTCAATTAACTTTTATAGAGGAAAAAAAGCCAAAAAACCTCTATTAATGTCTATGAATAACAAGGGAATGATAGACTTGTCACATTCAAAATAGAGATATGTAATAACAAACACTGGTCCATGTCATTTAGGTTCTCCATTGAAATAGTCAATAATTTAGAAAAGTAGGATAGAACCGTTTTGTCAAAACATCCCATATTAGCAACAGTGCTCTTACGATATTGCTGCTAGCGCGGCTAGCTAGCTAGCGCGGCTAGCGTCTCTTCGCTAAAAAGCACCCGGGCTTGGCTTACAGTGAGGCGGCTGACACTTGTTTCACCACCCGATCGCTCTCCAAGAGACTGTTTCTCAGCTGGACTTATTTTTCGTTTATATGGGCCGATATTTATTTATTCATTTTAGTAACGGTATAAACAGTGAAAGGTGGTTGTCCAGATGCTGGTCGATGTGGGAAAAATAACTGAGTTGTTTGGTGGTGGCTAACACGGAGCTCCAACAAAGGGCAGCTAGCCCTGACAGAAAGGACATACGGGGAAAGAGACATACAAGGCGGCGAGGCGGCCGCCGATCCACCGGTGGTGGCTAACGCAGAGCTCAATCGTGGATAAGGGAAACCGAAGGCAGGAGCGTGAGGTGAACTGAATTTCAGGTAAGAAGTTATGAACTGCACTCTATTTGGGTCAGATATAAACCGAGTTTAGGTGTAGTTTATTTTCGTTGTGCTGACTTTTTACAATCACTTACAATAACTCTACTGTGTGCTATCTAGCACGAGAGAGTTTCTATACAGCTGTGTGCGCGCTAAGTTACTGATGTTAAACTTTATGACAGCCTCTCCTGTCATTCTCTTGCTTGTTGAAACTTCAGTCATGAAACTGATCAATGATCGGCTTTTCTCTCTTGTTTGTTTATCACGCTAAACAACAGCAGCAGGTTTAAGGTTGATCAGCTGTTGTTAGAATTCCTTTGATTTTAATTTCTAGTATCAGCTGATGTTTGCTGGAGCCACAGCTGTAAAAACGGCTGGTCCAAACCATGAGATGTCCTTACTGAATCATCAGAGCTGAACTGGTGATGGAGAAACAGGTTTACCTTTTAGGTGACATGAATGAGTTGAAGGGAAGTTATGAACTGTTTCTGAGAGATGAATAACACAATATCCTTTTTTGTGTAGCTGACAGCTGGTAACTGTGCAGGGGCGGATCTAGCAAAGCTTTTGCCAGGGGGCCAGGTAGGGCATTAACAGGGAAAGGGGGGCACAAAGAAATACTTTTCTTTCTTACTCTCATATAAAATATTTACCTTTAATTAAATAGTTGAATCTTGCAACCAAAGTTTGTATAATAATACACAAGATTGGCTCTGGGCCATTGTTAATCATTCAGAACACTGTGTAAAAATAAGTGAATGCATAAGTGAATAAGTGAATGCAAATAAGTGAATGCAAAAGTGCATAAATATTTATTTTATGTGTTTGATGTGTGTGGCGGGGCGTGGTCTGCAGTGCCGCTGCAGGGGAGGTGGACCCAGCTGAGTGGCATCTGCAATCACGCCTCTCAGGCGTAAAGTCTGTGCTCTCTCGGCTATTTTTTTGGTGTGTGTCGGGCTGTGAGATGAAAAGCTACAGCCGGCTGTGTGGGTACAGCAACCATGTGTGAAAAGTGGTCAATAAAGTAATGCTACAAAGCGTGTTCATGCAAACATTGTCGGGTCTGCTGTGGTACAATGGGACTTCTGCTCATGAACCTCACCTCATCTTTACACAAAACTGTAAGCTGTCATCTGTGAGGTGCGACTGGTGTTTGTTTTTACCATAGTTCATGGTGGAGAATGGCTGCTCTGCTGAGTTTTGCTCTCTGTAGCCATATGAATGGCAAACTACACTGATTAGCAGCGGCCTAGGCACACTTAAAATTTCTTCTGAAATTTTCGCTTTCTAGTGAAAACCTATACTTTGTGTCGGGCGAGTTCCCCATTCAAATGCATGTAATCATAAGAAACGCACTGTCTTGACGAAATAAAGCGTTTTTATACAACTTCATATAAATAGCTGTAACTTTTGATAGAAGACTCAGACACATATTTTTGGCTTTATCTTATCGAATTCAATATCCCCGTGCTGGGCAAACAGGTTTTGCAGCTGTTTGAGCTAAGATTTTCAAGTTATTCACATAATGAAAACCTATACTTTGTTTCGGGCGAGTTCCCCATTCAAATGCATGTAATCGTAAGAAACGCACTGTCTTGACGAAATAAAGCGTTTTTGTACAACTTCATATAAATAGCTGTAACTTTTGATAGAAGACTCACGTACAGACACACGTATTTATGGCTTTATCTTATAGAATTCAATATCCAGCACAGGCCCTGGTGGGGGGAAGATGGCGTCACAGGAAGCACTGTCCAAGGTGTAATGTGGATGGTAGAAGCTGGCATCACAGTCCCTGGTGTAATGTGGATGGCCTCAGACAGAAGCACAGGCAGTGGTGAAATGTGGATGGTATTGTCCAGCAGCAAAGGCCCTGGTGTAATGTAGATGGCCTCAGCCAAAAACAGTGGCCCTGGTGAAATGTGGATGTCCTCAGCCAGTACCACAGGCCCTTGTGTATTGTAGATCGCATCAGCCAGCAACACAAGCCCTGGTGTGGTGAAGATGGCCTCACAGGGAGCACTGGCCGTCGTGAAATGTGGATGGCATCAGCAACTAGCAGAGGCTCTTGTTCATTGTGGATTGCAACAGCCAGCAACACACTCCCTTGTGTATTGTGGATGGCAACAGCCAGCAACACAGGCCCTGGTGAAATTTAGCTGGCCTTAGCCAGTAGCACAGGCCCTGGTGTAATGTGGATGGCATGATTAGGCAACGCAGGCACTGGTGAAATGTAGATGGCCTCAGACAGCAGCACAAGCCCTGGTGAAATGTAGATGTCCTCAGCCGGCAACATACGCCCTGGTGAAATGTAGTTGGCCTCAGCCAGTAGCACAGGCCCTGTTGTAATGTGGATGGCCTCATCTAACAACACTGGCCCTGGTGAAATATGGATGGTATTGGTAAGCACCACTCACCCTGGTGTAATGTGGATGGCCTTAGCTAATACCACTGGCCCTGGTGAAATGTGAATGATATCGGCCAGCACCACAGGCCCTAATGTGGATGGCATCAACGAGTAGCACAGCCCCTGGTGAAATGTAGTTGGCCTCAACCAGTAGCACAGGCCCTCATGTAATGTGGATGGCATGAGCCAGCAACGCAGGCCCTGGTGAAATGTGGATGGTATCAGCTAGCAGCACGGGTCCTGGTGTGGTGAATATGGCCTCACAGGGAGCATTGGCAATGGTGCAATGTGGATGGCCTCAGCCGGCAACGCAGGCCGTGGTGTGGTGAAGATGGCCTCACAGGGGGCACTGGCCCTGGTGTAATGTGGATGGCATCAGCCATAAACACAGGCCCTGGTGAAATGTGGAGGGCCTCATTTAACAACACTTGCCCTGGGGTCTGTTTCAGAAAGCGGGTTTAGAAAACTCAGAGTTAAAAATGATACTCAGGGTTGAGTAACCCCGAACTGTCCAACTCGGAATATTCGGTTTCAGAAAGGCTGATAACAATTAGTTCAATCAACGCGGAGTTGCTTTAACCCCAAGTTAAGCGCGCGCACAAGGATACATAAAGCCCTGATTAGTGGAGCACAGATTAAGCGAGTCACCATGGAGACGGACGGAAAGAAGGCGCGGTCAATGTATTTTACAGCGCTTGAGGCCGAAATTCTGATGGCAGCATATGCCGATAACATGCAAATTTTGCAGAAAAAAAGTAACACAGCCTCAGCTGCAAAAGAAAGGGAGCATGCATGGCAAAACATAGCCGACAGAGTCAATGCGTGAGTGTTAATTTAAACATTGATCTAGGGATTTCCACCCATTTAACACGTTATTTTATTATATTTTATTTTATTTTTTATTTTATACATTTCATTTTGTGATGTGATGTGAGCGCAGGTGCAACCCAACAGGCCCCAAACGTTCCTGGCAGCAAGTAAGAATGAAATATAAAAATATAGTCCAAACAGGTAAGGTGTAATTGTATTATGAGCCATAGTGCTTGGTCTGTTTGTCCTATGTAAATCAATTGCAGTTAGAGGCTACATTAATTTTCTTTCTGTAAGCACTTATTGAAATTATCTGAGCACATTACAAGTACATATTTGCTTACTCTGTATGCTCAAATGTGACCCGTTATAGCCAACAGAAAAAAAGCGGAGGCCCGAAAAACAGGTGGGGGTCCTCCACCACCACCACTCACAGAGGCTGAGCAGTTGGCCCTCAGCCAAAACAGTTGGCGCCCTGTGGCTGAAGGCATCTCTGCAGGGACATCCTCTGAGTCAATAACCCTGCAAGACACAAGTGCCTACATAAGAGGTCAATTCAAAATAATACATGATGTGCATACATCCTTTCTTCACAGTCACCTTTGCAGTGCTACTCATTCATTTGATAAACTCTTTACCATAATGAATTATTTTGTAGTGAAGTTATTTTCCTACTGATTTTGCCGTCCCTCAGTCTTGGTTGTCTTTGAGAGCATAATGACAATGAAGTGTAAGGTGATTGGTATATGTTTGTTAATTGCCATTTGGTCCCTTGTAAGTTATAAGTGACCTGTATAAACCTCATATTCTATCAGTTGATGGTGATAGTGTACTGCATCTGGTGCAGCCTCCTGTTGAGCCAGACCAACATGCAGTTGTGAGTACTCTTAATACTCCACAGATTATATGAGTTTACAGTAGAACAGCAATGTTGTTAATTTCTTTACTACAGGAAAATAATGAAGAAACATTGACAGCTGTTACAGAGGAGGAAGCAACAGAGACACTTTATGAGGTTTACATCTTACAATGGAAAATATAACAATTGAATAAAATGTGGTGCTATAATAAAACCGTGGACTTTCTATGTCTCTAACAGAGTGATGTTGGAAATGAAGAGGAAGAGGGTCCAGCCACTTCTCCAACAAACCTTTCCTCAGTAAGATGTTCAGCACTGATTTACAACCAACCTAAGTAGGCATGTACTATGAATGTCAATGCTATTTTCTGTGTTTCAATAGCTCCCTGTAAAGCAGCTGTACAAGACCTATTTGATCAAGAAAATAAAAAAAATGCGACTTGGAAATGGAACACTTCAAGCAGCAGATCCAAAAGACCAAGATTGAGATTTTACTGCTGGAACATCAGTTAAGGGTGGGTGAAGTGGTCAGAGATGGACGAATTATTTCAGTGTTTGAACAACATAATAATATACTTATTAATACTTTGTGTACAGGAAATACAGGCGACCAATAAAGCCAGTTGAACATAAAAATCTGTTTATTCTTCTTTCAACATGTTGAGGTGATGGGTCAAAGGAAATGATTGTGACATATGGTGTCTCTGACTGCTCTTCCATCTTGTATGTCCATGGGAGGGTCCGGATGTTCATGGTTTGGATCACTGCTGATGTTTGGTTCAGAAGGACAGTGTTCTCCTCTAATTGTGGCAATGTTGTGAAGAATCACACATGCCACAATAATGTCACATGCCCTTTCTGGGGTGACCCTGAGTCTTTGAAGGCACTGGAACCGGGCCTTAAGCATTCCGATAGTCATTTCAACTCTGGCTCTTGTCCTGCAATGAGCCAGATCATATCGCTGCTGTGGGCCCGGGTCAGGGTCAGGGCAAATAGGGTAAACATGGATACCCCCTATCACCAAGCAAGTAGCCAGTGAACTCTCCTAAGACAGAAGGATACACTTCAGTTCAAATGTCCCTGTAGCAATTGGTCTTTATATATTTTAAAGTATTTTCAACTCACCATGTCCAAATTTTGTGCTCAGTGTACATTCACGAAAAATTCGTGAGTCATGAACAGAGCCTGGCCACTTGGCTTCCACATTTGTGATAATGTTGGCAGCATCACATATGATCTTCACAGTGCAGAGAACACAAATTAGCATCCATTACTATAATGAAATAATTTGTTAGTTTGAAATGCTACAGGGAACTGTACCTGTACATTAATGCTGTGGAAAGACTTCCTGTTCACATAGTCTCCTTCATTTACTGAAGGAGCAATGATTGGAATGTGAGTGCCATCTATACAGCCAATCACGCCTAGGAACCCTGAAAATAAATGTAAAATTTAAGTAGTAGTTCAAGTATCACCACATCATGAATTAAGTTTTGTTCATCCTGATACCTGCAATTTTGTGGAATCCCTCTTTGATAAATCTTGTGGGTCTATGACCGGGGAATACCACAAACGAGTACAGGAGACGTTTCAGTGCAACTGTAACATTCCTGACTGCCCGACAGACGGTAGCCTTGGAAACGTGCTCAGCATTACCAATATTATACAGAAAGCTCCCATTTGCAAAAAAAACGAAGTGCAATACAAATAATATGTACAGAACTGAGAGAATGTCCGCGATGTGTCACATGAGCAATATTAGGCCTGAGGATGTTATTCAAATAAATTATAGATTGTGCTGAAAAACGGTAACGTTCACACAGAAAATCATCAGGAAATGATAAAATGTCCAAACGCGCTCTAATCACTCTCTCCCGGCGGAGAGCTCTGCGGAGAATTTGGGCTTCAACATCTACTGGCTCTTCAAGGAAGGGGCACGCCATGTCTGACACTTCCTACAGTCAGGTTTCTGACAAAGAGGCGGAGAAAGTCAGGGTTAGTTGAAGTAAACCTGCTAGGGGGCAGGTTAGCTTCACGGAGTGTAACTCCGGAGTAACTCACTCAGAATTAATCTAAACTCGCTTTGTGAAACCAAAAACCCAGAGTTTTCATTAACTCAGGGTATACTTACTCAGAGTTTGCACTAAACCGGCTTTCTGAAACAGGGCCCTGGTGAAATATGGATGGCATTGGTAAGCACCACACACCCTGGTGTAATGTGGATGGCCTTACCTAACACCACTGGCCCTGGTGAAATGTGCATGATATCGGCAAGCACCACAGGTAATGTGGATGGCATCAACGAGCAGCAGAGGCCCTGGTGTGGTATTAAATGTTTTTATGATTTATAAAAACATTTAATACCTTATCTTTAAAGATAACACTTCTCAGCTTTAGTGACATGTCTTCTTTGTACGATTTGCCCTCGTATCATTTGTTTGTCATTTTTCAAATAAGACACTGCATCTTCTATCTTGTTTCCAAGTCAGCCCCCCAAGCCTTGGTGGGAAGACTTATTTCAGTTGAACCCTCACAGTACCTATTTATAGGTAACTAAAACTTTTAGTTACCTATTTATAAGACTGGGCTTCTTGATTATTGTTTGGAAGTGTATGCAAAAAGTACATGGAGCATGCTATCGTTTCTTTTTCACCAAACTCCCTGCCGGTGGCTGATGCCCTCGTGCCCTGTGTTCAGGTATGTACTGGCTCACTCCCGGGGGCTGCCTGGCACCTGTGGCTCGGTCAGGCCCATTCCGGGGAGTGGGGGACCTTCAGGCTTGTAGGCCCAGGGCTCTGTCCGATCTGGTTTATTTTTTTAGCTGTAGATGGTTTATCTGGTGCCTCTGATGAGACGGAACAGATCAGAATTTGCTTTGTCTAACTTTTTAACAAAGAAAAATGCTTTGTCAAAAGGTATGTGCCTTTGACAATGTCTCCATCTAGTGGTGAAATTCCTAAACTGCATCCACGGTCACACAAACAGAAGAGGCCAAAAATGTGCCTGATATTTCGGCCATTACTAAGCTTTCACTGTTTAAGGAGAACTTTTTGACCTTTGAGACTTGTAGTCATATTCTGAGCCTGCACAGATAATGAGGAGCAAAGAGAGAAATGTCTTTGCATTCATCATCAGTTGTTCAGTTGTTTTCAGTTACAGTTTTTCTCAATCAATTTGATGACAAAAAGTAGAAAAAAGAATTAAATGAGATGAAAAGAAAAACGTAAACAGCCATTGTGAGTTGTTGTGCCATTGTTTGTCACACACTGGACTGTGGCAAATTTGTATAGCGCTTTTACTAGTCCCCCAAAGCACTTTACACATCCAGTCATCCACCCATTTACACACACTACAGTTGTAGCCACAGCTGCCCTGGGGCAGACTGACAGAAGTGAGGCTGCCATATCGCGTCATCGGCCCTTCTGGCCAACACCAGTAGGTGAAGTGTTTTGCCCAAGGACACAACGACCGAGGCTGTCCGAGCCGGGGCTCGAACCGGTAACCTTCCGATTACAAGGCGAACTCCCAACTCTTGAGCCACGATCACCCCTCAAAGCGAATTTAAAGTTTAAACTTTGTGTTAAATCTGGTCAGATAGATAGAAATAGATAGATATAGTGTGGGTGGACACAAACTGGAAATCAGAAAATCTTCTATCAGTTTCAATATGTGAGTCACTGTGATGTAAAGATCTGTAGGGGCTTTGTCTTAAGGCAGACCTGGAGTCTGTATAATCCCTCTTAAGTAAAATAAACATTCTATTTACAGATTTAATCATTGCAGTGATCCATACCCAGTGCAGCAGCAATCTTCTGGGGAGTCTCGTTGTAAAGATGGACCCAACACACAGTGGTTGTGCTCATGGTTGCAGATTTTATTGATATTTTCTGCGGACAATGTCACTAAGTCTCCACTCAGAGCTGGTCTCGGCACACACAACACACTGGCCTCCTGCCTCACTGTAAGAGAAGAGACTGACACTAATCGGATCCCCACCACCTGTAGCCTCACCTCCCTCACTGGCACCGCCCCCTTGAGCTCTCAGTTCAATCAATATGATAGAAGATAGAATAATCCTTTAATAGTCCCAGAAGGGGAAATTTGGTTGTAACAGCAGCCAGAAAGACACATATACAACAAACAGTACACAGGACACAGAACAGAAACATACACAATTTTTCTTACATATTATATTAAGGACAATGGTTACTATAAACAGAGTACTGTACAGTTATTAAATTAAATAAAATTAACCACAGATAAGAGGCAAACCAGGTTGTAGTGCGAATTGGTTAATTAACTAACTTATTGCAGTTACAGCATTGATGTAAACATCTATGTTTGTTGGGAGCAGTTCTGATTATACAGTCTGACAGCTGCAGGGAGGAAGGACCTGCGGAAATGCTCCTTCATGCATCTAGGATGCAGCAGTCTGTCACTGAAGGAGCTCTGCAGTTCAGCAACATTTACATGCATGTGGTGGGAGGCTCTGTCCATCAGAGATGTTATTTTGGCCAGAGTCCTTCTGTCTCCCACCACCTGCACTGGGTCCAGGGTGCATCCCAGAACAGAGCTCTGTGTCCTCACATACTGTGGGCGTTCTGTGAGGTTGTCCAGTATCCACTGGGACATGGGGTGGTCCACTCCCGATAGCTCCAGCTTGTCTCTCAGAAGTCGTGGCTGGATGGTGTTAAAAGCACTGGAGAAATCAAAGAACACCATCCTCACAGTGCTTCCAGGCTTCTCCAGGTGAGTCAGAGCTCGGTGCAGGAGGTAGAAGATGGCGTCCTCCACCCCAATGCCAGGCTGGTAAGTAAACTGCAGTGGATCCAATGAAGACCTCACCAGGGGGCGCAGATGGCCAACCTCTCGAGGGTCTTCATCAGGTGTGATGTCAGGGCTACCGGCCTGTAGCTGCTGAGGTCCTTGGGATGGGAGGTCTTTGGTACCGGTACCACACAGGATGTCTTCCACAGCTGTGGTACTTTCCCCAGTGACAGGCTCAGGTTGAACAGATATCCTAGGATGCCACACAGTTCATCTGCGCAGCACCTCAGGAGCCTGGAGCTGATGCCATCTGGACCTGCAGCCTTACGCACCTTGATCTTGCGAAGCTCATTCCTCACTTGAAGTGCTGAGATAGAAAGAGTGGATTTTGGGGGAGGGGGTGTATGTTGGAGTCCACAGAAGCCGGGGGTGGGTGTAATGACTGGGAGCTGGGAGGTGTAAAGCTGAGAGGTGTGAAGTCCTGAGATGAAGGACAGGCAGTCCCTGAAGATGAAGGAGATTGCAGCACTGGGGACGATGCTGTGGGAGGGGTGGGTGGTTGATCAAACCTATTAAAATATTTATTTAGGTCATTCACCCACCCCAAGTCTCCTGCAGTCTGCGGGGGTTGTTTTTTGTCCTGAGATTGTCTTCAGGCTGTTCCAAACCCCTCTGATGTTGTCCTGTTGCAGCATTCCATCTTCTTCCATCTTCCTCCTGTAGTTTTCCTTCCCTTGCCTTATCTTCCATTTCAGCTTCTTCTGAACAACTCTCAGCTCCCGTTTGTCTCCAGATCTAAAGACTCTCTTCTTCTCCTTGAGGAGAGCCTTAATTTCAGGATTTATCCATGGCTTGTTCTTAGAAAAACACTGTACCTTTATGATGGGTACGGTGTTGTCCACACAGAAGTTCATGTAATCCATAATGCAGTCTGTGATGCTGTTGAGGTCATCCTCCAGGGGGCTGCAGAGGTTGTCCCACACAGTAGAACGGAAACAGTCCCTCAGGGCCTCTTCAGTCTCTGCCGACCATTTCCTTACTGTGCGTTTCACAACTGGTCCTCTGTGTAGAGGTTTATACCATTGACTGTAGAAAACATGGACGACGCGACCCCGCCTCCTACCATTGTGCATGTCGCTACCATTGACTGTAGAAAAGATGGACGACGCGACCCCGCCTCCTACCATTGTGCAAAAATGAAGCCAAAATACCCCGCTTGTGGAGGCTGCCATCTTGCAAATTTGGAGCCAGAGTCTGCGCAGTAGTGACTTGAGGTGGAGCGACTGTGTAACGCTCCCGCCCACACACCCGCTGGACGTGACCGCAAACACGCCCCCCTACACTTTTTACGTAGCCCGGCTGCTCGAGTTTTTTTGCTGGTTTACCGCGACTGACGACTCGTTTATTTAAGGTAAATACAACCATGTCACTGTTATAAAAAAAACACACAGCTTATGCACTGTGTTAGAGGCTTGTTGCTAGCTAGTTAGCGATGCTACACACCTGCTACTCTAATAGTCCGTGTTATTGAAGGATTTAGCACTGCTTGTGTTTTTTTTTAATCCATTTTTAGACAGCGACGAGATCAGCTGCACACTCTACAGAGGCCCAGAGTTACTGTTAATATCAAAAATATAATGCTGTCCTTTGAGATTTTAACATAAGACTGAGTGTAATGGATCTAAAACTGTTTAAATCTTCAGAGCCCTCTACAGCCTGGTAACATGGAGACTTTAAAAACATCAGCAGAACGTTTCAGTAGTGTAGTCTAATTTGTTCTTTTCATTTAATAATAGAGTCCATATTATATCAACAGCTACATTCACCCTGGAGAGAAACTAGTGAGGGAGACCATTAGGACCAAGCTGGGTTTCCTGGGTCCAGAGGTTTGGAGAAACTTATTCCCTTTCTTTCATCACAGCTGTCCTGTGCCATAAGTTCTGTTAACCCGCTGTAAGAGGCATCATTTAAGAAACAACAGGAAGACTGAAGCTCATGGCATTGATCAAGCAGGACTCATGATCTTCAGCAGCAGCTCCCTCACAGGGAAATCTTCAGCACTCCTCTGTAGGCCCGCCCCAGGAGATGGATAAACCCAGCATTTCATCAACACTGTGATGAGACCTTTGGTTTGTGTAATGTAATAAATAATCAGATACTCCCCAGAGGCTCCGGACTTTTACATAAAGATATTATATTCAGTCCTGTAGAAAGTTATATATTTAAAAATATGTGATCCTCTCTGGTTACTCTGGTATGAATAACTCTGAATCACTTCATGGTAAATAACACACTATCTGCAAAAAACTGAAAGAATTCCAGATGACAAGTTTGTAGTTCAACATACAAGTGACGACCTTTGACCTTCATCAGGTTTTATTTAATTGTGTTAGAGAAAATCTCATATGCTCTTCGTGCAGCTGAGTACATCAAGTGTTTAAAACGGAAGCTGTGCAGGTCTGAGATCAGCAGCATTGTGAAACACCAAACTGAGGTCCTGTTAATGCTGATATATAGTGACACAGTTACATGAGTGATTAATCCTTTTGTTTTTTTGTCTTTAACTTTATCAATAAAACAGCTGCAGCTTTCACTACAGCACGTGTGGTACTTTAACCTTTGTACTGTTTCCATCAGTTCATTTTGCAGTTAACATGTGAACATGTTGGATGATTTGTCTGCTGTCACTGGGTGTTGGTGAGGACTGAATCGGAGGGCAGCTCCTGTAATCACAAAGACAACAGAACCATCAAACTCAGATATAAATTTTATCCCTCAATATTGAAATAAAGCTGATTCTTCTGTCCTCACACACTCAGGATCTGAAGTTCTTCTCTTACATTTTTTTTCAGTATTACAGTACACTATAGTACTTTAATCCATAGTTCCTGATTAATGATGAGTTACTGAAGTACAAGCTTTAAAAAAAAAATGGTTACTGTCTTTACAGATGTGGCAAGAGACTGAAAACATGCTGTTGTTTGCACATATTTAATATTCAGCTCTGCACAGGAGCTGAAGCAGGGTGCAGCCTGTTGCTTTTACAGTATAATACTTGTAATAAAAGTACAGTAACAGTAATTAGTGACTGAGCAGCCCGGGGCGTTTCTCTTGATTTCTTTAGTAAATTCATTCACCTGCACAGATTAGCTAAACGAACCCTGACAGCCGAGTGCTCATCTTAGCTAGCTAGGTCTCAGGAGCTAGCTAAGGACGGTAGTTAAGGATTAGCTTACAAACACGTTTAACTTACCGAAAAAGTGCAGCGGGGCCTCAGGTCCTTCTGTCGGGTAGTCCAGTTTACTGAAGAACACCTCAGGCTGTCAGGTTAAAACACTCGGTCGTGTTTTCGTAGCGTAAACGCTGGGCGTCCTCTCAGAGCCTACGCTCGATCTGCTATTCGCGAACAGGGATACGCAAGTTTCTCCGTGACTGCAGCTGTCAGTCAAAGCTCTTATGATGACGTTTCACCCCAATTTAACATCACCGCGGTAGGAATTAGAATCAAACTTATGGGAAAGGAGACCCCTTGAACATCAATCAGCGTGATGAGAACTATTGAAAACAAAAGAAAGAATCTTTGGAAAAAAATTATCTAAGGAGAATTAATTTATTTTAGTCTGACCCCAGTCCCATCCGCTAACATGGAGGAGGCGGGGTTTATGACCTATACTGCAGCCAGACACCAGGGGACGATAGAGACGTTTTGGCTTCATTTTTGGGGACCTGTCGCGTCGTCCATGTTTTCTACAGTCTTTTTTTTTTTTTTTTTTTTTTTAACTTTATTTAACAAACAATGAGTATACAACATACGAACAGATGAAGTATACAAAACAGAACATGAACACAAAAAGCCAGGGGTAAAAGAAAAAGGTAACAATTATAAGAATACACGCAAAAATTCACATACATATATTGTTTTGAGAGCCTTTTTGTTGGTGGAGTCTGATATTGATTGAATGTACATTTCCACATCCTTAAAAAAATGACAGAAATATGGTGTTTTGTTAGTAAACTTACATTTATGGATAAAAAATTTAGCTAAAAGTATTAACAAATTTATCATAAAAAAACATTTATCATACTTCTTGGGGAACTTAAAGAAACAGAATAAAACATTTTCCCATCGTAAAGAAAACTCCCTTAAAATATGGACAATAACAAACCTGCTAAATTCCTTCCAGAATCTCTGTGTAAAAGAACAGTACCAAAAAAGATGTGTCACAGTTTCTGGATGATCCCCACAGAAAGTACAATTAGTATTTATGTCCCTTTTAAATTTTACCATGTAGTGACTGGCTGGATAACATTTATGTAGAATTTTAAATGAGACTTCTTTCACCTTATTTACAATCAGATATTTATGGGGGATCATCCAGACTGTCTTCCACTTGATATCTGGAACATATCGGTTCCAATAAGATATTATATATGGGAGAGAGACGATATCTTCTTGGAATAAACTACGTATTCTCTTATTGCTGTTACCAAGTTCCTGTGAAAAGCAGATTTTTCCTATTGGTGACTCAGCTGGATCAGGGAGAGTGACTGAGGTAGATATTGAGCTGTCAGTGTTTTTATATAACATTAAAGTCCCTGAGGGTATGGCACCAAGCACCACTGAGAATTCCTGAACACTGATTGGAAAATTATATAGTGCAATAAAGTCGTTGTAAGTAAGTAGTTGTCCCAGTTTCCAGGAAAAGTGATTTATTTTTATATAAAATATCTCTGTTGTTCCAGATAAGGTATTTGTGAGGTGAGAAGTTGTGTTTATAAATGAGGGTCCACGCTAAGAGGACCTGCTTATGGAAGGATGAAAGCTTTACAGGAAGTTTCTCAACATTGTAATTACAATTTAAAATAAAATTAAAGCCACCAAAACGAGAGAAAATATGATATGGTATAAAGTTCCAGATAGAGGTAGGGTTTTTAAGAAAATGTTTAGCCCAATTAATTTTGAAAGTGTTATTTAAAGTAGAAAAGTCTAAGACGTTAAGCCCACCTGATTCGTACTTATTCATCACAACAGTTTTTCTAATATAATGCGTACGGGTTTTCTACAGTCAATGGTCACTACCCGATCCGTTGAAAAATGCAATAATCAGTTTTTGAGGAGGTATTTGGTTAACACCTTATATCCAGGTAGGACAAAACATTCACTCATCTTTAAAGATTATAACAAATCTGAGATCTCGTTGATCAGAAACAAATATTTAAAATTTCCAATTCCCCCCAAATTTAAAGAAGTCCATTTTAGAACTACAAAAAATGTTTACCCCTCCAATGAATTTTTGAGAGACAGGTTTAAATTTGTGTTAGACAATTGTTATATTTGTAAAACAACTTCGGAAACAACAGAGCACATGTTCTATGGGTGTGTGACAATCCAGGATTTATGGAAATCTCTCCATGTCCTAATATTGTCCCAGTATGGAAATATTGATTTTTGGTCTTTTCAAAATACTCAAATTGGAGTAATCCTTAAGGATAAAAGTAGTGAGTTTTTAGTTAACAATCTCATTATTATAACAAAGTATTATATTCATAAATGCCGATATGCTAAATCCCCCCCTTCATGGCCTGCTCTTAAAAACGAACTCTCCCTGTTCCGTAAATCTCTTAAGCTCATAAATAAGCCCCAAGCAATCAAATTGCATAGATTTTTAGAAGAGTTTGATTTTTCTTAGCCCCTTATTTAAGTTATGTGTCTTGTTTATGGAACCTCACTTTTAGAGATTTTATGATCCCCCTTGTCCCCTTTATTTCTGTTCCTTGTTTTTCATTCTTTTTTATTGTTATTTATTTATTTTTGTATTGGTTATTCATCTTTTTATATTATTATTACTATGTAGATGTGTGTGTATAGATGTGTGCGTATGCATGTGTATATGCACATATATATATACATGTATATGTATATATGTATGTATGTATGTTTACTTTCAGTTATTGTCGATTTCATTGTGGTGTACCAACTGCACTGTGGCAGTGATGTGTATTCTTCTGACTGGGAGAAAAGAAAAAGGAGGTGTGATTCTGTTCTAAATTATTCAATATGTCGCTTGTCTCTTTGAGATTGTCATTGTTATTGTTCTAAATAAAGTTCATGTAAAAAAAACAACAACAAAAAAAAAAAAACTACCCGATCCGTACCGGAAACCCGATCGGTACCCCGCATGCGCGAAAGGTGTCTACTTCCGGTCGTAACGTTTTACAATAGTTATGGGTCAGAGTATATGTTAAAATGTTTAGAATAATAAGTATATCTTAAAATGTTTGCAATAATGAAGCATTTCAGTACAATGTAGACAAAAACGAAAAATAAAAAGATAGTTACGGATCGGGACTCCCCGATCCTTACTGCGCATGTGCAAAGTCGGACCGTACAAATCGGGTCTACCGGATCCGTACCGCGCATGTGCAGAAGTTTTCTTCTTCTTCTTTTTGTTTAATGGCAGTTTACTCCCCAGTGTATGAGGATACTGCCACCTGCTGACCGAGCGAATGAACCCTATTGTAAAATGAATTGGCGTCATTACAAACGTGTGTTAAATTTGATTTAGTGATAGTCGAGTGTGTTTATGCTTGTCTGTGTGGAGAGGATTGACTGGAATAGTGATGATAATGTCCGCTATCACTGTCAATTGTCAGTAAACACTTCATCTGGCTGCTGAATCTTCACGTGACACATTGCTAAGTCAATATTATTAAGTCTGTAATTAGGCACAATTCTTCTTATTTTACGGCGCTTTTGTTCAATCGGGGAACGCTCTCTGTTGAGGAGAAAAGCATGAATTTGTTTGTATACGGATTATCCATTGTTTAAATGTCCCGGGCAATCGAAAAGGAGGCAGAGCTGTTGAGAAATGCTAGGAGCTAACTGGGCGCTAACCGTATCATTCAAATATATTGAATGTCGCAATGTTGGCAAAGAGAGGAAGTGACGTAAGATTTGCGCATGCGGGGTACCGATCGGGTTTCCGGTACGGATCGGTAGCGACCATTCGCTGTGTCCCAATTCAGGGTCTGCACGCTTGAAGTACGCATTTCAAGTGCGGTTATGTAACCGCCACGCGACGACGGCTGTCCCAATTCGAAGTGTACTTCAAATGCATACTCCAAATGCGCCGTCGATTTCCCCAAATATCAAGCGTGGTCCGGTGCACGCTTCGTGGTCCCATATATCCCACAATTCATAGCGCGGCGGTGGGTGTGGATAATTTTGCCGCAAAATACGGCAGAAGGGAGCGGCCGAAAAGTGAACTGTCAAAAGTAAGTACTGAATATGACATCACTTATTCATGTGCAAATGTTTAATAATGAAGAACATTAAAACATTACTGTTGGCCACATGTCGGCAAAGTTATGTGACACTAGTGATGTTTGTACTTTCAGCATTAACTTGGTTTTAAAGCCTCTACTTCTAAATATATATATAGTCGACCTTAATCTTACAGAGAATCTGATGATTTTATGGATAATTAAAGTCAGTCATATATCCACAAACACAACAAGCTGAAAGTCAAAGTCAGTGATATATATATATATATATATATATATATATATATATATATATATATATATATATATATATATATATATATGTGTGTGTGTGTGTGTGTGTGTGTATATGTATATACAATACTATAATATTGGCCATATTATATTTACATTACCATAGTGAGATGACTTTAGTCTCATGAACAACATTAACTAATTATTATTTACTAGCTAATCTTAAATAACTGTTCAGTACAGAAATGAAGCCCAACAGTCATGTTTTACGGTCCTGTGGTCTCAGCCTCAGATACTCAACTAATCAAAGTACTGTCATGAAAAAAATGATTGACCAACAAAACAATTTTCTCCTTCATTTATGTCAAACAAAGCTGTATGTAACGTGTCTCGCGGTTAGTATCATGGTTGCTAGGACACCTGAACAGCACGACGAAGCATATACCGTCCCATTTCACACGCCTCTCACTTCCGCACTTCTCGTACTTATAGTACGCACCGTAAGTAGTACTCGTAGTGCGCGTACTTCAAGCGTGCAGACCCTGAAATGGGACACAGCCATTGACTGTAGAAAACATGGACGACGCGACAGGTCCCCAAAAATGAAGCCAAAACGTCTCTATCGTCCCCTGGTGTCTGGCTGCAGTATAGGTCATAAACCCCGCCTCCTCCATGTTAGCGGATGGGACTGGGGTCAGACTAAAATAAATTAATTCTCCTTAGATAATTTTTTTCCAAAGATTCTTTCTTTTGTTTTCAATAGTTCTCATCACGCTGATTGATGTTCAAGGGGTCTCCTTTCCCATAAGTTTGATTCTAATTCCTACCGCGGTGATGTTAAATTGGGGTGAAACGTCATCATAAGAGCTTTGACTGACAGCTGCAGTCACGGAGAAACTTGCGTATCCCTGTTCGCGAATAGCAGATCGAGCGTAGGCTCTGAGAGGACGCCCAGCGTTTACGCTACGAAAACACGACCGAGTGTTTTAACCTGACAGCCTGAGGTGTTCTTCAGTAAACTGGACTACCCGACAGAAGGACCTGAGGCCCCGCTGCACTTTTTCGGTAAGTTAAACGTGTTTGTAAGCTAATCCTTAACTACCGTCCTTAGCTAGCTCCTGAGACCTAGCTAGCTAAGATGAGCACTCGGCTGTCAGGGTTCGTTTAGCTAATCTGTGCAGGTGAATGAATTTACTAAAGAAATCAAGAGAAACGCCCCGGGCTGCTCAGTCACTAATTACTGTTACTGTACTTTTATTACAAGTATTATACTGTAAAAGCAACAGGCTGCACCCTGCTTCAGCTCCTGTGCAGAGCTGAATATTAAATATGTGCAAACAACAGCATGTTTTCAGTCTCTTGCCACATCTGTAAAGACAGTAACCATTTTTTTTTTAAAGCTTGTACTTCAGTAACTCATCATTAATCAGGAACTATGGATTAAAGTACTATAGTGTACTGTAATACTGAAAAAAAATGTAAGAGAAGAACTTCAGATCCTGAGTGTGTGAGGACAGAAGAATCAGCTTTATTTCAATATTGAGGGATAAAATTTATATCTGAGTTTGATGGTTCTGTTGTCTTTGTGATTACAGGAGCTGCCCTCCGATTCAGTCCTCACCAACACCCAGTGACAGCAGACAAATCATCCAACATGTTCACATGTTAACTGCAAAATGAACTGATGGAAACAGTACAAAGGTTAAAGTACCACACGTGCTGTAGTGAAAGCTGCAGCTGTTTTATTGATAAAGTTAAAGACAAAAAAACAAAAGGATTAATCACTCATGTAACTGTGTCACTATATATCAGCATTAACAGGACCTCAGTTTGGTGTTTCACAATGCTGCTGATCTCAGACCTGCACAGCTTCCGTTTTAAACACTTGATGTACTCAGCTGCACGAAGAGCATATGAGATTTTCTCTAACACAATTAAATAAAACCTGATGAAGGTCAAAGGTCGTCACTTGTATGTTGAACTACAAACTTGTCATCTGGAATTCTTTCAGTTTTTTGCAGATAGTGTGTTATTTACCATGAAGTGATTCAGAGTTATTCATACCAGAGTAACCAGAGAGGATCACATATTTTTAAATATATAACTTTCTACAGGACTGAATATAATATCTTTATGTAAAAGTCCGGAGCCTCTGGGGAGTATCTGATTATTTATTACATTACACAAACCAAAGGTCTCATCACAGTGTTGATGAAATGCTGGGTTTATCCATCTCCTGGGGCGGGCCTACAGAGGAGTGCTGAAGATTTCCCTGTGAGGGAGCTGCTGCTGAAGATCATGAGTCCTGCTTGATCAATGCCATGAGCTTCAGTCTTCCTGTTGTTTCTTAAATGATGCCTCTTACAGCGGGTTAACAGAACTTATGGCACAGGACAGCTGTGATGAAAGAAAGGGAATAAGTTTCTCCAAACCTCTGGACCCAGGAAACCCAGCTTGGTCCTAATGGTCTCCCTCACTAGTTTCTCTCCAGGGTGAATGTAGCTGTTGATATAATATGGACTCTATTATTAAATGAAAAGAACAAATTAGACTACACTACTGAAACGTTCTGCTGATGTTTTTAAAGTCTCCATGTTACCAGGCTGTAGAGGGCTCTGAAGATTTAAACAGTTTTAGATCCATTACACTCAGTCTTATGTTAAAATCTCAAAGGACAGCATTATATTTTTGATATTAACAGTAACTCTGGGCCTCTGTAGAGTGTGCAGCTGATCTCGTCGCTGTCTAAAAATGGATTAAAAAAAAACACAAGCAGTGCTAAATCCTTCAATAACACGGACTATTAGAGTAGCAGGTGTGTAGCATCGCTAACTAGCTAGCAACAAGCCTCTAACACAGTGCATAAGCTGTGTGTCTTTTTTATAACAGTGACATGGTTGTATTTACCTTAAATAAACGAGTCGTCAGTCGCGGTAAACCAGCAAAAAAACTCGAGCAGCCGGGCTACGTAAAAAGTGTAGGGGGGCGTGTTTGCGGTCACGTCCAGCGGGTGTGTGGGCGGGAGCGTTACACAGTCGCTCCACCTCAAGTCACTACTGCGCAGACTCTGGCTCCAAATTTGCAAGATGGCAGCCTCCACAAGCGGGGTATTTTGGCTTCATTTTTGCACAATGGTAGGAGGCGGGGTCGCGTCGTCCATCTTTTCTACAGTCAATGGTAGCGACATGCACAATGGTAGGAGGCGGGGTCGCGTCGTCCATGTTTTCTACAGTCAATGGTATAAACCTCTACACAGAGGACCAGTTGTGAAACGCACAGTAAGGAAATGGTCGGCAGAGACTGAAGAGGCCCTGAGGGACTGTTTCCGTTCTACTGTGTGGGACAACCTCTGCAGCCCCCTGGAGGATGACCTCAACAGCATCACAGACTGCATTATGGATTACATGAACTTCTGTGTGGACAACACCGTACCCATCATAAAGGTACAGTGTTTTTCTAAGAACAAGCCATGGATAAATCCTGAAATTAAGGCTCTCCTCAAGGAGAAGAAGAGAGTCTTTAGATCTGGAGACAAACGGGAGCTGAGAGTTGTTCAGAAGAAGCTGAAATGGAAGATAAGGCAAGGGAAGGAAAACTACAGGAGGAAGATGGAAGAAGATGGAATGCTGCAACAGGACAACATCAGAGGGGTTTGGAACAGCCTGAAGACAATCTCAGGACAAAAAACAACCCCCGCAGACTGCAGGAGACTTGGGGTGGGTGAATGACCTAAATAAATATTTTAATAGGTTTGATCAACCACCCACCCCTCCCACAGCATCGTCCCCAGTGCTGCAATCTCCTTCATCTTCAGGGACTGCCTGTCCTTCATCTCAGGACTTCACACCTCTCAGCTTTACACCTCCCAGCTCCCAGTCATTACACCCACCCCCGGCTTCTGTGGACTCCAACATACACCCCCTCCCCCAAAATCCACTCTTTCTATCTCAGCACTTCAAGTGAGGAATGAGCTTCGCAAGATCAAGGTGCGTAAGGCTGCAGGTCCAGATGGCATCAGCTCCAGGCTCCTGAGGTGCTGCGCAGATGAACTGTGTGGCATCCTAGGATATCTGTTCAACCTGAGCCTGTCACTGGGGAAAGTACCACAGCTGTGGAAGACATCCTGTGTGGTACCGGTACCAAAGACCTCCCATCCCAAGGACCTCAGCAGCTACAGGCCGGTAGCCCTGACATCACACCTGATGAAGACCCTCGAGAGGTTGGCCATCTGCGCACCCTGGTGAGGTCTTCATTGGATCCACTGCAGTTTACTTACCAGCCTTACAAGCCTGAGGGTCCCCCACTCCCCGGAATGGGCCTGACCGAGCCACAGGTGCCAGGCAGCCCCCGGGAGTGAGCCAGTACATACCTGAACACAGGGCACGAGGGCATCAGCCACCGGCAGGGAGTTTGGTGAAAAAGAAACGATAGCATGCTCCATGTACTTTTTGCATACACTTCCAAACAATAATCAAGAAGCCCAGTCTTATAAATAGGTAACTAAAAGTTTTAGTTACCTATAAATAGGTACTGTGAGGGTTCAACTGAAATAAGTCTTCCCACCAAGGCTTGGGGGGCTGACTTGGAAACTGGCAAGATAGAAGATGCAGTGTCTTATTTGAAAAATGACGAACAAATAATACGAGGGCAAATCGTACAAAGAAGACAGGTCACTAAAGCTGAGAAAAGTGTTATCTTTAAAGATAAGGTATTAAATGTTTTTATAAATCATAAAAACATTTAATACCACACCAGGGTACAATGGTAGGAGGCGGGGTCGCGTCGTCCATCTTTTCTACAGTCAATGGTAGTGACAGTGCAAAAATGAAGCCAAAAATAAGGATAGACTTTTGGTTAGTTTCGGAGAGCTTTGACAGCAATAGCATAGATGTAGGTGCTTGGCCTTCTTCAGCAACAGATCATAAAGCCATATATATTAAAATAAATCTAACTTCTCTATCTAATTCTTCTGTTGTTAAATTTACATACTGGAAACTCAACAGCTCATTATTACAAAAAGACAATGTGAAAAAGGAGCTTAAAGAACTGATCTCAAACTTTTGGTCTATAGCTCAAGAAGATTTAAAGTATAGAAATAACTGGGAATTATTAAAATTTGAAATTGGCAAATATTTAAGGAAGGTTGGTAGCCTTAATGCAAAATCCAGAAGATTAGAGGAAGAAAATATAATCTCTCAAATCACACAGTTATCTAATAAACAAATTGACACTTTAACTGAAGAGGATAAATTGAACCTTGCTAAATTACAAGATAAATTAGATCGTTTATACACAGACAAAGCAAAAGGAGCTTTTATCATATCAAGATCTAAATGGCTTGAAGAAGGTGAGCGTAATTCCCATTATTTCTTCAGTTTAGAAAAGAAACACTCAAGCATAAATAATATTAGCAAATTAATGATAAATGGGGTTATAACAGAGGATTACAGATTAATCTCTAAACATTGTAGTCATTTCTATAAGGAACTTTATAGCTCTAAATTTTCTCAGAAAGCTACAGATCACCTCTTAGAATCGCTGAATGTTAAATCTATCAGCCAAGAAGATTCTATATTATGTGATCAACCCATCTCATTAGAAGAAGTCAAAGATGCAATTGGGCTATTAAAAAATAATAAATCTCCAGGTACGGATGGTCTTACTGCTGAATTATATAAAACTTTTTCTGAAGACTTGTCTCCCTTTCTTCTTGAGGTATTTGCAGAAAGCATAAGAAACCAACAGCTTCCCACTACGATGAATCAAGGTTTGACCACGTTGATTCCGAAGCCTAATAAGGACCTATTAATGATTGATAATTGGAGACCAATTAGCTTGCTAAATAATGATTATAAAGTATTTGCTCTAATTATAGCTAACAGACTTAAGATGGTTCTTGACTCTGTTATTGATGAAACACAATCTGGCTTTATGCCCAAAAGACACATAACTAACAATATCAGATTGGTTTTAGATATTCTGGATTATTCTGACCTCATAAATTGCAATGGTTTCATTTTATTTTTAGACTTCTGCAAGGCCTTCGATACGGTGGAGCATGAATTTATATTTCAAGCTCTGGATAAGTATGGTTTTGGCTCTTACTTCTCTACAGCGATTAAAACATTATACCATAACAGTAACAGCAGTATTAAATTAACAAACGGTACTTCACCCAGATTTAACATACAAAGAGGGATAAGACAAGGCTGTCCCATTTCTCCATACCTGTTTTTGTTAATTGCCCAACTATTGTCTAACCATATGAAATCAAGCAATTTAAAAGGTATATTGTTAATTGGCAAAGATTTACTCATAACACAGTTAGCGGATGACACTACATTATTCCTAAAAGATGAAGATCAAATCTCTATTGCTATTGAAACAATCTCCATATTTTCCAAAGCTTCTGGATTGTACTTGAATATTCCTAAATGTGAACTTATGGCGATAAAAGAATGTTCGAAAACAGCTTTGTGTAACATTCCAATAAAACAAGAAATTCGTTATTTAGGTATTATAATAACCAAAAATCAGGAAAGTAGAATCACTCAAAATTTCTATCCTATTCTAGAGAAACTCAAAAACAGATTTAATCAGTGGTTCTTAAGAGATTTGTCGTTAAAAGGCAGAGTATTAATAACAAAAGCAGAAGGCATCTCTCGTCTTACATACGCTGCATTGGCATTGCACCTTGATAAAAAACTCATAAAAGAGGTTGATAAGTTACTTTTCGACTTTATCTGGAAAAATAGGACACACTACATTAAAAAAAACAGTTCTTATGAACTCCTATGTCAATGGAGGACTTAATGTGTTAGATTTTAACACTTTAAATAACACATTCAAAATAAATTGGTTAAAGAATCTAATTACTAATCCTACTTCCATTTGGAATACTATACCTGTGTTCATGTTTTCGAAGTTAGGTGGCACGGAATTTTTCCTTACTTGTAATTTTGATATTGATAAAATCCCTTTAAAAATCTCTGCTTTTCATCGTCAAGCTTTTTTAGCATGGACTCTTATTTACAAGCATAACTTTAGTCCACACAGTTATTATATCTGGAATAACAAGGATGTTTTATTTAAAAGAAAATCTCTCTTCTTAGATAGTTGGTTTAGGAATAACATTGTTTTAGTCGACCAATTATTTGATTCAAATGGTACGCTTTTCTCCTATGAAGAATTTTGTTTACTTTTCAATTTAGCTATAAATCGTGATGATTATACAAAAGTATTTGGATCAATACCATCAGGGGTTTGTATGTTGTTTAAGAATCAACCTAATATCACTTCATTCCACAGGCCGTTGGCATCTCCCATACAAACTTTTGTTGGCAAGATTTGCTTTTCTAAGCAATCTAAAAACAACAATAAATCAATCAGAGCTTTATTTCAGAGTACCATAACCACGCTACCATATGTCATTTTTTTCTGGAACCGGCTGTCAGATGGTATTATGTGGAACGAAGTTTGGAGACTCCCTAATCAGTTTTTAATTACCAACAAAATTAAAGATATTTCTTATAAGTTAATACACAGAATTTATCCTTCTAAAGATTATCTTCAAAGCAAATTCAAATTAGACATTGATACAAGCTGTAGCTTTTGTAAAACTTCCAAGGAATCTACTATACATCTTTTTTGGTTTTGTAACCTTGTACAAGATTTTTGGCAAAGTTTTTGTGTTTTTATTTCAGAAAATATATTTAAAGGATTTGTACTGTTTTGGAAATATGTTTTGTTTGGTCTGCACAAAAACCAAAAACAATTCAACTTTGATAACAGACATATGATTAACTTGTTAATTTTAATGGCTAAATTTCATATTCATAAGTCCAAATGTTTAGGAAGACATCCCTCTTTTTATGTATTCTCCTTTGAACTTGTACAGTATTTTAACTCAATTAAGAACTCCACTAACCCAAAAGCTATAAAAACTATTGGTGTTTGTGAAAAAATCCAAATCTTTCAATCACTTTATTCTTTGGCTTGATCAGTTACTTTCCCCCTAGCATATTTATATTGTTGTTTCTGAATACTGTTCTTGTATATGTTTTTCTATACATACAATTCTTTTGTAAGTACAACACCTTTATTGTGGTACTGTTTAATTCCATTTTGTATTGTACTAATGTTTATACCGTTACTAAAACGAATAAATGAATCATCGGCCCATATAAACGAAAAATAAGTCCAGCTGAGAAACAATTTGTGAGCGATCGGGGGTGAAACAAGTGTAAGCCGCCTGACTAAAAGCCAAGCCCGGGTGCTTTTGAGCGAAGCGGCGCTAGCCGGCTAGCGCTGGCTAGCTAGCCGACTAGCTGCGCTAGCTAGCTAGCCGGCTAGCAGCAACATCGTGAGAAAACTGTTGCTAATATGGGATATCTCGATAAAACGAGCAGATATTTGAAGTCTAAACACCTACATTCTCATCTGAAAAAATCTTAAAAGTTTATTTTGTGACCTAGAAACACAAATAAGAGGAATATAAAAACGAAGTGTCAGCCGCCATTGTTTGAGTCAGTAGAGGCGTGCTATGAATTGTGGGATATGGACTTTTCCACCAAGCATATGCCCTTGCGGTTACCGTAACTATTCAATGGTTCGCGCAACCTTAAAACTTCCAATGGTTCCTGAAAGCAGCGACGCTGTGGGCGCCGTTGATATTGGCGTCATTACGGTTATCCAAATACGGGTAGACAGGCCGTACCACTCCCGACATACCACTAGAGAGAGCCAACACACCACAAATGAAGTCAAAGGCACATTTAATAAGAATAATAAACCCGACGAATAGTAATAAGTGTGCCTCTTGGCATAGGCACACTTAATTATGTGAATAACTTGAAAATCTTAGCTCAAACAGCTGCAAAACCTGTTTGCCAAGCACGGGGATATTGAATTCGATAAGATAAAGCCATAAATACTTGTGTCTGAGTCTTCTATCAAACGTTACAGCTATTTATATGAAGTTGCACAAAAATGCTTTATTTTGTCAAGACAGTGCGTTTCTTACGATTTACATGCATTTGAATGGGGAACTCGCCCGAAAAAAAGTATAGGTTTTCATTATGTGAATAACTTGAAAATCTTAGCTCAAACAGCTGCAAAACCTGTTTGCCCAAAACGGGGATATTGAATTCGATAAGATAAAGCCATAAATACGTGTGTCTGAGTCTTCTATCAAAAGTTTCAGCTATTTATATGAAGTTGTATAAAAACACTTTATTTCGTCAAGACAGTTCGTTTCCTACGATTACATGCATTTCAAAGGGGGAATTCACCCGAAACAACGTATAGGTTTTCATTATGTGAATAACTTAAAAATCTTAGCTCAAACAGCTTCAAAACCTGTTTGCCCAGCACGGGGATCTTGAATTGTATAAGAGAAAGCCACAAATATGTGTGTATGCTTCTTCTATCAAGACTTACAGCTATTTATATGAAGTTTTACAAAAACGCTTTATTTCGTCAAGACAGTGCGTTTCCAACGATTACATGCATTTGAATGGGGGAATTCGCCCAAAACAAAGTATAGGTTTTCATTATGTGAATAACTTGAAAATCTTAGCTCAAACAGCTTCAAAACCTGTTTGCCCAGCACGGGGATGGATATTGAATTCTATAAGATAACGCCGTAAATATGTGTGTCTGAGTCTTCTATCAAAACTTACAGCTATTTATATGAAGTTGCACAAAAATGCTTTATTTCGTCAAGACAGTGCGTTTCTTACGATTTACATGCATTTGAATGGGGAACTCGCCCGAAAAAAAGTATAGGTTTTCATTATGTGAATAACTTGAAACTCTTAGCTCAAACAGCTGCAAAACCTGTTTGCCCAAAATGGGGATATTGACTTCGATAAGATAAAGCCATAAATACGTGTGTCTGAGTCTTCTACCAAAAGTTTCAGCTATTTATATGAAGTTGTACAAAAACGCTTTATTTCGTCAAGACAGAGCGTTTCTTACGATTACATGCATTTGAATGGGGAACTTGCCCGTGGATACTGAATTTGATAAGATAAAGCCGTGTGTCTGATTCTTCTATCAAACGTTACAGCTATTTATATGAAGTTGCACAAAAATGCTTTATTTCGTCAAGACAGTGCGTTTCTTACGATTTACATGTGTGACACACCAATGTGTGATCCCATTAGAAGTAGTACTTGTTATAAAAAAAAATGAGAGATTTGTCACCGAAGTGAACTATGTGTAATGAGGTAGTTGCACCCCCCAGCCTCCGGGTGGCGCATTGCTCAGTGAGACAGAATAGCGAGATCATAGGTCCTCCTCTCCAATATGGCAGAAGCGAGGCAAAGAGAAACTTCACCAGTCGTTTCTGTCTCATCATTTCCCTGTTTTGCAGGTTTGTAACCGGTAAAACTATATTAAAACGGTTGTAAAATATTGATAAAGAACACCGCTAAATGTGGGGGTATAAATCAGTGGGTAAACCCTGTTATTTGTTACGTTTTATGAAGTAGAAGGACTGGAAAAATGCTAAAGCCTAGCCAGCCGCGGGCGCCATTTTGGTTTCCTTTTTCAACTTATTTCAGGTCGTTTTAGCTGAATAAGCTCCCTGTTGTGTCCTGATATTGTGAATATGAATGTTAATCGGCTGTTGGCAGTGAAGAACGACTGTTTACTGGTTCTGAAAAGTGATTTTGAGAATGTTAAAGCTAAAGCTAAGCCTGCCAGCATACACATGACTCTTATGTATTTGTGAGCTACTAAGCTAAATTGGTTTAAGACCAAGCACTGGTATGTTGGTTAAAACAATCAGAATACATAGGTATTTCGGTTAAAAGTTAAATAGAGGTAAAAATGTATTTGAACATGCATTTCATATTGTTTTGAATTGTCATTCAGAGAGAATAGCCAAGTAAATGATTTGATGGTCACTACACGTGAAGTATTCTGGTTTCCCATGTAAAGATCGTGGTATTGCAGCTTGAACATACAGATGGTTTTATTGTTATTTCTGTTGTATATGGAGAATGGTGATGCTGCAAATTAAAAATACATGTGATTGTATAAATAAATATGGCAGAAGCGAGGCAAAGAAAAACTTCACCAGTCGTCTCTGTCTCATCATTTCCCTGTTTTGCAGGAACATTTAATCTGTTTTACCGGCCCAAACTCTGGGTCGGTTATAGTGATGGGATTTCCGGCTCTTTTTAGAGATCCGGCTCTTTCGGCTCGGCTCACTAAAAAGAGCCGGCTCTTTCGGCTCCGATCCGGCTCTTCAGATTGTTTTGTTGCTTTAATTATTTAATCATTAACAATAATATAAAATTATGCAGAAAAGGAATTACTAATGTAAAAAAAAGTGGTTTTATTTATATATGTTTATATATGGCCCCTAGAGACAAAGCACGTACAAACTCTAAAGCATATACAAACTCCAAAACACATTTCTAGCGTTTACTGAACTTCCAAAACAGAGCTACCCAGATCACTTAAATTACACAATTGAAAACATGTGTGTTGTTTGTTGTTTGTTTGTGTATTTATAGACAAGCACTCATATTTATTCAAATAATTTAAAAAAAAAAGTTCATTTACCTGTTACTACCACACACCAAATCCGGTTGTTGATACTTCCTGGCTTGTGTAGCCACTAGGTAACAAAAGCTCAACACTGCGCCCTAGAAACCTGGAGCACTTCTGTTGTCATTTGTACGTGTTTTGGAGTTTGTACGTGCTTCTGAGTTTTTATGTGTTTTGGAGTTTGTACGTGCTTCTGAGTTTTTACGTGTTTTGGAGTTTGTACGTGCTTCTGAGTTTTTACGTGTTTTGGAGTTTGTACGCGTTTTGGAGTTTGTACATGCTTAGGAGTGTGTACGTGTTTTGGAGTTTGTACATGCTTAGGAGTTTGTACGTGTTTTGGAGTTTGTACGTGCTTTGTCTCTAAGGTCCACCATAAATATACTTTATTTATTCACTCCACATAAAATGTAATAAATAAATCATATAATACAAAAAACAACTATTTACATTTTAAACTTTTAACTATTAAAATTTTCAGCTTTTTCCTTTTAAACAAATTTAACGTGAAACAACACAAAACACTGCAAACCACAACACAATTAAATATAAATTAAAATATTAAAACAAAAAGAAGATGCACATTCTCTGTCATATGGGCCTGCATGATTTCTGAATCCTTTATCATCTGCAACTGAAAATAGCGGATGATTACTATACCTTTCTAATGTGACGTTGTTGTCCCTCACTCTCTTTCTCTCTGGCTCTGCTCCTGTGCTACTGCGAGTGTAACTAATGCCCCTCCCCCCTCTGCCCAGCGCAAAGTACAGGCCGCGCATGCGGAGTTTAGCGGAAAAAAGGGCGAGAGAGAGGGTGAGAGAAAGAAAAAAAAAACAAAACCAAAAAAAAAAAACCTCACGGCTCCCAATAAGGAGCCGGATCGCGTCGTTCACTTCAAAGAGTCGGCTCTAAGAGCCATTTCGTTCGCGAACGACCCATCACTAGTCGGTTACACATGCATTTGAATGGGGAACTTGCCCGAAACAAAGTATAGGTTTTCATTATGTGAATAACTTGAAACTCTTAGCTCAAACAGCTGCAAAACCTGTTTGCCCAAAACGGGGATATTGAATTCGATAAGATAAAGACATAAATACGCGTGTCTGAGTCTTCTATCAAAAGTTTCAGCTATTTATATGAAGTTGTATAAAAACACTTTATTTCGTCAAGACAGAGCGTTTCTTACGATTACATGCATTTGAATGGGGAACTCGGCCGTGGATATTGAATTCGATAAGATAAAGCCGTGTGTCTGATTCTTCTATCAAACGTTACAGCTATTTATATGAAGTTGCACAAAAATGCTTTATTTCGTCAAGCCAGTGCGTTTCTTACGATTTACATGCATTTGAATGGGGAACTCGCCCGAAAAAAAGTGTAGGCTTTCATTATGTAAATAACTTGAAACTCTTAGCTCAAACAGCTGCAAAACCTGTTTGCCCAGCACGGGGATGGATATTGAATTCTATAAGATAACGCCGTAAATATGTGTGTCTGAGTCTTCTATCAAAACTTACAGCTATTTATATGAAGTTGTACAAAAACGCTTTATTTTGTCAAGACAGTGCGTTTCCCACGATTACATGCATTTGAATGGGGGAATTCGCCCGAAACAAAGTATAGGTTTTCATTATGTGAATAACTTGAAAATCTTAGCTCAAACAGCTTCAAAACCTGTTTGCCCAGCACGGGGATGGATATTGAATTTGTCGGATTATGATATTACTTTATTCCATGTTAGACCCCTAATTAAAGATTGTGAATTATTATGTAGTTTTAGTTTGCATTATGCTCCTGAATTAGAAGAAGGTGATAACTATTACATTTGGTAAACTGATTTGCATTACATTAGACTGCTGATTTATTGTGAATGGATGATATTGTTTTATGATGCATTATACTGCTGAGTTATAAGAAAATATTGTTCACAGAAAGTCATCGCCTTATTTGTCTGATTAGAAGAGAACAGAGCAGACTGCCCCATTTCATCAGGAGCAGATAAACAGGGAGCCAAGGTCGTAGCTTAGGCGCTGTGTGAGAGAAAGAATGTGAATGTTTAGGCTTTTATGATTAGGTGGGGGCCACTAGAGGCTATAAGAGTTTGATCAAGGCTCCACCATTTTGAGATCTGATGCTGTCTGCTGTATGGTGTCCATCTCCCACGCGTGTGTTCATTAAATCATCGTTTGACTTGACCCGGCCGGACCAGTGTGGTTATTTTGGTTTTCCTCTTCTATCCATCCCCAATATTTGAATCCGTAACAGTTTTGGGGGCTCGTCCTGTGGTATTGGGGTGGAAGTTTTGGAGGTTTGGACGGTCCGAGGTGGTTGAACGGGCAGGCATGAGCCAGTGGTCTGACGTGAGTGGGCAAGCCGGCATATTTAAAGGTGAGGCACAACCTGTTGAATGTAAATCCAAACTGTGCCAAATTGGACTGTATAAATTAAAAGCCTACTCACTGAAATTACTGGTGAAGGCCTGTTTTGATTTTGATGAAAAATCTCATGAGTGTTGAAATTTTAAGTAAGGTTACAAGTAATAATACTGAGTTAGAGGCTCAAGGTAAAGGAAAATAATACTGAGTTAGAGGCTCAGGTAGTTTGATAGGGAATTGGTCAGTTTGTGAGTTAGAGGCTCCATTGGTCTAAAGGATTGCATCTGTGTTGGCCATGTTGAGAGTTAGAGGCTCCATTGTCCATAACGTTGCATCTGCGTCAGTCATACTCTTGTTTTAGAGGGTTGACGGCGGTTTAAAAGTATTATAAATTTTGTGAGAACGGTGGTTAGAGGCCACTAGGAGGCGCAGTGCTCAGAGGTAACGCTTGCCAAGGCCAGGGACGCCTAGGCCTTGTCCTCTTTGAGGGATAGTCAGTTGGTCACTGTGGAATTTGGGGCACTCCAGAATAACTAGTGGTTGCACCACTTACCGTGTTGAACGGTATCTGCGCTTTTTTGGACACTTTAAATTGAGTTAGGGACTTTAGAGATGAGGCCAGATACAGTTAGAGGCTGATACTGGTTAATTGATTACAAAAAAGTTGGACTTTCTTCGGTTGGACCCGTTATCTTAAATTTGTCAAAATTGTGTAGGCGCTAAAACTTTCAGGCCTGAGAGTGATTGTAAATATAAAACGTCTTTGTAAAATAAGATAGAGAGTTGAGTGTGAAACGAGGCTGTGTGTGACGACAGCGCGCTGCAGCGCTGCGAGCTATTTTTAGATAGTTTGTGAACATGCAAATGAGGTGGTTGCTGTGAAGCCCACAGAGGACTTCCTGTTTAGCGTGTTATTGAGTTTTATAATTAAGATTTGCAAATAATGATACATGCCTGTAATTAAAACGCTGATTTTGCTGATTATAATATTACAAATAAAGTTTTGAATGACTACGGTGAATGTTTGATGTTTGGCTGAGTTTTGATATGGGAGAGACGGCTTTGCAGCTGCTGGGGGTAAGTGACCAGAAATATCCATGCCCATAAAAGGCAACTGCCTGACTGTGTGAACTATGCACCAAGAGAGAGAGTAAAATCTAGGCAGATGAACCAAATGGATGTTGTAAGAAAAATAGTAAATGAATGTTTTAGTCTCTTAATACAGGTGGATTTCTCTCAACCTGGAGACCTGAGTACACCAGCAAAAGGATAGATTAACAAAATTGGGACGACAGACAGGCCAAGCTCTGGCTCAAAATTTTACAGCTTGACCTCTCGCTTTGTCCCGACCCGAAAAAGAAGCTTAAAGGACATCTTCTCCTCCAGTTATCGGTTACCATCACTGGAAATTTTCAGGCAAGTTTTTCACTGAATTGTTTTTGGCACCATGTGTCCCTGAATCTCACAAGCAAGCTCTAATTCCTGGCTGAAGACATGGAATGCTGTTATTTAAGGTGGGAAATCAAAATTTGGGAAACAAAATTAAAAACACACACAATTAGAGAAATGCCTTGTTGGAGAAAAAAAGTTAAAATAACCCACCCACAAACGCACACACACGCAATGAAGAAACAGCTTACATTCATGAACACGTGAAGATTTTCCAGCAAGGTTAAAGCAGCGAAACTTAACATACACCTGATGTTAAATGATAAAGTTTATCAACTACTAACAAATAAACTCTCTGGGTTGCAGGACAACAAATTGACTTCAAAAAGACAGACACTGGTATGATAAACCAGTGATGAAACAACAAATTTAGTGGTTAAAAGAGTCAAATTGTGACAGGTTTTCTTATGATTGATTAATAAAAGTGATTACTGAATGAAATAAAATTCCTTTTTTGAATTATTAAACATGATCTTAAGAATTTTAACATGTACCTGTGTTGTCCTGTCAACTTGGTGGGTTATGACTTGATTATATAGTGAGAAAAAACAAAAAAAGGGGGGGAAGAAGGCTGACACAGGGCCTGGCCCCTCTCTGAATAACATAGCCAAAACAACATCATTTTCCTGTTCGTCTGTTTTTGTTTTGTTTTTGTTTTTTCTCTTTATGCTTAATTACAGGCTGCTTTGTCGGCCCGGAAAGCCGAGGCTGACCTGGACTCCTGCTCTCCCCTCTACCATCTTTGCTCTCCCTTCTACCATCTTTGATGTGACCCTGACCAAATGCTACAGTAGCTGGACTCACAGCAACAACCTGAGAATGTCAACAGTGCTGCAGGAAAAAGATCTCATGCAGCGGAGACGGAGAACGTTAAATCCAAGGCCCGTTTCACTACACGGGGGAGATTTCCAGACAGCTTCAGCTGACAGAGCTGTGACGAGACGCCTATTAAGCCCGGATGAAAAGTGAGCAAAAGAATGCTGACCTTAACAACTCTGCATTAAAACTGTGCAGGACAGTGACGGACTAACACGGATGATCGGGCAGCAAAAAGGGCGTGCCAGAGACACGAGGAGTAACTGAGGTCAGAAGGCACCTCAGATTGGACAAAAGCAGCAGAAGAACATAAGCTGAAGGCACAGGTGTCGGGGCTCAGCCAGGAGCTGACCTCTGAGAAGAGCCGAACAGCAGAGCTGCAGAAGGCCGTGGAGCAAAGCAAGGAAAACATCAATAAACGTCAATCTGACATGTACGGAAAACACTCTGAGGTTTCTGCCCTCAGTGAGAGCTCAAGACATCAGAGCAGAAACTGAGCATGGCTCAGGAGGAGCTGGCTGCTAATCGAACCCATCAGTCAGGCTTAGAGTCCCAGATACAGGACTTTAAATCAGGCCAGAGCTTGTTGGAGCAGGAGGTTGCCAAACCTGACGAGAAGCTCCAACAGCAGGAGCAAACCCTGAAGGAGCTACAGAAGCAAAAAGGGTCAAGTTAAGGAGGAGCTGGACAAGGAGAAGATGCAGGACACTGGAGAAAAGGACTGCCTCAATTGGGGCCAGAACCAGTATCGAGAGAACTTTGGGCAGGGGGAGGGCAGGACCCCAGGGCACGCGCTTCAGGCCCTGGTTTACCCAGAACACCAGAACAGGAAAGTGATGAACACAAACACACACACAAACACACACATTTACATACACTGATTTAGAAGCAAGAGAAACACACATATGAACACACATCCACTTGTTGATTGACTGAGAAATGACACACACACACACGCGCACAAATCGAAATGCTGATTCAATTCACTGAGAAGTGATCCACACACACACACACACATACACATGTTTGTGCAATGAAGAGTGATACACACACGCTGATGCAATGAAGAATGCTTTACTAACAACTGCTATGCTGATACGCAAAATGCTGCATATAAACGTTCAAATACAGAATTTGTTATAACAACAAGAAGCCATTGATTGTTAATTGGTTAAATGCATTTCATGTCACCCAGAGGGCATTTGTGTAGATTTAGGGGACAGGGTCTAGAGCAGTTTGGTTATGAAAACAATGTCTGTGAGTGATGTCTGTTTATGGCTCAAGGCCTCGACTGAATTGTTTACTGTGCTTCACACAGCCTGATAAGGAGCAGTGGTACAGAGTGAAAATGATGAATTAACGGTGTGAGCCTTACTTCGGAGCACCACATTTTTGTGATTGAGATTTAATTGAAGGAGGAGCACACTGAAAATAAAAATAAATAAATAAAAAATAAATAAAAAAAATTTAAAAAAAGGGGGCCAGCCCTCGGATTTACGTAAGCATCCCACATGTATTTAATACAATTGCCTCAGGCTTTAAAGATCTGTACAAAATTCAACAGGAAATCATAGCTTCCCTGTATTTCCTACATTGTTGGCATGCTGGTGAGTGCTGTTGCTCCATAGTAAGAAGGTCCTGGGTGCAAGTCCACAGTCTGGCTAGTTTGCAGCGGTTTCTCTCTGGGTATTCTGGTTTCCTGCCACAGTGAAAAGTCATGCAGCTGTTAGAGCTAGGTTAATTGAAGATTCTAAATTATCCGTGAATGTAAGTGTAAATGGTTGTTTGTTTCTAGGTGATAGACTGATGACCTGTTCGGGGTGCACCCTGCCTCGTAACCTATCACTTCAGGGTTATTTCCCAGCCCTCCTGCAACCAGGATAAAGATAGGAGGATGGTAGTTGTTGTAGACCCATTCAATTTTTATGGTAACCAGAATTTAGACTTTGTTGAACCGTAGGCAATATGAAGACAACATGTAGTATTTAAGGGACCAAGTAGAATTTGGATAAAAGTTATTGAATAGTGTTGAAATAAAATGACAGAATTGTGAAGAATTAAAATATTCCAGGAGCTCAACTTACTCCATCTGAACATGTTTTAATCGTGTTTTATGAACCCAAAATGCACAGGTTTACTGAATATGAAAAGGTTGTGTTGATTTAACTCAGTTGTTTAAGTTTCTATCAAAGCAAAACATTTGTGTGCAACTAGTGTCCACTATTGAATCAAATAAGTCCAACACGTTTTTGTCAGTGCAAAAGAAGTTACGGTACCTGTATGCTTACACAATATTGTCCCTGGACAGAGAAAAAATTTTCTGGTGAAGTTTTGGTTGATTTTGGGTTTTGTTTAACACTAGGTTGATTTTATCAGTGAGGTTTGGATTGTTTTCTTTCTCTAAGAGAGAGAAAGATGGTTTTATGTTTGGACATGTTTCCAACGGGCCCCAGTATTTGTTATTATATGAGTATTTTATTGGTTACGTTTGTTTTTGCTTTTGTTACAGTGCACTGAAATAAGAACATCTGAGAGGAGTGATCCACCGGTGGTGATATTTTGGTATTTTGTGAGTTCCTGATTTAATAAATCAGCTCTTTAATCCAGGCCTGAGAGATTGAACTTTAAAGCGCTATAAAACATGATTACTAGAAACAGTCGCAAAGTGTTTTTCTCCATGATTATAATGGGCTCTGGAGAAATTCACTTATATGGGACATTGATCACATGAGAAGTCCTGAACCTAAAAGGATTGCAGCGAGTCAATCCAGTCCAAAAAACAAGGAACTGTTTTCCTTTAAAATGATGACGTCATCTTGCTGGTGATGGAGGCTCGAATAGGTTGCGTGTGAGACTCCATTATCAGCAATATCTGGTATGAATGTGTGTGAATGTATGCATGTGACTGGACTGTGATGGACCGACGACTAAAAGTTTAAACTGACTTGATACTGAGACAAAAACGGTACCGACTTTAGGATTAGTAAATGTCCACAACCAATTCACCCAGCCTGTAAAAGAAGGGTGGATGTTTTGTCTCGCTTTGTTTTGTTTTTGCAGGAGTAGAAGGAGGACAGAGACTAAGGGGGGAGGCTGTAGCTTCACATGAGTGTGAACTGCAGACTTAACCCTTTGGTTGCTAATTTTAAGTTACTGATGTTTCCATCAAGAAAATTGTGTTTTATTAGCTGTGTTTTGATTAATGTATCACATTATATTGTTGGGAATGTTAAATGCTAAAGTGAAGAGAAGCTTTGATTTCACTAAAGACTGAACATGTTATTATTAACCATAGCAGGCCACTGTAAAGAGTCAATTAACTTTGATAGAAAAAAACAACAAAAAACTCTATTGATGTCTATGAATAACAGGGGAATGATAGACTTGTCACATTTAAAATAGAGATATGTAATGACAAACCTTGGTCCACGTCATTTAGGTTCTCCATTGAAATAGTCAATAATTTAGAAAAGTAAGATAGAACCGACAGGGGCATGTGCTGAGATGTGGTGCTGCACAAGAACAAGAGCAAAATAAAGAAAAATTATTGTGTTTAGATTTGATAAATTCAAATTAAAATGTACCATTACACTCAGAGGATCAATATGAAATTCAATATATGCTAATTTTGTATGAAGTACATGACTGATAACCAGTGTTGGGACTAACGCGTTATTAAGTAACGCGTTACAGTAACTACGTTATTATTGTGGTAACGAGCACGGTAACTAGTTATTATGCCAAAATCAGGAACGCGTTAGTCGTTACTGGGATTTAGATAGGGTCGTTACTCGTTACTTCGTGTGGTGGCTATCGCGGAACTTCCACAGATTCTGTAACATTAGCAAAAGGTTAATGCAGAAGGAAAAGAGACCCGAGGCGGCCGCCGGTCCAAGTGTGAACTGAACTTCAGGTAAGAAGTTATGACCTGCAGTCTATCTGGGTCAGATATAAACCAAGTTTAGGTGGAGTTTATTTTCGTTATTCTGACTTTTTCCGTACTGCGTACTAGCTAGCATGACGGAGTTTCTATACAGCTGGGTGGGTGCTATGAAGTTAATCATGTTGAACTTTATTTTGTTCATAAGTTATTAGAGTTGCCAACCGTCCCGTCTGGTATTCAGAGAAAATATTACGCGTTTCTTATTGAGGTGAAAAGGAACAGTTTGTCCCGTAATTCAGCTACAATGAAAAAGACACAAAGCTGGAGTTATTCTGTGTCTTTGCTGCACAGCTGCCTCTTCTTCTTTCATTCTCCCCCCTCCCTCTCCTGTTTCTACTTCAATCATGAAAACAGATCAATGATCAGCTGATCGTCTCTCTTGTTTGTTTATCGCCCACTTTGCGCCAGAAAGAGGAAACCAGCCGATGTCGCGCTAAACAACAGCCGCACGTTTAAGCTTGATCAGCTGTTGTTAGAATTTATTTAATATTAATTTCTACTATCAGCTGATGTTTGCTGGAGCCACAGCTGTATAGCTGCTGGTCATGGTGTCGGTTTGGTTATCTGGTGAGAGGGAAACATGAAGATGAAACCAGGAGATGTCCTTACTGAATCATCAGAGCTGAACAGGTGATGGAGAAACAGGTTTACCTTTTAGGTGACATGAATGAGTTGAAGGGAAGTTATGAACTGTTTCTGAGAGACAGATAACCCCAGGATCCTTTTTTAGGTAGCTGACAGTTGGTAACTGTGCAGGGGCGGATCTAGCAAAGTTTTGCCAGGGGGGCAGGTAGGGCATTAACAGGGAGAGGTGGGCACAAAGAAATAATTTTCTTTCTTATTCTCATTTAAATTGTCTAGCTTTTAAAAAATAATTATCTGAATCTTACAACAAACGATTGATAGATTGATGCATATATACCATCAGAACAGTGAACATCACTGTCACAACAGCGTTTGTTTTCATTCAAAGGCTTTATGAGTTTTCCTATAATGGCGGGCCAGTCTCTAGTCGAAATGCCCAGGCCGATTTTTTGTCCCAGTCCAGCCCTGTATGCAGCTCATCTGCAGTCTGGTGTTGCCTACATCTTCCTAGTCAGAAGGCAGAATTTCCGAGTTCTGAGTACAATCAAAGCACCACGACTGCAGTTTTTGTGTTGGATGTGAAAGGCGCACATGACGCTGTGACGTAGGCTAGAATCATGGCAGCAGTCAATGATGGTCCAGGCGTGGGATTTCTCTCGTGGAAATATGCACATTATCTTTTCCTTTCTATTGGTAGGTGGCACAGTGCACTTGTGGCAAGTAAGCAAGCTAGAAGACTGGCAAAGTTGTGGAAGCAACACATTAACAAGAGAATTCTGAGTAAAACCAAAGTTACTTTCCCTAGTAACTAGTTACTTTGAAAGTAACGAGTAACTTGAAGTAACTGAGTTACTTTTGATAGAAGTAACTAGTAATGTAACTAAGTTACTATTTTAAAGTAACTTACCCAACACTGCTGATAACTGTTCTGTCCTGAGCTTTTGTTTTTACAGCACCCACTTGACCACACCAACAGTTTCTCGCCACCAAAATTGGGTACTTGCAAAGATTAGGGAGGAATATCATCAGAAGTGGGAAAGGTAAGCCCAGATTGGGGGTGATAACATTATTAATTTCACGTATGGTCAAATTCTTAAAACTTGACCCCAAACATGAAAAATTCTTCAAACATTTAGAGACAGAGTGGAGTTCTAGATAAACATAATGCAGCAAACCACATAAGGATGGACCATTGGAATTAATAAGATGGTGAAAAAACACGCAGGAAAAATGTTGATCATGTTGATTATGTTTATTCCAGTGTGCAGGGATTGGCTAATCTGACCAGGAAATGTTATAAATGGATTGTCGGAACAGTCAGCGTTAAAGTCACCTTTGACAGTCCAGACTAAGAATGGCGTTGGACATCTTCAGGGTGGAAAAGGGTTGGTGTGACCAAGGTGTGGTTTGGCTTGTTATATGTATATTTCAAGATGATATGGCTCTGGATGGACCAGTTACCAGGGCATGGAAGGAAGACAGACTCATTAAATGAGGAGAAGGAATTTTCTGGGATTGGAGATCCTGTGGGTGAGTGGTTGACTAAAAGCATGCATAAAATAAAAGCTATTTTTTGTTATTGATTGGTAATAGATTGATAATTGATAATCACAGTTGTATTGACTTGTTGTGGACGTAGTCTACTTCATGTTTAAGCACTCTAATTAACAGATTGAAAATAGTGACATTAAAGGAAGAATATGCAGCGCCACCCTGTCAAATGCCAGGGCCGGTGGGGCTGAGTGATGAATCAGGTGAGCTTCATGGCTGAATTAAAACATAGATGTCCCTGCTGTGGTCAGTAAGGGATAAAAAGGGTGTGTTTTACTGTTATTTTAGCATCAGCATTATTGTTACATCAGAATCATATAACAAGCATTGCATTGAACATTTATTGAAGCTATTGACATATTAACATTTGTATTACAGTGATTGTTATAACCCCATGTTAATCTTCTATCTACAGGTGTCAAAAGTAGTCAACAAGTTCATGTTGAAGTGAAGTTCATAATAATACAGGTTTTGTTTGTAGACGATTGTGAAGACGCAGGCTCTGGGCGGAGCCAGGAGTTGAACAGATCTAACATGACAATTAAATTGATTTCATTCCCTAACACAGGATAACCAGACTGGAGCAACGACACTGGATAGGAGAAAGTCTGATACTTTTTGAGATATGAGGTCACTAACCTTTTCTTTTAATTTTCTAGCTTTATTGAATGGACACATGTTAGAATTAGAAATGGCTAATTTGTTTATGTCTTTTATTAGAATGAGTGGTTTTAATCATTTTTATACATATCTTGCAAATGTGCTTATAATGAGTTGGCACTCGGTCTTTTGAAGGTTATAAGCTTCGTTCGGCGAGAGTCCGGACTGATAAAGTGTAGGAAATGCCAGTGCAGCGGGCTAAATGCAAACACACTTACACACACATACACTTAATTAGGATAAGTCCTTGGGACATTCTGAATGTTCTAAACCAATTCTGAAAAAATAAATCACCAAAAGATCAGTAGACAGCAACATTAGATTGTTAGAGCTAGGAAGAGAGGTGTTTTGGTTTTCTGTCTCTTACAGAGAAAGGAACAGACACCAGACAAGGTCACAGATATACGAGGATCCTTGGCAGCAGAGACAGATACGGTGACTGCGGAAACATCAACTGGGTTCAAGTGTCATGGCATTTTGGGCTCCAGTTAGTCACCTCAAAAGGATGGATCCCATAAACCCCAGCCAGTGCGATGATCCCAGAATACACAGATCATTGTTTGAAATCGGGGCAGAATAATCCCCTGATCTGTGCAACGACTGAAGGGTTGTCTAACCCCTGATGTTGAAGAAAGAAGAGCAGAGGATCACCCGACTGGAAGACACTGGTGCCTACAGCAATAAAATAAAGGCTACAAGCTCCTCGGACAGAGGTTCTAGTCTGAGTACGTTTGAAGGGTATAAGGTAGCACCGAAATAAAGCTGTGGGAGAACTGGGGAGTGATGGGAGTATCATCTGTACCTACTATTGTTGTTGTAAAAAAAGTTTTTGTCTTTCATCTGAACTGCGCAAACACAGAGGTCATCTCACATATGGTTCACCCAACAGGGGCACAAAGGGCCTGAGGAGTAAGGAGAAATGAACCCGGCAACACTGGATTGCAGGGTGTAAGTGAGCTCTTTAAGTCTAAAGAGCTCATCAGGGGGAATTGTCGGATTATGATATTACTTTATGCCATGTTAGACCCCTAATTAAAGATTGTGAATTATTATGTAGTTTTAGTTTGCATTATGCGCCTGCATTAGAAGAAGGTGATAACTATTACATTTGGTAAACTGATTTGCATTACATTAGACTGCTGATTTATTGTGAATGGATGATATTGTTTTATGATGCATTATACTGCTGAGTTATAAGAAAATATTGTTCACAGAAAGTCATCGCCTTATTTGTCTGATTAGAAGAGAACAGAGCAGACTGCCCCATTTCATCAGGAGCAGATAAACAGGGAGCCAAGGTCGTAGCTTAGGCGCTGTGTGAGAGAAAGAATGTGAATGTTTAGGCTTTTATGATTAGGTGGGGGCCACTAGAGGCTATAAGAGTTTGATCAAGGCTCCACCATTTTGAGATCTGATGCTGTCTGCTGTATGGTGTCCATCTCCCACACTCAAACAGCTGCAAAACCTGTTTGCCCAGCACAGGGATATTGAATCTGATAAGATAAAGCTATAAAAATGTGTGTCTGAGTCTTCTATCAAAAGTTACAGCTATTTATATGAAGCTGTACAAAAACGCTTTATTTCGTCAAGACAGTGCGTTTCCTACGATTACATGCATTTGAATGGGGAGCTCGCCCGAAACAAAGTATAGGTTTTCATTATGTGAATAACTTGAAAATCTTAGCTCAAACAGCTGCAAAACCTGTGTGCCCAGCACAGGGATCTTGAATTTTATGAGTTAAAGCCATGAATATGTGTGTCTGAGTCTTCTATCAAATGTTACAGCTATTTATATGAAGCTGTACAAAAACGCTTTATTTCGTCAAGCCAGTGCGTTTCCTACGATTACATGCATTTGAATGGGGAGCTCGCCCGAAACAAAGTATAGGTTTTCATTATGTGAATAACTTGAAAATCTTAGCTCAAACAGCTGCAAGACCTGTTTGCCCAGCACAGGGATATTGAATCTGATAAGATAAAGCCATAAATATGTGTGTCTGACTCTTCTATCAAAAGTTACAGCTATTTATATGAAGCTGTACAAAAACGCTTTATTTCGTCAAGCCAGTGCGTTTCTTACGATTACATGCATTTGAATGGGGAGCTCGCCCGAAACAAAGTATAGGTTTTCATTATGTGAATAACTTGAAACTCTTAGCTCAAACAGCTGCAAAACCTATGTGCCCAGCACGGGGATATTAAGTCTGATAAGATAAAGCCATAAACATGTGTGTCTGAGTCGTCTATCAAAACTTACAGCTATTTATATGAAGTTGTACAAAAACGCTTTATTTCGTCAAGCCAGTGCGTTTCTTACGATTACATGCATTTGAATGGGGAGCTCCCCCGAAACAAAGTATAGGTTTTCATTATGTGAATAACTTGAAACTCTTAGCTCAAACAGCTGCAAAACCTATGTGCCCAGCACGGGGATATTAAGTCTGATAAGATAAAGCCATAAACATGTGTGTCTGAGTCGTCTATCAAAACTTACAGCTATTTATATGAAGTTGTACAAAAACGCTTTATTTCGTCAAGCCAGTGCGTTTCTTACGATTACATGCATTTGAATGGGGAGGTCGCCCGAAACAAAGTATAGGTTTTCATTATGTGAATAACTTGAAAATCTTAGCTCAAACAGCTGCAAAACCTGTTTGCCCAGCACAGGGATCTTGAATCTGATAAGATAAAGCCATAAACATGTGTGTCTGAGTCTTCTATCAAAAGTTACAGCTATTTATATGAAGTTGTACAAAAACGCTTTATTTCGTCAAGCCAGTCCTTTTCCTACGATTACATGCATTTGAATGGGGAGCTCGCCCGAAACAAAGTATAGGTTTTCATTATGTGAATAACTTGAAAATCTTAGCTCAAACAGCTGCAAAACCTGTGTGCCCAGCACAGGGATATTGAATTCTATGAGTTAAAGCCATAAACATGTGTGTCTGAGTCTTCTATCAAAACTTACAGCTATTTATATGAAGTTGTACAAAAACGCTTTATTTCGTCAAGACAGTGCGTTTCCTACGATTACATGCATTTGAATGGGGAACTCGCCCGAAACAAAGTATAGGTTTTCATTATGTGAATAACTTGAAAATCTTAGCTCAAACAGCTTCAAAACCTGTTTGCCCAGCACGGGGATATTGAATCTGATAAGATAAAGCCATAAACATGTGTGTCTGAGTCTTCTATCAAAAGTTACAGCTATTTATATGAAGCTGTACAAAAACGCTTTATTTCGTCAAGCCAGTGCGTTTCTTACGATTACATGCATTTTAATGGGGGAGTTCGCCCGAAACAAAGTATAGGTTTTCATTATGTGAATAACTTGAAAATCTTAGCTCAAACAGCTGCAAAACCTGTGTGCCCAGCACAGGGATCTTGAATTTTATGAGTTAAAGCCATGAATATGTGTGTCTGAGTCTTCTATCAAATGTTACAGCTATTTATATGAAGCTGTACAAAAACGCTTTATTTCGTCAAGCCAGTGCGTTTCCTACGATTACATGCATTTGAATGGGGAGCTCGCCCGAAACAAAGTATAGGTTTTCATTATGTGAATAACTTGAAAATCTTAGCTCAAACAGCTGCAAGACCTGTTTGCCCAGCACAGGGATATTGAATCTGATAAGATAAAGCCATAAAAATGTGTGTCTGACTCTTCTATCAAAAGTTACAGCTATTTATATGAAGCTGTACAAAAACGCTTTATTTCGTCAAGCCAGTGCGTTTCTTACGATTACATGCATTTGAATGGGGAGCTCGTCCGAAACAAAGTATAGGTTTTCATTATGTGAATAACTTGAAAATCTTAGCTCAAACAGCTGCAAAACCTGTTTGCCCAGCACAGGGATAATGAATTCTATAAGATAAAGCCATAAACATGTGTCTGAGTCTTCTATCAAAAGTTACAGCTATTTATATGAAGCTGTACAAAAACGCTTTATTTCGTCAAGCCAGTGCGTTTCTTACGATTACTTGCATTTGAATGGGGAGCTCGCCCGAAACAAAGTATAGGTTTTCATTATGTGAATAACTTGAAACTCTTAGCTCAAACAGCTGCAAAACCTATGTGCCCAGCACGGGGATATTAAGTCTGATAAGATAAAGCCATAAACATGTGTGTCTGAGTCGTCTATCAAAACTTACAGCTATTTATATGAAGTTGTACAAAAACGCTTTATTTCGTCAAGCCAGTGCGTTTCTTACGATTACATGCATTTGAATGGGGAGGTCGCCCGAAACAAAGTATAGGTTTTCATTATGTGAATAACTTGAAAATCTTAGCTCAAACAGCTGCAAAACCTGTTTGCCCAGCACAGGGATCTTGAATCTGATAAGATAAAGCCATAAACATGTGTGTCTGAGTCTTCTATCAAAAGTTACAGCTATTTATATGAAGTTGTACAAAAACGCTTTATTTCGTCAAGACAGTGCGTTTCCTACGATTACATGCATTTGAATGGGGAACTCGCCCGAAACAAAGTATAGGTTTTCATTATGTGAATAACTTGAAAATCTTAGCTCAAACAGCTTCAAAACCTGTTTGCCCAGCACGGGGATATTGAATATGATAAGATAAAGCCATAAACATGTGTGTCTGAGTCTTCTATCAAAACTTACAGCTATTTATATGAAGTTGTACAAAAACGCTTTATTTCGTCAAGCCAGTGCGTTTCTTACGATTACTTGCATTTGAATGGGGAGTTCGCCCGAAACAAAGTATAGGTTTTCATTATGTGAATAACTTGAAAATCTTAGCTCAAACAGCTGCAAAACCTGTTTGCCCAGCACGGGGATATTGAATCTGATAAGATAAAGCCATAAACATGTGTGTCTGAGTCTTCTATCAAAACTTACAGCTATTTATATGAAGTTGTACAAAAACGCTTTATTTCGTCAAGACAGTGCGTTTCCTACGATTACATGCATTTGAATGGGGAACTCGCCCGAAACAAAGTATAGGTTTTCATTATGTGAATAACTTGAAAATCTTAGCTCAAACAGCTTCAAAACCTGTTTGCCCAGCACGGGGATATTGAATATGATAAGATAAAGCCATAAACATGTGTGTCTGAGTCTTCTATCAAAACTTACAGCTATTTATATGAAGTTGTACAAAAACGCTTTATTTCGTCAAGCCAGTGCGTTTCTTACGATTACTTGCATTTGAATGGGGAGTTCGCCCGAAACAAAGTATAGGTTTTCATTATGTGAATAACTTGAAAATCTTAGCTCAAACAGCTGCAAAACCTGTTTGCCCAGCACGGGGATATTGAATCTGATAAGATAAAGCCATAAACATGTGTGTCTGAGTCTTCTATCAAAAGTTACAGCTATTTATATGAAGCTGTACAAAAACGCTTTATTTCGTCAAGCCAGTGCGTTTCTTACGATTACTTGCATTTGAATGGGGAGCTCGCCCGAAACAAAGTATAGGTTTTCATTATGTGAATAACTTAAAAATCTTAGCTCAAACAGCTGCAAAACCTGTTTGCCCAGCACGGGGATCTTGAACTGTATAAGATAACGCCTTAAATATGTGTGTGTGCTTCTTCTATCAAGACTTACAGCTATTTATATGAAGTTGTACAAAAACGCTTTATTTCGTCAAGACAGTGCGTTTCCTACGATTACATGCATTTGAATGGGGAGCTCGCCCGAAACAAAGTATAGGTTTTCATTATGTGAATAACTTGAAAATCTTAGCTCAAACAGCTTCAAAGCCTGTTTGCCCAGCACGGGGATCTTGAACTGTATAAGATAACGCCTTAAATATGTGTGTCTGAGTCGTCTATCAAAACTTACAGCTATTTATATGAAGTTGTACAAAAACGCTTTATTTCGTCAAGACAGTGCGTTTCCTACGATTACATGCATTTGAATGGGGGAGTTCGCCCGAAACAAAGTATAGGTTTTCATTATGTGAATAACTTGAAAATCTTAGCTCAAACAGCTGCAAAACCTGTTTGCCCAGCACGGGGATATTGAATCTGATAAGATAAAGCCATAAACATGTGTGTCTGAGTCTTCTATCAAAAGTTACAGCTATTTATATGAAGCTGTACAAAAACGCTTTATTTCGTCAAGCCAGTGCGTTTCTTACGATTACATGCATTTTAATGGGGGAGTTCGCCCGAAACAAAGTATAGGTTTTCATTATGTGAATAACTTGAAAATCTTAGCTCAAACAGCTGCAAAACCTGTGTGCCCAGCACGGGGATATTGAATCTGATAAGATAAAGCCATAAACATGTGTGTCTGAGTCTTCTATCAAAAGTTACAGCTATTTATATGAAGCTGTACAAAAACGCTTTATTTCGTCAAGCCAGTGCGTTTCTTCCGATTACATGCATTTTAATGGGGAACTCCCCCGAAACAAAGTATAGGTTTTCATTATGTGAATAACTTGAAAATCTTAGCTCAAACAGCTTCAAAACCTGTTTGCCCAGCACGGGGATGGATATTGAATTTGTCGGATTATGATATTACTTTATTCCATGTTAGACCCCTAATTAAAGATTGTGAATTATTATGTAGTTTTAGTTTGCATTATGCGCCTGCATTAGAAGAAGGTGATAACTATTACATTTGGTAAACTGATTTGCATTACATTAGACTGCTGATTTATTGTGAATGGATGATATTGTTTTATGATGCATTATACTGCTGAGTTATAAGAAAATATTGTTCACAGAAAGTCATCGCCTTATTTGTCTGATTAGAAGAGAACAGAGCAGACTGCCCCATTTCATCAGGAGCAGATAAACAGGGAGCCAAGGTCGTAGCTTAGGCGCTGTGTGAGAGAAAGAATGTGAATGTTTAGGCTTTTATGATTAGGTGGGGGCCACTAGAGGCTATAAGAGTTTGATCAAGGCTCCACCATTTTGAGATCTGATGCTGTCTGCTGTATGGTGTCCATCTCCCACACTCAAACAGCTGCAAAACCTGTTTGCCCAGCACAGGGATATTGAATCTGATAAGATAAAGCCATAAACATGTGTGTCTGACTCTTCTATCAAAAGTTACAGCTATTTATATGAAGTTGTACAAAAACGCTTTATTTCGTCAAGCCAGTGCGTTTCTTACGATTACATGCATTTGAATGGGGAGCTCGTCCGAAACAAAGTATAGGTTTTCATTATGTCAATAACTTGAAAATCTTAGCTCAAACAGCTGCAAAACCTGTTTGCCCAGCACAGGGATCTTGAATCTGATAAGATAAAGCCATAAACATGCGTGTCTGAGTCTTCTATCAAAAGTTACAGCTATTTATATGAAGTTGTACAAAAACGCTTTATTTCGTCAAGCCAGTGCGTTTCTTACGATTACATGCATTTGAATGGGGAGCTCGCCCGAAACAAAGTATAGGTTTTCATTATGTGAATAACTTGAAAATCTTAGCTCAAAAAGCTGCAAAACCTGTTTGCCCAGCACAGGGATCTCTAATTCTATAAGATAACGCCTTAAAAATGTGTGTCTGAGTCTTCTATCAAAAGTTACAGCTATTTATATGAAGCTGTACAAAAACGCTTTATTTCGTCAAGCCAGTGCGTTTCTTACGATTACATGCATTTGAATGGGGAGCTCGCCCGAAACAAAGTATAGGTTTTCATTATGTGTATAACTTGAAAATCTTAGCTCAAACAGCTGCAAAACCTATGTGCCCAGCACGGGGATTTTAAGTCTGATAAGATAAAGCCATAAACATGTGTGTCTGAGTCTTCTATCAAAAGTTACAGCTATTTATATGAAGTTGTACAAAAACGCTTTATTTCGTCAAGACAGTGCGTTTCTTACGATTACATGCATTTGAATGGGGAGCTCGCCCGAAACAAAGTATAGGTTTTCATTATGTGAATAACTTGAAAATCTTAGCTCAAACAGCTGCAAAACCTGTTTGCCCAGCACGGGGATCTTGAACTGTATAAGATAACGCCTTAAATATGTGTGTCTGAGTCGTCTATCAAAACTTACAGCTATTTATATGAAGTTGTACAAAAACGCTTTATTTCGTCAAGACAGTGCGTTTCTTACGATTACATGCATTTGAATGGGGAGCTCGCCCGAAACAAAGTATAGGTTTTCATTATGTGTATAACTTGAAAATCTTAGCTCAAACAGCTGCAAAACCTGTTTGCCCAGCACGGGGATCTTGAACTGTATAAGATAACGCCTTAAATATGTGTGTCTGAGTCGTCTATCAAAACTTACAGCTATTTATATGAAGTTGTACAAAAACGCTTTATTTCGTCAAGACAGTGCGTTTCCTACGATTACATGCATTTGAATGGGGAACTCGCCCGAAACAAAGTATAGGTTTTCATTATGTGAATAACTTGAAAATCTTAGCTCAAACAGCTTCAAAGCCTGTTTGCCCAGCACGGGGATCTTGAACTGTATAAGATAACGCCTTAAATATGTGTGTATGCTTCTTCTATCAAGACTTACAGCTATTTATATGAAGTTGTACAAAAACGCTTTATTTCGTCAAGACAGTGCGTTTCCTACGATTACATGCATTTGAATGGGGAACTCGCCCGAAACAAAGTATAGGTTTTCATTATGTGAATAACTTGAAAATCTTAGCTCAAACAGCTTCAAAACCTGTTTGCCCAGCACGGGGATCTTGAACTGTATAAGATAACGCCTTAAATATGTGTGTCTGAGTCGTCTATCAAAACTTACAGCTATTTATATGAAGTTGTACAAAAACGCTTTATTTCGTCAAGACAGTGCGTTTCCTACGATTACATGCATTTGAATGGGGAGCTCGCCCGAAACAAAGTATAGGTTTTCATTATGTGAATAACTTGAAAATCTTAGCTCAAACAGCTTCAAAACCTGTTTGCCCAGCACGGGGATCTTGAACTGTATAAGATAACGCCTTAAATATGTGTGTCTGAGTCGTCTATCAAAACTTACAGCTATTTATATGAAGTTGTACAAAAACGCTTTATTTCGTCAAGACAGTGCGTTTCCTACGATTACATGCATTTGAATGGGGAGCTCGCCCGAAACAAAGTATAGGTTTTCATTATGTGAATAACTTGAAAATCTTAGCTCAAACAGCTTCAAAGCCTGTTTGCCCAGCACGGGGATCTTGAACTGTATAAGATAACGCCTTAAATATGTGTGTGTGCTTCTTCTATCAAGACTTACAGCTATTTATATGAAGTTGTACAAAAACGCTTTATTTCGTCAAGACAGTGCGTTTCCTACGATTACATGCATTTGAATGGGGAACTCGCCCGAAACAAAGTATAGGTTTTCATTATGTGAATAACTTGAAAATCTTAGCTCAAACAGCTTCAAAACCTGTTTGCCCAGCACGGGGATCTTGAACTGTATAAGATAACGCATTAAATATGTGTGTCTGAGTCGTCTATCAAAAGTTACAGCTATTTATATGAAGTTGTACAAAAACTCTTTATTTCGTGCGTGTTTCCCCGCCCCCCAAGCGAGGGCCGTAGCCACTGAGTTCGTGAGGGGATCGAACTGGCGGTGCCCTGTACCAGGGGCTTCCGCCACATGTCATAGGCCAAACGGCCGGCCGAGAGAAGGCTTGAAAAAAAGGCCATTTATCTTTTCTTCTTCAGCCAGCTTTTTTTCTCATCGTTTTTACAAAGTACACATTAAGCTTCTCAGTCCGCATGTTCACGGTGCCAGCATTTGTTATGGAATATGTTGAGCAAACCTGGAGAAGCTCAGCTCAAGATATTATTGTCAAAGTACACATTAAGCTTCTTCTGCAATATTCTTACACACTAATTACACATGGAAACCTACACTGTAAAATGAAATATTGTGTTTAATTAAAAATATTAAATAGGCTCAACTCAATTTTTAACAATTTGTTATTAGAACTCGATTTAAATAAGTTACCAGTACTTTTTATGCAGAAATGCTGATAAACTCCATTTATTTGACTTGTCTTAAGTTAGAAAAACTAACTAAGCTGGAAGTTTTGCTTCTCAGGGCAGAAGGATGAAAGATGTGTTTTGAAAATGCCACGTCGGACTTGGGGAGAGCAGGAAAAAGCATAAAGGAAACACGAGTGCGTGTTTCCCCGCCCCCCAAGCGAGGGCCGTAGCCACTGAGTTCGTGAGGGGATCGAACTGGCGGTGCCCTGTACCAGGGGCTTCCGCCACATGTCATAGGCCAAACGGCCGGCCGAGAGAAGGCTTGAAAAAAAGGCCATTTATCTTTTCTTCTTCAGCCAGCTTTTTTTCTCATCGTTTTTACAAAGTACACATTAAGCTTCTCAGTCCGCATGTTCACGGTGCCAGCATTTGTTATGGAATATGTTGAGCAAACCTGGAGAAGCGTCAGCTCAAGATATTATTGTCATTGCTGTGGATCTTTACCTGATACACTGACTTGGTGAGTAAATGTTTACTCTTATTCAAACTGATTTTGTGGCTTCTCTTAGTTTAGCACCAGGATTATAATCTTGCTAGCTAGTTAGTGTTAGCCTAGCGTTGCTGCTGCCGCTGGGCTCATGTTACTTCAAAATTAACACCACAGCCTTAAAAACCTTACATAAAACTATGTCTGTGAAATTTTCTGTTGATTGTTTGAAATAAAAAAGTGAGATAAGAGCCCAGACAAAATTCTTCGGGAGGTGCAGGAGACGTCCATTTGTTGTTCATGCTTTGTGGCAGCTTTTGAACATCTGTGGCATCTATTAATGTCAAATCTAGCCTTTATTTAACAACACAAGCAATCTCTATGTTACAATGATTGCACAGCCATTAAGGATCAAATCAGTTTCTGAAAACTGTTCTGCTTTTTCTCCCTCTGCTTGCTTCTTACTGTCTTTGAGGCTCGGGACCAGCACTCCTGTTGTTGGACAGAAAGACATCAGTAAGTATTTTGCTTTTCCAATATATTAGCAACTGTCAGTGACATTTATATTAATGAGGCTGAACTTTAATCATACTTTAGAACAGCCTGTTTTACTTATTGTTTTATTTGTGCTTTGGTTTGGGGAAGTTGTTTGGAGAAGTAGTGGATGCCCTCCTCCTCTGGCACAATGATAACTCACAAAAGCTCCTTGGAGTAAGGAGATCAGGCTCAGAAGTGGTTCTTTCTAAGAACGTATATCTGTATTCATAAATGACATACTAAGGATGAGTAATGCTTAAATAATGAGGAAAGTAAGCAGTGACCAATGACACATTTAACAATGTGTCATTTGTATCCACTATTCTATGTTTGTTTATGAGTACAAGATCCTTTTTTCTATCAAATAACCTAAAAATGACTGACTTCACCTTTAAAAATACTAACTTAAATAAACCAAGATAACCCAGCAGTCCATAGGAAATAATGTGTGCACTATGTCACTAAAGTTATTGTCACTGCAAATGTAAAAGTAAACATAAATGAACCACAGAGGAAGTGACGTGACTTTGAGGACAGATGTGATCAGGTGGAAAGTGCAGAAAGCTGACTGATGTCCATCTGTGGCTGCATTAACTGTTGGCCTGTCCTGTATTAGGCATTCAGGGTTTTCTTTGATGGCCATTTAGCTGTTATGGCATGAACGTGCTCGGTGCATTATTATTGGCTTTTCTACAGCCTGATATTTGTTTAATAATTGATTGATACAGTGTATTAAATAAGTTGATAAATAAGATGTTAAAAACGTCATCATCATATCAAACATGATCGATTTGGGGGGAGTTTGTTTGGCACATGCTGACTGCATTCTAATTGTAACTGTAATTGTAATATTATTGACTATAACATATAGTCAATAATATTAAAAAGCTGCTGTTACTGAGTGAAACAAAGATTTCAGGTGTGGATTTAGCCCCAGCGTTTTAAGATCCCAGCAGCGCTCGTATTTATGGCCACATTTTTCAAAGAGACGAGCTTTCTGGGTGCTGACTCAGAGGGACCACTTTAGTTCACTGAAGCTTTAATGCCAGTTTAAGACAATAAACTGGACACGTTTGAATCAAATTGATAATAACAGAGCGATGCTGGACATAAGCAGCTGTGTTAGTGTGACGCCCTGCATATTTGAAGGAATAAACTTCTGTTCTTACTGAATCTGTAACATTGCCTTGATCTGCCTGCATCATTTTTTTAATAGTTTGTGTTGTTAAATGAGTTTTGTGTCACTGTGCACAGAGAAAAACTCACCTGATGTAGTGGTAAAGCAATGTTCACCACTAGATGGAGCCAACCTGGCACAGGTATTTTCTCTACACACTAAATTTCACACTGAAAAGCCTTGGTGGGAATTTTTGTTTACATAGAAGGTAAAGGAAAAATGTCTTGAGGTCTTTCCAGTGTTTTCAAAATTGTGTTTTTCAGATACACATCAAAACTTCACACAGACAAACACACACACAAAACAACAAAACATGTCAAATTACATCACGTCTCATTCGTTTTTGGAGAATTTCACCACTTTTAGTTTTCATGGAAAATAACTTGTGTTATTCATGACATGATATCATTTAAAATAACTTTGTCAGGCCAGTGAATAGCTGCCACATAAGTCTAAATCTAAATCATACATGTGGGTAGGGGTGCATAGTCAGTAAGTCGCCAAGACTCTGCAGAGCTCCAAACCTCCTCTGCCACAGACAGAAGCATCAAAAATGTGCGCTGGGAGCTTCATGGCAGGATTTCTACAGCCAAGTATATCTATATGTATGTGGCCAAGAACCTTGTAGGGCATCTTAGCACAGTTTACTTGTGTCAGCTAGGTCAGCTAGTGGGAGGGCAGAGAGGGCAGCCTTTACATTATTTGATTGTAGAGTGACAGGAAGTGCCTATGAGCTTCTGATCAGGCAGAAATATTGACAGAAAAATACACTGATGAAAATCAAAGAAGAGAAAATGTATGTGATGTTCCATTTTCCTGAGAGCTGATTGGCTGTGATGACTCCTTCAAGTACTACATGCTACTTTGTCCTGTTAAGCCTGCTGTCTGTTCTCAGGCCTCCTCCTGTTTCACTGGCATAAATCCATCACCAGAGGGCTCCACTGACCTGCCTGCTGACATCAGACCACACCCCTGTGTCATGTGACCTGGCAAAGCTGGACTCAGACCTGGCCCAGGCAAGTTCAAAGGCAGAGAGCAGAGTATAGTAGAGCACTGGAAGGATGAGGTGGAAACAGGAAGCGTGTAGATTCAGTGGATTTGGATCCTCCATCTGTCTCCATGCTCTCTTTACTGGCCTTCTAAAAATCACTTCTAAAAACTGTAGCTGTGATTTTTTTGTTGAAATGTTTAGGATTTAGAATTCCACTTTACTGTCATGCATGTCTAAATACAGGGTAACAAAATACAGTTTGCATCTTATCAGTAAGTGCAATAAGAGCAAATATACAGATGCACTGATATATACAGATAAGGGTAGTATAAATGGTGAAATAGTTATGAACAGAGAGACCAAACATACAGCTGAACTACAGACAAATGTACAGCATACAGATGTTCTATATTGCTGTACAGGTGGGCAGATATACAGGTGTACTGTGAACAAATATACAGATGTGCTACATATATACAGATGTAGCGGTGTGAGGTAAACAGATCTACAGAGTGCTATGAATATATCTACAGCAGTGGAAGCGTAGCTCTCTGAACAGACTATAATAGTCACTATAACAGAGACTCTGTCAGTGTCCTAAAACTACAGCAGTAACCGATGTGAGCATGTGGTGAATGTTGAGAATGATCATGGTCACTGGGAGGAGGAGTGTAGAAGGGTTCAGTGAGTGTGGATGGAAAGGTTCAGCGGGGGCTGAGTTCAGTAGGGTGACAGCTGTGGGGGAGGAGCTCTTCCTAAACCTGCTGGCTTTAGTCTGAAGGCTCCTGTAGCACCTTCTGGAGGAGACAAGAGTTTATTGGCAGGATGAGAGGAGTCCCCGGGAATGATGCGTGCTCGGCATAGACATCTCTTCCTGTGGACATCCTCAATGGCAGGAAGCGGAGTCCCCGTGATGCGTTGGGCGGCTTTCACCACCCGCTGCTGTGCCTTGCGGTCAGCAGCAGAGCAGTTCCCACACCAGACTGTGACACAGTTGGTCAGGATGCTCTCTATCACATAGTGGTAGAAGTTAACCAGTATGTCAGCAGACAGGTGGTTCTTCTTCAGGGTCCTAAAGAAAAAGAGGCGCTGATGGGCCTTCTTGACCAGGCTGGAGGTGTTAGTTGACCAGGACAGATTCTCAGAGATGTGGGTCCCCAAGAACTTGAAGTTGGAGACCCGTTCAACAGCTGTGCCATTTATGTAGATGGGGACATGGGGGTCTCTGTTCTCCCTCCTGAAGTCCACATTGAGCTCTTTGGTTTTGCTGGCACTCAGGAGCAGGTTATTGTCAGACCACACAGCTAGGTGCTTTACCTGTAGCAGACTCATCGTTGTCTCTGATGAGACGGTCACCGTGGTGTCATCTGCAGACCTGATGATGGAGTTGGATCCATACCCAGGTCTGCAGTCATAGAGGAACTCAGCACACAGCCTGTGGAGTGCAGTGTTGAGTGTGATGGTGGTAGAGCAGTTATGGCCTGACCTAACATGCTGGGGTCTGTTGGTCAGAAAGTCCATGATCCAGATGGAGTTGCTGAGTCTAAGAGCCACAACTTTGGTGATCAGCTTGGAGGGAATGACTGTACTGAATGCTGAGCTGAAGTCAACAAACAGCATTCTTACATAAGTATTGCAGAAATATCTGAGTACACGTTGCAAGAAACTACATTCCCAGATCACATCCAGTGTGTGCTGGAAAATTTGCAACGATTCTACAAAAATGTTCCACGTGGTTGTTTTTTCTTCTTCCTACTGGTGATGATCCAGTGGGGCTCCAGTCACTACAGGCTCCCTTTTGGTGCCACAAAACAAACAAACTCGTGCGTCCATGACTGATCCTGCTGCTTCTAGGGCTGGGCCATATCATACCGTTCACGGTAATACCGGTATAATGTTGGGCAACGATAAGAAAATGAGATATGGTGATAGAATATGGGTAAAACGTGCATGCGCAGTGCCTTTGTTTTCATACGCACACGGCGGAAAAAGCATGGCAGCGACGGAGAATGAGAAGAGCGAAAGCAGATCGTTGAATGAAACAGATGAACCGGAACTGGTTTGTAAAAATGCTGCAGCTTCACTGGTGTGGAACTGGTTTGGCTTTCGTCCGTCAGATACACAACAAAGCACTATTTTTGGTAGAGCATGCTAGCGGGCCGTCGTTATTACCGTGTTGTTTGGAAAATACGGCACACTTAAAATCAATCCTTTGATTTTTCTGAAAGTCGACAGAGCCCCTTATAATCCCGTGTGCCTTATGTATGAACTCTGGTTGTGTTTACTGACCTCGAGACGATTTTATGTGCACGGCGCTCGAAAATCTGTCAAATGTTTCAGGACGACTTTGCTGAGCTACGAAGCCGCACCGCTTGATGGATTGTTGGAGCATTACGGCTATCGTAGGCGGAGCCTCGCGGAGTGATACGTACTGTGCTTCAACATAATATTACCGTATTGTGTGTGTTTAACCTCTTTTTAAGTTTTGTGGATATTATACATGGTTATGCTGAGGATATGTGGGCCAGTTTCCACTGGAAATGCCTTTTGGTTAAACTGTCAGCGAGGAATTTGCACTGTTACATGATTATGTAACTTTAATGCAGATAAAAACAGCTGCTTGTTGAAGTGAAAATACATTGATGGTTTTTTACACTAATAAAGTTGTGGAGTTGTAAAGTATTTTGTCTCATGTCAGTTATATCGTTATCACAAATTTTCAAATGTATATCATGATAAATACTTTTGGTCACCCTGCTCTAGCTGCTTCCACTGCACTTCACTTCTGTATGAATTGATCTTTTCATGACTGTTCACTTTGGACAAGCAGGAAACAGAGGTGACGCTGACTTGTGGCTTCGCAGGATGATTCCCTTTAACAACAGGAGCACACAGTTTGTTTAGGCCACCATGAACAGCTCACATTGTAAATGACAAAGAGCCAGTATCTGATACTGCAGCTTCCACTCACTGTGACAGGATGGCTCGTAGGAGGTGATCACACTCTGCTTCATTGGGTTCCAGTTCAGATTAAGGGACAACACATGGAAAGACAGAAACTGGGAACAAATGTTTGACAAATATTTACTGTTAGAAAACATTCAGTGAAAACATCGATTTTTCTGTTTGGCTTCAAATCTGAGTCTCCAAAAGCCAGTCAGACAGTAGAGTTGGTATAAACAGAGAGAGGAGATGAAGCTTCTTTTAGACAGAGGAAGGGAAAGATTTAGATTCACTTAAAAGGATAATTCTCTATTTTTAGCACTTTCCACTTTTGCTTTCTTGCCATTAAGCTCTAATTAGCTTTAATTTCACTTCAAATACACGAACACAGAAAAGTAAGAGTGCGATTCTGCCAAAGGTAAAAACTAAAATGCAGCATTGTGAAAGGTCCCTGCTCACTCACCCCTCTGTCTCTTCACTGCTGTATATGTGCTGGATTATTTGGACTACATTGCATTGTACAGTTAGACTATGATTGTATCTGTGGGGCTTAAAACAATGACATGTGTTCACTCACAGTGGATTCATTTTCACGTCTTTAGGGCTGGTCTGGAGACATTAACTGGCTCTAGGTGACAGAAAGCGCTGCAAGGACTGAGAAAAAACAGGATTAATCCCTTTTTGGTGCACATTATGACAGCTGGGATTTGTGTATATTATGTGTTGAGGTTTTCTCTTTGTGACTGAGGTCCTTCCTGGCGGTGAGATTTGTATTGAGCGTGCAGTGCAGAGTGATCAGACACATATGTGCTGTTCCACAAACAGGATGTTTTTATTGTAGTCACTGCAGCAAGTGAGATCAGTGAGAATAAACCAGAGAGGTGGAAGGAAAAGATCAAACAACAGATCTTAAGTCCATGATACAATCTGAATGAGGAGAAAAGGCTCACTGTGTGGAAGGCTGAGATACTCTTCTGCAGACGAGCAGCAGAGACAGTTCAACAGGCCACAGAGTATTTTCCCAAAAGTCTCGGGGATCATGGAGATGCTTTCTGGCAGAACTGAGAGCAGCCTTTGTTCCTTTTGCTCAGCAGGGTTTCCATCTTACAGTGTGATTTAGCAGGTGGGGGAAGCTAAAATCAGCTGTAGTGGCTCTTTGTAGAAACTGAAATCAACAAGATGATAATCAGCAGGTATTTCATGAGCTGTCCTGGCTGATTTCCAGCCTCTACACTGACAGGACGCTGTTTACACCGTCTTTTTTCTACATTTAAGCTGAAATTCATATTCATCTCTGTTACTCTTGATGTAACAGACCACGAGCACCACAGCCATTGTGCGTCAGTCGCACACAGTTCTTTACTGTAAACTAACCTGATAATCCTGCACTAACCTGCAGAGGACTTTCATGTGCTCTTTAAGTAACACAGTTTGCTTTGCAGCGTGTTTCACAATATGAGAACATGAGGACTTCCATGGAAGCTTTCAGTTTCTATCAAATGCCACTGAGCAGTCCTTACCTTTAAATATAAGCTCTCCTCTTCCTGTCCTGTATTCTTTCTCCATCTCTGAGTGAAGTTATCTCAAACTCGTTTCTGTCCCTGTGAAATACAACAGCTGGACCTTTAGCTGCAACACACTGTGAGACAAACTGCACAACAACAGCTTGTGTGTTTGCTGTTGTTTGTTGGGCTGATAGAAACGTTGCAGTTGAAATTACCTGCAACAACATGTTACTCCCTTTATGCTCGATCGTCTTCTGTAGGGCTCATTAGATGCTGAAGTACCGCGGCCACAACTTATGGACACCTGCAGTCGTTCCAGAGCTGTGCCAAAGAAACCAAACCACACAGCGGCCCACTTGGACCTGTTACTGTGGCACACGTCATCTCTTTGTATGTGACGTCCCCTGGTGATTATTTCAAAGAGGGCTGTACGCTCAGAGTGACAGAAACAATAACTCTCTGCAAATTTGTTGAACCAAAAGTAACAAGAAAATGTAAGAAGTCCAAAGTACAGTTATTTGTTTAAAATGTAATGAGGAAAAGTAAAAAGTACTCCAGTAAAGCACAGATACCTGAAAGTTCTACTTTAGTATAGTAGAGTACAAAGTATTTGTACTTTGTTACTTCCCCTTTGTGATGAACCTTAACTGAGGCGAGTGAGTCGTGCAGCTCTTTGTTCTGGGCTGTTTGCTGACCTCTTGGATGCGTCGTGGCTGGATGCCCGGCCGCTCCGAGGAAGGTTCACCTCTGTTCCATGTTTTCCATTTGTGGATAATGACTCTCTCTGTGGTTTGGTGGAGTCCCATAGCTTTAGACATGGCTTTATAACCCTGTCCACACTGACAGATCTCAATTCATTCGTTTCTGAATCTCTTAGGATGCTGGCATGATGTCTGGCTTTGGAGGATCTTCTGGTCTGTGACACGCCACAGTTAATTTATCTTAATAATAAACACTTTCATTTAGAAAGAGCATTTTGTGTTTACTTGTGTTGTTGTTGTTGTGTAATATTTAAATGTGATGATCTGAAACATTTAAGTGGGACACTTTTTCACACCACTGTATGTTATTTTATTTATTATATATTTCTTTCTTTTTCTGGAGCGATCGTGATCGGCCACCTAGACCAAAACTGCCAGGGCCGATTTCCTCCCAGCCCTGATTCCTCAGTCATTCTTGTGGGCTACATCTCTCAGACCATGAAGATTTAGACTCATTTTACATAGCGGGCCACATACAGCCCACTGTATGCCGGACCAGTGAAACTCCCCTTACTGTGTAAAGAAGTGACATATTTAACTCTACATGATAAAGAAAAAGCTGCTGTGACAAAGACAGAAATCTGTTGTTACGGCTCTTTGTGCTTAAATCGTAAGAAATAAATGTGTAAAATTACAGAAAAAAGCCCTGACAGCTCATTGCTCACACTGCAGTTTTTTCCTTTGGTTTTTTAAACTGTAGTCACAGAAATTTCTGTAGTAAAAACTTTTCTGTCATTTAATTGTCATTTGCTTGATGATTTTGTGTAGTGTTAAATATCAACACTTCACCGAGTTCCTTTGATTCCTCCGAGGCATCCGATGGAAGACAAAACACTGCTCAGTAGACCATTTAACTCTTTATTACTTCTAGGAGGGAGATGCGTCCTGCACGACACGTTGATCTCAAAATGCTGCTGCGCCCCTGACAGTTTTATTACAGAAGCTCTCTCACTCTAGTCTAAACAGTGTGTCAGTAACTTTCCACCAGAGATGGTCCCGTCTTATCTACTTTTTCCCAGGCAAGCGTGAGTGAGAGTCTGCAGCGTTTGACTTCCAGGGACACTTGGTCTAATGCCTTTATTTTTCAGGGCCGTGTCCAGTTAATACTACACTATATGGTTATATGGCAGAATTGAGGCACTTCAAATCATTTAATCCCAACAGTAGCATGAATTACAATAAAGGAGGTTTTTATCACTAGGAAAGCTGTAAAACTTATCTCGGGGGCCAAATATAATTGTATGAAACAGTTGTGGTTTGGAGCCTGTTTCTACCCAATAAACCATCACACAGACCCACTGAAAGCTTCACACATGTCTCAGGTTATCTGTGTGCAGTTACCTGGAGCGTCAGAAGCTTGAAACTTGCTCCACTCTGTCTTCATCGCTGTGCTCTGCACACTGGTTGCTCACCGCATCATGTGCATGTTTTCAGGTGCTTTTGGCTAGAATTCATAGGATAGACACAGACAGGGTTCATGAATGCCTGTATCATAAAATAATGGAACGGGCAGAATACATATATTCTCAAAATCATTCATATATTTCCTGCTTTTCAGGAATGGAGGTGGTAATTAGCCTTTGGCGCAGTTGTTGACCCATAACCAATGATGAGCAGCTTACATCACTGTCACTGGGACAGTGCTGCACTGATCCCTTCCTGAGAGCCATCTCAATGCAAGCACAGAGAGTTAAGTCAGGTGTTTTTTCATGCGCTTTCATTATTTCTTTTGACTAAGGGGGAGTGAGGTCAAATTTGACCTCAGGCATGTCATGAATACTGAAACCTGGGCTGACTGAACTGACCACAGCTTCTGACTTCAGCATCACTGTGTCCTTTACACAAGAGGCCGACTGGCCCACAGATATAGATTAAATAAGAGACACTTATTATATAAGAGACACTCACGGGCTTGTGCTCTGTCACCGTCTGCGTTCTTTATTTATACAAGAGAAATGAATACATTCGTTCAGTGACATGAGCATGTGCGTATGTGATTGTGTGTGTGTGTGTGTGTGCAAGGTCAGAACAGCTTGTTCAACTTCTCACTATCGCTGTAGAAAGATTCAGATACAAATATCCGAACACGTTTCATAAAGAACAATCAGTTCTAAACAAGAAAAAGGTCATCATGCAGTATTCTATCATCAATAAACTTATATCACTAAAAGCTTATACTGACTACTCAGTACAATTTTCTATTTGCTCCTGCTGAAGACAGCAGCAGCGCTGTGTGCATAAATCCAGCTTTTCACCTTCTGTATGTGTACTGTTGCAAGGATTTTTTGACCTAAACGCAAACGGACCTGGCAGGGAGGCAGGCAGGTGAAGTTCCACGATGAAGGGAGTGCAACCTGTTTGCACTCCCTTTACAAACAGATAACTGTTTGTAAAAAGTTCTTTCTGAAGGATTTTCAAAGTTGTCTTTTACAAGATGTCCAGTATGTTTGGATGATGAATAACAGGGGTGCACATAAGTGGTCCTCAGGTGCGCATAGGCTGTCAAAATGAGACGCGTGTTTGCGTACATAAGATTTTCTGGAGGAGGACAGACATTTGTTTAGAACTCTTAAAGATGTTGAAGAAGCTCCTTTAAGCAATTACTTTGGTGTTCCTCCACCTCCAAAGAAATGTCAGCAGGAACCGCAAAAGAAGCGCGTATTCTCGGAAAAGTGGTTGCAGGAGGTGAGCTGGCTTCAAACAAACGATGAACGCACAGAGATGTGGTGCAGAATATGCTGTGAAAATCCCACTCTAGTGGACAAAAACAGCCTTTTATATGGACGCAAACGCCTGTTGCAACTTCTTATCTGGTGCGCCTCTTTTATTTACAGCGAATGCGCACCTACAGACCACTTATGTGCACCCCTGTGAATAAACCATCTATCAGCAGACACTGAAGACTGTAGCTATGCCTCAGAAATGATGGCTGTAACTGGTTAATGTGTGATATTAATTATGCAGCACTGTGGTATTTATTAAAGTCAAAGGGAAGAATGTGACACATGGCCAAATGAAACGAAATGAAAGGTTTGTGTAAAATGAAGCACATAATGTGTGCACAGATGTAAATACAGGATATAAGGTAAAAACAGAGGTATGACCACCTTTATTCTTCAACACGGCCTAAACTCTCATAGGCAGCTTTCTTGCAACTTCTGCAAGTAATCTTTAGGAATAATTCTCCAGACTTCTTGAAGAACACTCAAAGCTCTTGTTTGGATGTTGGCTGTCTTTTGTTCTGTTTTCTGTAAAGATGATCCCAGACTGTTTCAATATTGCTGAGGTCTGGGCTCTGGGGAGGCCAGTCTATGAATGATGGTACTCCTTTGTGTGTTTTTCAAACCAGGTATGCTTTTACTCCATAGGCAGTGTGTTCAGGATCATTGTCATGATGAAAAATGAAGCTGATGCCAATCAGACGTATTTCCAGATGGTGCTGCACGGTGGATAAGAGGCTGTTTCATCAGCTTTGACAAGATCCCCAACAGCACTGGTTGGATGGCAGCCTCAAACTGTGAGTCTCCATTGTGTTTTACAGAAGACTTTAGGCGCTCACTGTTTTACCTCTCTCCTCACCTCCTCTGTACTTATTGACTGTACATTTGAATCAAGAATTTCTTGTGTAATTTGGCGAAACTCAGCCTTTCCTTAACATTGTTGAGGATTATTCCTTAACAATGGCTTCTGACAGCCACTCTTCCACTGAGACCTTTTGTGATAAGGCTTCAGTGAACAGTAGATGGATCAAATGAAGAGCCTGATGCATCACTCAGGTCTGTCCCAGGTCTTTACTGGATTCTTGTTTCTTAAGGACATGACTTTCAGATACCGTTCACTTGCTGTGGATCATTTGTTCAGGCCTGACACCTCCACTTGTCCAATTTCCTCCAAAAACTTTTTTAAGCCACACTCCACAACATATTGAGATATGCCACGTCTTTGTTGCTAATAGCTCTTTGGGAATCACCTTTTTGGTGCAAAAACAATATTTTTTGCTTTCAAACTGTTATCTTTGGCACTTTTTCATAGATTCAACTAAATAAATGCAATAAAATGATTCATTTTTTGAGACAGAATGCTAGTGACAAACTCCCTCCGATGTAAAACTGGTTCTTTGGTTTTTAGTTGCCTGGTATGTGTAGATATAAAAGTGGTCCCTTAGTCAGGTGACAACAATTCTCTAAAAATGGTCAGCTAGCTCACCACCTCTGCTGAAAGTCTGTCTCCTTAGAAACAAAATATAAAGAAGGCCACATTGTTACTGTGCAAAACATTCATTTCATAATTTGTTATTATGTTATAAAACAAACTACATCGTGACCTGGGTTATTCTTGATTTCATGCCAATCCTGTGCACTCAATTAAAATGTTCTTTCCTCCTGGCTGCTGTTGAAAGCCAGGAGGAAAGGGTCAGCCTAGGCTTCATGCCAAACCTGTCTACACACTTATCTGTTTTGACACCTTTAATGTGGCCAATGCTTACCTTTTCAGGACCTGATCAACAGGTCCTGAAAATGGTACAAATGTGGGTGGGCTTTGAGACATAAGATGCCTTTAAAATCACTTTTAGTTTTACATTATATTTTACTGTGGCTTAAGTGTCATTAAAACCAATAAAATATAAAAATATATTAAATCACTGGAGAAATTGCAAACCATAATATAATATTTAAAAGAGCCACACAAACTTTACTAAAGAAAAAAGATCTGCTAATGTTGCACGGGTTAAAGTGGGATTTGGCAGATTGCATGAGTCATTATGGCTGCTTTCCAACCCTTAACCCGTATAATCTTAAATTTAATCTGCCAAATGATTCCAAAGAACATCATAAAATAGGTAACAACTTCAAACACTTTAAATTGTTGTCCTGTTAAGAGGTGCGCTGCAAATCAATCTTCAGAGCTCAATGTTATACTTCCTGTGGCTGTTTGTAAAAAAAAAGTTCTTTCTGAAGGATTTTCAAAGTTGTCTTTTACAAGATGTCCAGTATGTTTGGATGATGAATAACAGGGGTGCACATAAGTGGTCCTCAGGTGCGCATAGGCTGTCAAAATGAGACGCGTGTTTGCGTACATAAGATTTTCTGGAGGAGGACAGACATTTGTTTAGAACTCTTAAAGATGTTGAAGAAGCTCCTTTAAGCAATTACTTTGGTGTTCCTCCACCTCCAAAGAAATGTCAGCAGGAACCGCAAAAGAAGCGCGTATTCTCGGAAAAGTGGTTGCAGGAGGTGAGCTGGCTTCAAACAAACGATGAACGCACAGAGATGTGGTGCAGAATATGCTGTGAAAATCCCACTCTAGTGGACAAAAACAGCCTTTTATATGGACGCAAACGCCTGTTGCAACTTCTTATCTGGTGCGCCTCTTTTATTTACAGCGAATGCGCACCTACGGACCACTTATGTGCACCCCTGTGAATAAACCATCTGTCAGCCTGGCTGTAGAACAGCAGAAACCCTGCTAAAGCAGTTTGCGCCTATTTATAAGGTCCATGTGTCCATGTGAGAGAGGTTTGGTCTCTTATTGTCTTTTAGTTTTTATTGATATTTGAAAGAGAATGACTTGTTTTGGTTTAAACTCTGGTTTACCGTTATGCTCTGTACAAATTACTCATGGGGACAAAAGGAACAAAAGTTAACAGAAAGAAATATCTAAAATTGGTCATTGTCCAGTTTCTGTCCTTCTGCACTTTGTGATTGTAAGTTCCTGGGTCTTCTCTGATTTACCAGTTAATGCTGGCAAAGAGATGAGCTGATCTGCTGGGACTGTGGCATGAGCTTGACTTTGAAGTCTGCATAAACCTGCATTATACTCAGTGTGAATAGAGTCGTGTATCATATGGAAAATCATTGTCAAAACAGCAGTTACTGGAGTTCAGGCTGAATAGTTCCTTAGCCAGAAAGTGGAAATTATAAAAGAGCACTTGAAGCTTCTTTTTTACCCTCACCTTTTATTTTATTTTTGGTCTTTCATGCAAACAGTAAAACAACAACAAAAAAATGGAGTTCAGCAAGAATTCTCAGTGTGGCCTCTAAAACCAGGAACAAAAGAAAGCATTTTAACTTTGTGCTGAAGTTTCAGGCTCAGGCAAATCTTTGGTGTTGATGTTAGGTTTGTATGCTGTCACATAGTGATTTTATCTTTACTTATATGCTTATATGCATCTATAAATCCTAGCAACCCTACTGATCTGTCCACACTGAAAAACCAACTTTTCTAACTTGACCTGACCAACAGCACACAGCTGGTTTCCTACCTTCCTTTTCTCTGTCAAACACTCAAGCTCTTTTCTCCACTTTGTGCTGTATCCAGTGACTTTTTTAATCAGCAAATCCAAACTTTAGAGACAGTCAAAGCTTTCTACCCTCTTATTTCCCTTATGTTGATTTTACTTTAATGATCACTTAAAGGCAAAAATCAGAACACAGCCCACCCACAATCAAATTAAAACAAAAAGGCAGCTAGAAAATCAAGATTGAGAAAATAAATGATACTACACCCTGGTAAAGAATCAATTACCTATAAAGCATTTTATGCTCCCAAAAAATGTTTTCTTAAAATCTCCTCCCATCCTTTCATTTTCCTGTCAAATGAATAAAAATATCTTCACCTAAAACAACTTGAGAAGTAGAAATGCTTCTTTGGTAGAAGGCATTACTGCTTGTGGATGTGTGGGACCTGTGACCACAGATGTGTTTGTATTTAGCAGGTCACAAGTCAAACAAGTAGTCAATAGCAAATCTAATACATTTGACAACCTACATGTGTCCAGGCCTCCTGGGAGGTCCTGAAGTGCTTTGCTTTTTGATGTTTGAGGAGTGTTAATGCACCACAAATATATTCATTTGGTTAAATATCAAAAACACACTTCCCTTCACCAAGTTACTAATAAAACAGTAAATATCAGGTGTAGAATCATAATCTGTCAGACAACAGTTTGGCCCTGCCCTCAAAATACTTCCACTAAAACAGCTTCTTTGTCCAGCTGTGGGAGACCACAAAATCTCACAGCAGCCAGCCTAACCTATCACACATCCAGGAATTGGTTTAGGACCAATCAAAAGTCAGGGATCATCATCGAGGTCGGCAGCCTGAAATCAGTCCGAGTCACCGTGGAAACCACCTGAGAAGATAAACCAGATCACACTGTGACTGCTGAAAAACACTCATGTCCTCACTGTCAAATCCCTTTGGTTTCTTATGAGTCTGCTCATCATCTGTATTTGAGGCCCCATCTTATCTTAATGACCTTGTAGTACCATATCACCCTATTAGAGCACTTGGCTCTCGCTCTGCAGGCCTACTTGTTGTTCCTAGAGTATTTAAAAGTAGAATGGGAGGCAGAGCCTTCAGTTTTCAGGCCCCTCTTCTGTGGAACCAGCTTCCAGTTTGGATTCGGGAGACAGACACTATCTCTACTTTCAAGATTAGGCTTCAAACTTTCCTTTTTGCTAAAGCATATAGTTAGGGCTGGACCAGGTGACCCTGAATCCTCCCTTAGTTATGCTGCAATAGACGTAGGCTGCCGGGGATTCCCATGATGCATTGAGTTTTTCCTTTCCAGTCACCTTTCTCACTCACTATGTGTTAACAGACCTCTCTGCATTGAATCATATCTGTTATTAACCTCTGTCTCTCTTCCACAGCATGTCTTTATCCTGTCTTCCTTCTCTCACCCCAACCAATCACAGCAGATGGCCCCGCCCCTCCCTGAGCCTGGTTCTGCCGGAGGTTTCTTCCTGTTAAAGGGAGTTTTTCCTTCCCACAGTCGCCAAAGTGTTTGCTCATAGGGGGTCCTTTGATTGTTGGGTTTTTCTCTGTATGTATTATTGTAGGATCTACTGTACAGTGTACAGCGCCGTGAGGCGACTGTTGTTGTGATTTAGCGCTATATAAATAAAATTGAATTGAATTGAATTGACATGGACCTTCATCCTGATCCTGGACTGTCAGGCTACAGGGGACCAACTAGGACATTTTACTAACTCAGATCAAACTCATCAGATTGCAAGTTTATAGACTTAGCGGGAGTAATAAAAACATTAGATTTGCTTTTAGTCAGTGCAAGAACATGAACAGTATACCTGGAATCAGTAATATTTCTGTAGGTTTTCTTTCAGCCTCCATCGGTGAGGTTTGATGTGTTTCTATTAAATTGAGGCATTTCTTTGTCTTAATCATCTCGCTCATAAACACCACAAATTCTCAACACAGGTCTCAACATGATGTAATTGAAAACAGCAGAGTGTGTCTTACCTAATGAGTCCAGGCCATGCTGATGAAGGCTTCACCTTCATATTTGGACCTGGCAGATCTGCGTCTGCGAGCAGCTGCAGGACAAGTCTAAAGACAAAGAGAGACAAAGTCCAGACTTTAGAAGATCAACGCTGATCCTTTCATTCAGAATTGAATCTGCTGAGAGCCAGCATTTGAGCTTTTGTGTCAGAATCCTTTCATTTTAATGTTTTATTCTGCTTTTAAAAAAGAGCAAGAAGAATAAATGAAAAGAATGTTTAATAAACAGATAAGGGCTAAACCCAGTTATATTGGAGTGTGGTGAAACTAAGACATCCTACTTAAGTTATGGAATAATACATTAAAAGAGTCGTGGTCTGTTGGTTTTTATTGGGTTATTTTGAGTTGTCTAGTTTTTATTGAGAGCTTTTAGTGTACTTTTCATTGTTATCTTAGAGCTTTAGTGTGTACTATTTTAAGTTGGGTTTTGTTTGTTCTAGTCTTCCTGTATTCTGAATTCTGTTAGGATTGTCATTTGGTTTTCCGTTTACTCGTGTTCTGGTATTTATTAGCGTAGCCTGTGTTTTCTTTTTGTCAAGTCTATGCACATCTAATGCGGTGTTAGAGGTTTTCCAGTTCAGTTACTTCCTGTTTTATTTTGTAATTTTCAGTATCCAGTGTTTTGTATTTAGATTTACTTTCTTTGTATCATTTGACTTAACTAGTTTCAGCTCTTCCTTGTTCCCCATGTTTCCTCTTCTCTTAATTGCCTTCAGTGTGTCCATATTTGTTTATATAGTTCCAGTTTCCATTTTTCCATTGTCAGTGCATCTGTTAGTCTGTGCCTTTAAGTTCTCTGTCACTCTGTATTCTGTATGTCCTTTGACAAAGAATTATTAAAGGAGCTCTTTATTTTGTGCCTTGCCTGCTTTCTAAGACTGCATTTGGGTCGTCATTTCAAACCTCATGACTAAAATCATTAATGCTGGGAAGAATTTTAGAGATTAAATTGAACCTGTGAGTACAAATACATTTTTTTAACTGGTATACATGTACATGTTTTTAATTAAGTAATGTAGGAGTAGTAGCATGCAAAGAGCAATGGTGTGATGAAGCCGTGTGAATGTGTTGAATCTTTCTGGCCAGTTGTTTGGAAAAAAGGGAGATCCACAAAGCCCCGTTCTCTGACACTGAATGAATTATTGGGAGATATTATGTAAAATGGTCCCAAACTGCTCATAATTTTTGCCTTTTTGGTGGCTCCATAATGTGCTTGCAATCTCCTGCTTGTGACAATCCTGAGAATCACCTCAGATCCAGATCATGCAAAACTGTAATTCCCACATCTTTTCAATAGCTTAAATCACATAATGAGGCAGCCACGTCATTTCAGACAACAGTGCCTTGTTTATCTTTGGTTACGTGACTTTCTGAAGAACAATACAAGCTTTGACATGGCATTAATTTGGACCCTCTGCTCAGCACAGACCTTGAGGTTTCAGTGTTGGACGTGACATCACTATTTGCGAAGAAAGGATGGGCAAGAGTGAAGCAACATCAAAAATAAAAATAACTAGAATGTGTATGTGAAGGTGTAAAGTTGGTCACATATTTTTGAAAAAAAAAATTCAGTAGCAACAACAAAGTTTTCAGATGTAGTTTTGGTATTTTTAGTGAGAGCTAAGCACATGCAGCTCAGTTTGTGTGTGTTTGGTGTACCGGGAGGCAGCTGCTCTCCTGTTTGGGGCACAGGTGGAGTTTGCAGTGCAGGTAGACGTCACCAGAGCTCCCAGTAAACTGGAACATACTGAAGGAGAAGTAGTTGGAGGTTCCCAGTCCATTTTCCTCCACCTGCACAGTCTGGTCAGCAGGGTTGGCACAGCTGCTCACAGACAGGAAAACACACTTTGTTCAGGAGTCCATGAGAGAGATCAAAACCACATGACTGTCTGAGTCGGTCTCACCCGTTTATGATCAGGTCGTATCTCGGAGTGCTGTCGGGTGATGGCTGGTCAGTTGCCCAGCAGGAGCCGGTCACCACGACGACCACGTCTCCATCCAGCCCGTCAGTCTTCAGCTCCACCCAGATCTTCTGGTTCAGCTGCACTTCAGTGTTGGACTCCACAGCTTGTGTGCGGTCGACGTCAGTGAAGCTCTGCATGGTCAGAGTGTAATCCCAAACTCCAGATGTGATGTGCTGGATCACAGAGCTGCAGAACACAAACACACTTCAGCTTTCTCTGACTCACAAACCTCAGGAGAAGCTTCACATCTTAAAGTAACTCAAAGAAAACCAGCAGCCACCACACACCTGTCTCTGATTCTGAAGGTGGCAGTCTTGATGTCCGGCTGAGTTTGGACGCAGGAGAAGTCGATGGAGATTTGGTCGAGACGAGTGATGATGTCAGAGGAGCTGTTCTGGGTCATGATGGTGTTTTTGTAGATCACTTGGCTGTTGCTGGTCTGCAGAGTCACACAATCAGATGTGTGACAGTTTTTAGTAGGTGTTAAAAATGAGACATCTTGTGGGAGCAAACCGAAGTGTCATACATGGGGGCTTACCCAGGATAGAAAGTTTTAGAAAGTAAAAAACAAATAGTGATCTGTTATCTTCAGTTGCACATGCTGCCACTTTATTTTGTTTATTTACGTACACAAGGCATTAGTTTAATGAATTTAAATAAATGATTTGATACATTAATTTCACCTTTATTGCTCTTTAGGCTCTTAGAGCAGCCACTGTTAACTGGCTTTGTCAGAGAAGAAAATTAAACACAAAAGTAAGTATCTGAATTCACAGAGGCTTTTTTTTTGTAAAAGTGTGCTTGTAGTCTTTCAGACATTATTCAGTTTTTATTTTATTAAAATCATTTTTCACACACTGTGCTTGAAATGAGCTATATATCATTTCTAAGTAATTTTGCTTTATTGTTTTTCATTTAGTTTTAAACTGCTGTAACAAAGAGATTTCCCAGCGCTGGGATAAATAAAGTATCCATTCATCCATTCATTTTCTTCTGCTTATCTGGTGCCGGGTTGCTGGGGCAGCAGCCTAAGCAGAGAAACCTAGACCTCCCTCTTCCAGCCACCTCCTCCACCTTGTCTGGGGAAACACCAAGGCGTTCCCAGGCCAGCCAATGGATATAATCCCTCCAGCATGTCCTGGGTCTGCCCAGGGGCCTCCTCCCGGTGGTACATGGCCGGAAAACCTCACCCAGGAGGCATCCTAGTAAGATGCCTGAACCATGTCAACTGACTTTCAATGCGGAGGACCAGCGGCTCTAGTCTTAGCCCCTCCCTGATGGCCGAGCTCCTCACCATAATTTTCACCAGTGGATAAGTGGAAAAAGTTTGATATCTGGTTTAGTGGACAGTTCGTGGTCTAATAAAAAAACCCCATAAAAATCAGTCAACATGCTATGAAGAAAAACTTATTTAAGGAGGTTTGTCAGCTTTCTTTATTAAATAAAGGCTCTATCTTACTACACCACTTCCGCTTGAGAAAAAATCAAAGTTGCCCCTAACTTTTTTCTTATTTTCTTGTTTCTAGTTGAGAAAGTAGCATTATATTGTGATCTCACCTTAGTAAAACTGTTTTTTAGTTATTAAATACAAGAGTGAAGCATTTAAAAAAATGTCATCCTTGTGGTGGGGCCTGTTTGGCAGGTGGGTGTAGCTGCTAGTTGTCTTCATTTCAGCTAACTGGAGTCCCTGAACTGGACCATGTTTGTTCTTTTGGTGCCCTTTGGATACTTTTCTAATGCAATTATCTTACACATAATCTCATTTGCTGCTGTGCATTGTGCTAACATGAGTGAATGATAAAAATTCAAACACTAATAAAAGTACTGTAAAGTTAATGGCTGCAGCTTGTTGACCAGGCTAGCAGTGTGAATTCCTGCTTTTTTTGACTGGTTAGTGACAGAAGCTGATTGACTTAAATAAACTTCACAGATCATCAACATGATGAGAAGCGACAGAGGTAAAGCTGAACCCACAGAAAGATCCCAAACTGGAGGGGGAGATAATACTCACCGTGACCACCGTCCCACAGCTGTTGCTGCTGTCGAAGTTGAAGGTCACCATGTGGGTGAGCTCGTCCACCTGACCCCTGCAGGTCGGGTCGTTGAGGTGTAAGGCAGAGTAGTCGATGCCTTTGTCCTCCAGGAGACAACCGACCAGAGTGACTGAAGCAGAGTCCTGCATGCAGACTGTTGGATCACCTGAATGTCACAATATCAGTCAGAAAAATCACAGTTAGAAGTTTTCCTCCATTATTCAGCCCTGTTGTCATGATGATATCACAGCTGTCGTACCCAAAGAGTAGTTTTCTTGGTACTTGGAGGCAAAAATGGCCCGACAGAAGCAGTGAGTGTCACCATCGACCGTCTTCTCACCACAGAACTCGTGATTGCTGCAGGTCCTGTCCTGACAGAAGGCCTCAGAGGCTACAGAGGAACACACTGATGTATTATCCTGAAAACATGTGAGCTCTAAAAATCCACAGTTCAATTTTTAAACAAAGAGAGCTTATTAAGGTCTTATTAATGTCTTATTAAGGTCTTATTAAGGTCTTACAGCAGCCAGCGTTTGACTTCCAGCCATCCAGAGCGTGGTTGTGTAGACTGCAGGCTCTGGCGTAGGCCTTCAGGAACTGACAGTTGAGTCCGTCCACTGCAGGATATTTCCACAAAGTGTGGGTGCAGGCGGTTATGTAGGGCTCTGGGTCGATGTCACTGTTACAGGAGGAGAAGGGCGCCTCCTTCAGGAGATTACAGCTGTACCACAGATAGAAAATCAAATTAATATAAAAAATGTCTGTAATTCCAGAACTGTTAATAAAAGACTTTCGTTGAACCCCTGAAAATTTTCACTTCAGTCGAGTCTGTTTTGTTATTCATACAATGAAATGTGGTGAAGTACAGGGGAAAACTTCCAAAAAGAAAAACAGTCATGCTGAAGTAAAAGTATAACACAGACAGATGTTTCCTGCTGTGTGGATCAGTCTGCTCACCGTTCAGTCACGCTGTTGCAGTTGATCGTGCTGTCAGCAGGCTCACTGTACTGCATCTCACAGCTAGGGGGCGACAAACAACAAAGTTCAGGCTCATTCATGCAAACACAGAATATCTGCAACATCAGCAGCAGCAGCAGTCAGAGGGACTCTGAGCTTGTGATGAGGTCTTACCTGGGGGAGCTGTACTCAGAGAGCCTCAGGTCACTCAGAGACATGCTGGAGGAGTCCCCAGTAAGGGGCATCTGTTGAAATGGACAATAAAAACATGTGCCTTTTGTGTATTTTGATTATGTACATGTCTTGGAGGATCATTATAAACTGTATACAGTCCTTATTGTTTACAACCCGAAGCCCAATCCTGATTTGACGTTTTTTAACCCAATTAGTGGGACAATTTATGTTATTATGAAGACTCTTTATGGACTAATAAGATGGGCTCAACCTAAAAGAAACTATTTTGAACAAGCCCATGTCATGGCAAACTGTTTTATATGTTACACTCATGATAATTGTGTTTATATACATTTTACAGACTTTGTATGGCTATTTTGCCCCGCTACTGTTTAATGGTACGGTTTCGTAATATGCGGATCGATGTTTTGTTTTCCAACGGTTCCTGAAAGCAGCATATATGTGTGCGACCAATCAGAACGGTGTCTTATAAGGACCTTTGACCCTAAGCGTGAGACTCTTTGTTATTGGTTATTTTAACCGGGAACTCTAAGCATTATGGGAAATGTGGTCCAATCCTCACAACACCGCATGAACCTTCTGTTGAGCGCACACCTCCCGCTTCGAACCGCATGTTTGGACTTTTCTATGTTTTTTGCAAGCCAGCCTGATGAAGGTACATTCAGAACCGAAAAGTTGCAACATATAAGGCTTGCATATTTATGTAATTTGTGATTTATGGAGTAAAAGCTCATTAAAGCGCTCTTTAATCACACGAAAACGGAGCAAGTTTATTTTGCTGCATACAGCCGTTAGCCTTTATTATTATTACTAACATAACATAGCTAAGGCTAGTATACGAGCTTCAAGTATGCCCCCCTGGCACGAGAATGAGCCGTGGATCGTGGTGGAACACCGGAAGAGACGGGGTACGGACCGTGGATGGCCGGACAGACGTACACCGTCCCCCCGCCGCAGCGATCGCACAGCCTACACCTCGGTTACCAGGAGAGGGCGAGACGGAGGTGAGAGAGACTTTTTCCACCCGCGGCAGCGAAAATGGAGCGGAGAGCCACGGATCGTGGACCGCTACGCTGCCCACCAGAGGAAACGACCTGACCGGGACCGGATAACGGACCGGGAATCAACTCAGCATAAGCGGTATGTAAATTCCTCCCGAACGGACCGGACCGAACCTCCACAGAAGAAAATACAGTCAGATGATCCTGACTTCTCAGCAAAGGTTCGCATCACTCATAAACTCATTAAGGCAGTGCACCACTTAAAAAATGTTTCGGGGGACGTTCCTCCTCCTTCCCTGAACAAGATAGCTCACAATCTAATGACTGTGATTAAGCCAGCCATCCCCAATAGAGAAACGCAAACTCTAATTGAGGGCAATGCTAAGAACTGGACTCATACAGCCATCATAATCCTTCGTGATCATTATAATGAACGCATTGAGGAGGCAGTTAAGACTCTTTTTGAGTTCCCTGTACAGGACTGGAAAGGCCCGTTTGAGGTAGCGGCATCCTGGGCTAAAAGGAATCTGGGCCGCTGTCTTCAGCCTGAATCTTTGGAGCAAACTGAGGCTGTCATTGTGGCAAAGCTGGCAGATGTGCAGGCAACCATTGGATTAACGGAGCGGAGCAACACCATCAATGAACCAGATCATCAGCCACAAGTAAGTGGAGAGGTGAGACATTTGGACATGATTGCACCCCTGATTGAAGCATCACAATCAGCTTCTCTGCACGCACAACCCGCAGCACAGCAGGCCACTACGGGCCGGATTGTTTCTGTCACAGCACAAGTTCATGCTCCACGCACAGTTAACACCGCACCCAAAACTATGACTGCTACGACGCCTGACCTGATTGGAGGTGAACAGTCACCCTCCAGCAAGACGGGTGAGGGGAGAGACGGCGATCTGAGACCTGCCCCTCCTCCTGTGGATCTACAACAGCCAGGGCCCAATCAAGCGGCACCGAGAGACCAGAGGGCGAGGAGAATCCCTACAGCGTTCCATGGGATTTCTGCTGAGGGGAAATCATCTCCCGCCATTCAGCTACCACAGAACATGGTGGCGATGGACCTCATACAGGGGGAATCCACCCCCAAGAAGACCAACATAGCTTCAGCTGGACAACGACTATGCACCCCGACGAGACATCCAAGCACAAAGAAAAAGCTCAGAGAGTGGAGACTTCACACAAAGGAAGCATCGGTCATCATCGGAGACTCCAATGTGGGCATGATTCCTCCTTATGTAGCAGAGGGAGTCCAAATTGACAGCTTCCCAGGGGCCAAATGGGCCCATGCAGAGACCCTTCTGGATAAAGCAGATATTGACACGTCGGTGGAGAAGCTGGTTCTATCCTTGGGCCTGAATAACAGGCGTCAGAGGGATAAAAATGCACCAATAACGGAGCTGAGAAGATCGCTGAGGACGGCACAAGAAAAATTCCCTCAAGCTGACATTTATATCCCAGTGATTAACTTCTCTTCTGCTCTTCCCAAAACAGAACAAGACACATTATTGCACATAAACAATTTTATTACAGGTTTAAAGGAGCACATTCCTGCTCTACCTGCTGATAAGTTCAGCACGGAATCAGACGATCTTCGCTGGACTGACAAGACTGCAGAGCACATGTTGGATCATTGGAATGATCGTGTTAATGGGGCATCTCCATGAAACCAATTTGAGTGTCTGATTTCATGTTTATTATGTATTTCTGTGCTTGAGGGAGACTTCAGGAGCCATTATGTGAGAGTATAATCCCAATACAACCCACTAGAGGGTGCTATAACTCCAATTAGGGGAATTTTCCCCTTCTCTTTACTCCTTTCCTTTTCTCCACAATTTTTACTGGTATAGGCCTTTTCATGGCCATCCCATTATAAACTCCTGGCCCTGAGGCCTTCCCTAACCCTAACCTCTCTTAACCCCATGCAGGGACTTTATTCCGGCCCAAAAACCTAACCGCCTGGAGCCCCAATTGGACATTGGGCCCTAATTTCAACCCCCATCTTCTTCCAGCCCTAAACCTAACCTTTGGGTTCCCTAAGCCCAGCCTCAAACCCCTTTATTCGGGACAAGACAGGACATTTCCCTCCTGGAGAGCAACCTGTGAGTGACGCGGGGGCCCGGGATGGGAACAGGTGTGGTCTGTGCATGGAGGCTGGCCACCAACTTGAGCTCCCCCTAACCCGCCCGTGCCGCCTGGCCCCCCACTCGGGTCACCCTGTGTCCTCACATTGCAACAACTGAGAGGAAAAGGAGTCCCCAGTAAGGGGCATCTGTTGAAATGGACAATAAAAACATGTGCCTTTTGTGTATTTTGATTATGTACATGTTTTGGAGGATCATTATAAACTGTATACAGTCCTTATTGTTTACAACCCGAAGCCCAATCCTGATTTTACGTTTTTTAACCCAATTAGTGGGACAACTTATGTTATTATGAAGACTCTTTATGGACTAATAAGATGGGCTCAACCTAAAAGAAACTATTTTGAACAAGCCCATGTCATGGCAAACTGTTTTATATGTTACACTCATGATAATTGTGTTTATATACATTTTACAGACTTTGTATGGCTATTTTGCCCCGCTACTAGGGTTGCAAAGGGGTGGAAAATTTCCGGTAAATTTCCAAAAAGTTTCCGGTAAATTTCCATGGTAAGTTAAGCTTGGGAATTTTGGAAATATTCCTTATTGGAAACTTTCCATGGAAATAATGGGAATGATGGGAATTAATGGGAATTTAGGAGAACTAACTGGGAATATATTATTTCCAAGCATAAATATAAACAGAAATCATAAGAAAACCTCCATGCAAAATGTTTTCAACAGATATTTCAACAGATTTATTTGTAAGTACAGTAGAAAGAACACTTTTCAATAACTTGTTTCATGGATGAATAAAAACAGAAATGTTGAGTTCAATATTACCATCCCCTAACCCCGCTCATTCAAAAATGCCCCCTGTCCAAAAATCTCCACAAAGTCCCATTCAAAAGGTTAAATGAAAAATGCCACTTATCCTCCAAAACGTCCCATTAAACATGCAAATCTTCCTTCAAGCAATCCTCTTTTCTCATTTTTGCTCAGTCAATAGACTCTTCCTGGACCTCATCATCACCCAACAACATGTCCACTTCCTCAGCATCCAACTCTGAGTCTTCCTCTTCAGTGTCACTTTCCAGCCTTGTTGAGGATGGCTCTGTGTCAGGCTCAAAGAGCCGTAGGTTTGCCCGAATGCCGACCAGCTTTTCCACTCTCACATTTGTGAGCCTGTTGCGAACCTTTGTGTGGGTGTTCCCAAACAGTGACCAGTTGCGCTCGGAGGCGGCTGATGATGGTGGGATTTGGAGGAGGATGGAGGCTACAGGTGCAAGGGCCTCAGATTCACATAGTCCCTTCCACCAGGTGGCTGCAGATATGTGCTGGCATGACTGCCATATTCCATCCCCTTTCCAAAGGCCTTGCTTTGTTCGATACTTTGCCAAACTGCCTAGAACTTTGCCTTTATCGAGACCCAGGTGGTCCGACATGGCTGTAATGACCGCATAGGCACCGTTGATCTCTTCCCCAGAAAGTATGCCCTTGTCATATTTGGGGTCCAGCATGTATGCTGCTGCATGCACTGGCTTCATGCAGAACTCCCTCCGCTGTTCCAATGACTTGACCACAGCCGTTTCCTCTGCTTTCAGTAGTAGGGAAGTGGGCAGAATTGTCTGGATTTCTTCTTTGAGTTCTGCAAAAAGGCACTGGACATCTGACAAGATGGCACCATCCCCCTCTATCTTCGCTATTGCTGCTGCAAAAGGTTTGAGGATTTTCTGACTGCTAGATACTCTTTCCCAGAACACATCATCCAAGATGACCTTCTTGATGTCACTGCCTACAGACTGGGATATGGCCATCTCTTGCAGAGACTCCTTTCCCTCCAGAAGGCTGTCAAACATGATAACAACACCACCCCATCGCGTTATGCTGGGAAGCTTCAGTGTAGTACTCTTGTTCTTTTCCTTTTGCTTTGACAGAAATGTAGCGGAAGTTACTTGTTTGCCTTTAACATATTTCAGAACTTGCTTCGCTCTCTTATTCCATTGAGTGCCCATTGTTTTTAGTGCCATTATGTCTTTTAGGAGAAGATTTAGTGTATGGGCAGCACAGCCAGTAGTAGTTATATGAGGGTAGGTCTCCTCCACATGTGCCCAGGCAACCTTCATGTTGGCTGCGTTGTCAGTGACCAGTGCAAGAACCTTATCTGGTCAAAGGTCATTGATCACGTTTAGCTCATCTGCAATGTATTGGCCTGTGTGTCTGTTTTCCTTTGTGTCTACACACTTGTAGAACACAGGCTGAGGAGTGGTGATTATGTAGCTAATAATTCCTTGTCCCCTGATATTGGACCATCCATCAGAGATGACTGAAATACAGTCAGCTTGGTCAATGGTCTGTTTCACCTTTGCTTGAACTCGACTGAACTCTTCATCCAGTAGATGAGTAGACAATGCATGTCTGGTTGGGGGAATATATGCTGGTCGGAGAACATTCAAAAATCTCTTCCAGTACACATTGGATGTCAGCATCAGGGGTGAGCCAGTTGCATAGATTGCACGAGCGAAACACTCATCTGCGCTTTTCTGGCTAGTGTCATCCATAAAATCAAAGAATCCTCTGATGCCAGAGGGACCAGGAGCTGATGAGTGGGTATCTGACTCTGATACAGCTGAAACAGATTCATTTTCCCCTTGAGTGGAACTCCTGGCTGCTGCATGTGTTGGGCCTTGAGGAATTGTTTTGCACTTTGCAATGTGCTGCTGCATTTTTGTGGCATTCTTCACATACGTCTTATCACAATACTTACACATATATACAGATTTCCCTTGTATATTAGCTGGTGTAAAATGTCTCCACACATCAGATAGCGCACGTGGCATTTTTCTGTAAAATAAAACAAGAGCTTGTAAAAATGCTAATGCAATGCAAGAGATCGTAATAATACAATTGCAATATGATAATAAACAGATATAAATAGTAAGGCTAGCTAAACAACTGGAATGATCTTCAAAACAAAACAGCCAAATGAGGAAGCTAGCATCTTCTTTGTGTTATACTAGCTATGGCTTATTTAGCATCTAACAGATGCTAGCATTTTATTTAGCATCTTATCAGATTGCTATCTACCAGATTAATACATTTTATGTGATATTCACAATTTAAACATTTAATGAATATAATTTCCCATAATATCATCAAACCTTACCTCACTTCTTAAGTCCACAGGCTCAAATATGTGCCTTCAATACTCTTTGTCCTTCAGGCTCAAAAGTGTGGTCCATGTGTACATATGATGGAGGCATGCACAGTGCCAGTAGGTGGTCTCAATAGCCATGCAGCAAGCATGTGCTTTGTACATGTGATTAAGGAATGGCATGGATATTCAAGTGTATTTGAATTGCATTTGTTTGTTTTTGTCAATATTATGCTAAAATATACTTTGCTCAACTATATTTAAGTTCCCTAAGAAGAGCCAACCTTCAATTTTGAAAATTTCCAGTTTATTCCCATAAATTCCCGTTAATTCCCATTTATTCCCATGGAAAGTTTCCATCTTTGAAAATTCCGGGAATTTTGCAACCCTACCCGCTACTGTTTAATGGTACGGTTTCGTAATATGCGGATCGATGTTTTGTTTTCCAACGGTTCCTGAAAGCAGCATATATGTGTGCGACCAATCAGAACGGTGTCTTATAAGGACCTTTGACCCTAAGCATGAGCGAATCCACAGTTATCCATAGTGCAAGTCCCTTCAGTGCTCCTCTCCCCGTCTCTCCTCATGTGTCTTTGTTTAGAAATATTATGAGGAACGTCGACAGAGAGCTACAAAAACTTTGTCTCAGACGTCTCCAGGCTCCGTTTCTGACTGATGGACCTGATCTACTGTATTTTTAACACATAACTGTGGAGAGTGTATATATATGTGTATGTGTGTGTATGTGTGTCCTGGATGACTGTGTATATGTTTGCGGTTTTGTGATTTGTTTCTTATTTCCTGTTTTACTTTGAAAGTTCATGTCTTATGTCAGTGTGTTCAGTTTTACCTCTCCCCTGTCTCGTTAGCCTAATTTCTCCCAGCTGTGTCTCCCTCCTGTTGCCCATTCCCTAATTACTCCCCTGTGTATTTAAGCCCTGTGTTTTCCTGTGCTCCCTGTCGTGTCGTACCCTCAACCTGCTGTGTGTTTGTAATGTCCAGTCCTCCAGCACCTCGGTTTAGTCTTGTTTTCCTTTTGTAAGTTTTATTTTTCAATCATTCTTCCAGCAATAAAGCTGCGTTTTCAGCTTATTCCCGTCTCCAAGAGTCCTGCATTTTTGGGTCCACCGCTTCTGCTTGCCTGCCACACAGCCAACCATGACAATAGCAGAATCTAGTATAACACGGAAACACCTACCTGAAACACAGACTTTATGTATTTTAAGTACTTGAGTAAATGTTCCCACTACTATCTGCACTCACGTCTGAAGATATTTAGATTAGTGAGAGAACTCTGAGCTCCTCCGCTTCATGTGAGATTCACTTTCCACTCTTTCTTTCCTTTCTTTCGAGTTCATCCTCACCTCCTCCATCACCGTGTGGTACGCTGGAGCCACTATCAGGGACAGTGACGGTCCTAGCCTGTTTGGCGCCACGGGCGAACACTCTCTCTGCCCAATGGTGTGCTTGGTTATCCTTTCATGAGTTATTTACAAGTTTCTCTTTGTTCACAGCCATTGATATGTCGAAGAGGTTAACATGTTAGGAGCGGATCGAAATTGTGTTGATATCTGGTGAACGCAGTAACCGGGTCATTGCAGCAGATTTCAATGCAAGACCCTACGAGACCACCCATCTTCCATGCTACAGTCAGCAAACTGCTTGCTAAGTTTTGTGAAACTGTTTCAGTGTTTATTTTGCGAGTTGGTTATTAGATGCTGCTCCCCGCCGCCCCGCCCTCTCCTCCCTGTGCCGCAAGCAGCAGGCGCACCTCGCAAACGGAGGGCGCCCTTACTCCCAGCAAATGGGCGATAGAAAACCGATCGGTGCCTGTACCATTCCCAATATGCGCCAGCTGATGTTGGGGCAGCATGAGTACGAGCAGTTTTTTTTTTTTTTTGCCGATGCCCGTGATGCCGCCCCCCACCACGATGCCACCCCGGGCAACCGCCCGTGTCGCCCGTATCAAAAACCGCTACTGATCAGGGACAAACAGAGACCGCAGCGCGTTGTGCGCTCTGCTGAGAAGGTGATTGGCTGTAAACTCCCATCTCTGCAGGACCTGTACACCTTCAGGACACTGGGGCGTGCAGCTCAGATCACAGCTGACCCTTCTCACCTAGCTAGCTAGTTAGTGTTAGCCTAGCGTTGCTGCTGCCGCTGGGCTCATTTTACCTAAAAATTAACACCACAGCCTTAAAAACCTTACATAAAACTATGTCTGTGAAATTTTCTGTTGATTGTTTGAAATAAAAAAGTGAGATAAGAGCCCAGACAAAATTCTTCGGGAGGTGTAGCCATTAGGGGTAGGGTGGGGTGTGGGGGGTATTTTCAATCCATAGCCATAACTAACTAACTAATTATATATATCATGTTTAACCTGAGTAGCAAAAGAGTGCAGGAGGGTTGAATACAATAAGCCAGGAGTTAGCTGTGCTCCTGGACTCTATCAAGCCTTGACCTCCCGGTGTTCCAGATCTACTGGCGTTTAGATCTACTGCCGTTGGTCGAACAGATGTGTGGCAGTCTTGCGTTTCAGGAGCTGCTACCGTCAAACCAGCATAAAAACGCCAAATGTGTCATCTGTGACACTTGTGAGGTTATCTCAAACACACTCCGTCAGTCTTGATGTTGTTGAACAACAAAATGTTTAAAAATGTGGCGAGTTTACCTGTGATATCCTCACGCGCAACGCGATCGCGAAAACAGCAAACAATTAACACCACGCCGATGTTGTTCACAGGACAGCAAGAGTAAACGATCGGGAGACTCTTGTCGTCGTTATCGTTCCCCTCGCACGTTTTATTTCTCCGGTTTCAGCGTTTTTGCTTCACAACTACAGCGAGCAGTTTACTTTGTGCACTAACATGGAGTCGAGTCAACCAGCGCCACCTCTGGCCAAGTGCCACAGCCCACAGCCAGATCAACTTGTGATTAGATTAGATTAACCACACTTATACAGACTGTATATAACTACCAACTCTCCAGCCATGTTGATGGATTGCCTATATTGGCTGGAAATATTAATTTCCAGAGAAAAGACACAGGCAGACTCTGCTTACAGGATGTGATGTGACAACACTAATGAAATATTGATGTGTCATATTTGCCTGGTAGTGAACTAATCATTTGAATCAGATGTGTAGACCCAGGGTGATATCTTAAACCTGCAGGACACCGGCCCTCTAGGCCTGGAGTTTGACACCCCTGCTCTACAGTTTATTGAATATGATTCTACAGGTTTAATGTTTTCACTTATAACATCTTGTGCCTGTGTGACATGTTTCTTTTTAGAAATAGCATTTCCATCATACATACTGGGGGGATGTGATATTTCCATTCTATAGTGCCGAACCAGTTGAATCACCTGGACTGGGTTTTAATGGAGTGTTTATGTTGTGAACAGGTGGGATCCATTGCTGGCTTGGTTCTCATTATTATTATAGCTGTGGTTGGAGGAGTCCTCTACCAGTCATCCTGGACCATTTCTCCCTCCCTGTGGATAATTGGCACCATCTACCCCTTTATTGGATGCAGCCTTGGGTTCTTCCTGGCTCGCTTTGTGGGTCAACCGTGGTACAGGTGAGGTGACACCAAAATGTTTCTGACACCGCTACATTTAAAATTTGACTTATTGATGAGGTTCGTCATCGTTCCTTTATTTGTTCAGATGTCGAACCATTGCACTGGAGACAGGTTTCCAGAATTGCCAGTTGTGCAGCACTATCGTCCAGCTGTCCTTCAGCCCAGAGGAGCTGGAAAAGATGTTTGCCTTCCCCTCATCTACAGCATCTTCCAGCTCGTGTCAGCACTCGTCTTTGTGGGATGTAAGACCTTAAAACAAACAACACATACATTGGCCATTTTCTCCTGCATCGCTTGACTTTTTTAAAGTTCTTGGTCAGTGAATGCAGCTTCCTTATTTTCCTCCATTGTGATGTTTTTTTTTTTTTTGCTGTGTCGAGTCAACAGTTTGAGCCAGGTGTGTGCCATATAAGGATTAAATGTTTAACCCAAGTTTAACCAGTAATAGAGTTGGAGCATGCTTCATGCTTCTCTGGTGGTTTATCTGTGTCAGAGATCAAGTATCATAACACCTATGACAGCAGCAGTGATGCCCAACTAGCTGCCACACAAATATCAGCTACAGGTACCCCTTTAAAAAGGGCCAAAGGGGCCGCCATTCCCTGATGGAATGAGCTCTCACTCCCTGGGGCAAAGCAAGACCTTTGGTGCTGTACATCAGAGAGCTTGCTTCTATAATCCAGTGGGACAGCCTCTGTCTGCTTCACCAATCCAGCCAGAGGTAGAGCTCTGTGTAAACAAACAGCTGTAACATAAACACACATTCTGAGTGCTCTCAATGTGGGTACGTAGCACACACACTGGACAAAGAGAATGCATCCTCCTCTGCTCCTCAGATGCAAAAGGAGGGAAGTAAAAGCTCAGCAACTCAAACTCCATTCAGTTATAAGATGCAGGCTTGACCTTGGGAAAATAGGCAGCATTCGGACGCAATACGACCTTATGGCCATCAGGAGAGAACACTGTGCAGGAGGGATGCACTGCAACGCATGTAGGTCACCCACTTACTTTGCTGAAGCCAAAGTGAGAACTGATGCAGTCTTATATGAGAGAAATTTCATATCCACGGACTCAATGGGTTCAAAAGGGGGGTTACATATGCCTCCAGCACTAAAGAAAAGTCCCAAGCAGGGACACTGGACTTAAGCACAGGTCTCAGCCAACAAACCCCTTTCAGAAAAGGTATGGTGAGGGGATATGCACCTGGTGTCACCCCGTCAAAGACAAAATGACAAGCAGATATAGCTGCTTAATAAACCTTAATCGTTGAAAATGAAAGGACCTTATCCAGCAGCTCCTGCAGGAATTTCAAAACATTCACAAAAGAGCACTGGAATGGGACAATGTGGCGGTCCTGGCATCATTGCTCGAAGGCTCGCCATTTCACAGTACAAGCCTCTAGTGGATGAGGCCGTAGTGTTCTCAATTGTCGCTATCACACTAGGTAGCAGACCCTTAGCAATCAAGTTTGACCTCTCAGCAGGTAAGCATGCAGACGCCACAGATCCGGGCGCGAATGAATTATTTCTCCTCCCACCTGAGAGAAGAGGTCCCTGCGGAGACTAAGTTGCCAAGGACTCACTGCTAGCAGGCTGATTATCTCTGAATACCAAGACCTTGTGGGCCACCAGGGGTCCACTACAATCAGTCAGAGAGACTGCTGACAGCACTCTCTCTAAAATTTGAGATATCATTTCCACTGGGGGAAATGCATACAGGAGCATGACTGGCCATTGGTGCGCTAGCGCATCCATGCCCAAGGTTGCATTGTGAATGATTATTGAGAAGAACAGGGGGCAGTGAATATTTACCCTGGAGGCAAAAAAAGATCTACCTCTGCATTGCCAAACAGATCCCAAATCTGAGCCACTATCTAAGGGTGCAACCTCCATTCCTTCACCAGAGTACCCCCCTTGGGGGAAATGAACACTGCACCATAACAGCAGAGAGCGAGACAGCTTTAATAGGGGAAGGGAGGGTGTCCCTCCCTGACTGTTTATGTAAGAGACTATTGTTGAATTGTCCTTCCTGTATAAGACATGCTGGCCCTCCAGGACTGGACGGAAATGTTTGAGAGCTAAGAACACTGCTAACAGCTCTAAGTGGTTGATGTGAAGCTCACACAGGGCTGCGGACCAGATCCCTCTCACTGATGCACCCTCGCACAGCGCTCCCCACCCCCTTAGGGAAGCATCTGTGGACACCACCTTGCGAAACAACACCCTCCCATCTGAGAGCCCTGATGCAGTAGCCTGGGCTCCCTCCAGGGATAGAGAACTAGCATGCACGATGCAGTTACCATCAGCCTCCTCCAGAGGTGACACGATGCACACAGGTGGTGAGAGAGAGTCCAGCATTGAAACACTCTCATCTTTACCAGTCCAAGTGGCACTGCAGTGATCATAGATGCCATCGTGCTCAACAAATGTAATATTGTCTGGAAACGCAGTCTCTGTCTTAGATGAAACTGAGCGAAGCAGTGATGAAATGCAGCCATGCAGCTAGGTGCAAGCGTGTCACTGAGGCAACTGAGCAGCCAGCTGGCTGACCTGCAGCAATGGCGGGGCGTTTGTATCTGTGTCTTTAGCACTGATGCACTGATGCTCTAACATCTATGAACAATTTTAAGTGCAACATCTTCATGAGTTTTTATGTCACCCAGGAGTTTTTTTGTTTAGTGGGATGTTTTATTTGCTGTTATTTTTCATCCCTCACTTTTCCTTTCAATTCTACTCTCTTTAGTTTGCAAACCAAAAGGTTCTGTGTTGGGTTTAGGTAATTACAAGTACTTGAAGTAATTTAGAGAGAAAGGGTTAAAACAGGGGTTAAAACAAACCCCCTAAAAATAGTAATCCTGCACATTTACCAGTGATGAGATGGACCTAACACAATCTCACTAATGCCATAACCCGGTGCAAATCGGAACACATCCGAAGGAAAGACTTTGCTTAAATTAGCAATGCCTGTGTGTTTGAGAAGATGGTGCTACTTAATGTCACAGAGGTGAGAACAGCCTTGAATAAACATAGGTTTTAATGTGTGAAAATGTGCAGTGAGGGGATGGATGGAAATTAGAGTTCACATTGTTGAAAATGATATGGAGGCCATCTTCTGCAGAATACCTTGAAATTTTCATCACTTTTCTTTCAGTCCTGGGCACCAAACATTTGAGAACAGTGGTTTACAGATTATCATAGATGCTCACTAATTTTGAAACTGAACAGAAAAGAGGACTTCAAATTTTCTTGTTATGGCATCTTGCATAGATGCTTTGTCACTGAAGTCCTGTTTATTCCACTTTCAAAGGTTTTGTCCAAAGGTGTTTGCTCACTGGTTCTGAATCTATGGTTTGTTTCCTGTCCAGGCTTCCAGCTTTACAAAAGGTATTGTGGTGGCGGTTCGTCTGCAAACAGTGACGCTCCGCACTTGGAAGGTCACAATCCTGATCTAGAAGAACAAAAGTACTGCCCACAGGAAAATGGTGGCTTTGAGGGCGATGAGAGCAACAACAGGGATGTGAAGGATAAAAGCACTGCGCTGTGATATTGCAGCCCTGAAAACCAGAGACTTTGGACTGTTGGTATGAGCAATAACAACTGCATCAGTGATCACAGCATTCGGACTCTACTGTGAAGACACACTGCACTCTGCAGGCTGTATGTGCACCACACTAAACCATTTGGAAAGTTTTAGCTGAACAGGGTTGCACAAATTTCTTCCCCGGGACAGTCAGTATCTAACTTCAAGTGGGAACGTGGTGGGGACCAACTGCTGAATTATGTGTTATTTACTTTTATTCATATCTAAATATTTAGAACCTCTTTGCCTGTACATTATTAGTGTCTCTTAATCAGTGCTTCAGTGATTGTAAACAGGGTGGTTTTTTGTTGTTGTTGTTCTTTTTTGTAATGTGACAGTCATAATTTATTTAATATTACTGTTATTTCAAAAGCAACAAGAACATAGTGATGACAATAAAGAACAAAATGCAATATACTGATGTAGTTACAGCGTAAGAGAAATCTATGTGAGATCCAGTCATGTAAAAAGTGCTGTGGAGTTGTTTTTTTTTTTTTTCAAAGTGTGTGGTTGAAACGACCCTGCCTGATGAAGTGGCACTGAGGTACAGTTACCGCAGAAGGATAACTCAGATGTAGGTGGTGGTACATACACATAATCTGAAGAAACACCAATTTAAAAAACTGAGTGCAACTGTACTTGCTTTGGCAGAGGGGTTGGCAGTTAAATAAATGCAATGGACAAGAAGTAGAAATCAAGTAGGATGAAGAAAACCCAAAAGTATACAGATCAGTTTAAGTTACACAAATACAAGAAAAAATGTAAATAGATTGCTATAACATTAAAGAAAAATGTGACATTTCTTATATAAAAAATATGGTTACCAATAAAGCTGTTAGCATGAATTAACTGTGTAACAGCTCCATAAAAGTAGATAAAGATAAACAGATTTTTATTATTGTTGTTATCTAAACAAGCATATTTGTTGGATGTTATTTATGCCCTGCCGGGCACACATGGGGCGGCGTAACCCAATGTGCAGCTTAGTATACAGGAACATCTGTGCCAAATATGGCCTAGAAGTCCCGTGGTCAAAATAGGACATACCCCGTAGGGTGGTCGAGAATAACCAAGCCAAGATCCTGTTGGACTTCCAGATACAAACAGACAAACTGATTACGGCTAATCAACTGGACACAGAAGTGGTGGATAAGCAGATTAAGATGGCTGTAGTGATAGATGTAGCTATCCTAAATGACAGCAACATTAGAAAGAAGGAACACAAGAAGCTGGAGAAATACCAAGAGCTGAGAAAAGAACTCAAGGAGATGTGGAGGGTGAAGGCAACATTAATCAGATTTGTAAATCCACCATATAGATCATAACCTGTAGAGGCCTAAAATGTACCTGTGTGCCAAGTTTGGTTGCTCAACTCTTGATTGTGCAGAGGGAGTTGGTGGATAAAGCAGCAAACACACAGACAGACATTTCATGTGTTAAAATGAGATGCACCAGATTTAGCATGGAAATGTTTACTTCCTCGAGAATCTGTATTATGTTTATACGTAAAACATTTAATTTAGTTCACAAATGAAAGTTAAATATTGGCATCACCATTATGGACTGATATGGGCATCCAGAGAGGATAGAAAAAGGTATCGCGTTGATGTGTTTTAGGTTTCTAAGCTCATGATGACTCATGTACAGTACACTACATAGCAAGTGCTTAAAATGAAAACTTTAATAAAATGAAACAACACGTGATCTGATTAATTTGAAGGAAACCCCTGTGAAGAAATCATGAATTACATAAACTAGTCTGAAAAATAAATGATAGATGATAATTGATAGGTAATGGCAAAGTTGCATAAAGTGAATTAGGAAGGAGGTAAAGACTTTAATAAACTAAAACAACACGGGTTGTACTCAGTGGTTAAGAGAAGCAGTAGAAGCACTTAACAGGACAGTCAGAAAAACTCACGACCACACTGGTACTGGGAATTCCACAGTGCTTGTCCTTTAGTGCACATTCTCTACACCTACCTTACAGGCCCGCTTATCATACATGAAGCACAACCTGTGTTCCTACAACATTGCAAGTAGTTAAAGAGGTGAAAGATTTAAGGTCTGTCCAGTCCATACGCTCACGTGCAAGCACGTTGCTCTCATACTGCAAAGGGAGGGCATTGGTGCATACTTATGAAGTTACTAACCCTTACCTTACATTTTGATAAAGAGAAACCACACCATTGTGACTGTTACAACATGTTCTCATTAATTTGAACGAAACCCCTGTGAACGAATCATAAATTACATAAACCAGGAAAAAGATAAAATATATGGAAAATAAAGCCACTAATCAGGGAACAGCCCTGGGATCTCCTGCTGGGTTTAAACACACTCACGTGGTGGATTTGTTTTTGTTTTTTTAAATTAGGGAGGCTGTTTTTATATTAACAGCATTTCAGATTAAAAATTAACTCATGTTCAAAATGGTTGATCATGCAGACTTTGGGGTGTTAATTAAAGATTATGTCACCATGAAATGACGAGCTTTCTCCTCCGTGCCTAGTCTCCTGTACAGAACAGAATGCATTCGGCTTGTCAAATTCACATACATTTTCGATCGCTACAGTGTGACTCTGCAGTGCTGTGCTGTATGTTTGTAAGTTTTCTCCCCAACAAACACAACAATGGCTACGAAACATTTTGAACCGTCAAAGGCAACTGCGGTACCACCCAAAAGGCAGAGGAAGACGCTAAGCATCGCACAAAAAGTTGGACTTCCGGACATGCTAAAGGAAGATAGAAGTTACCGTATTTTACGGATTATAAGGCACACCGGATTATAAGGCGCGTTAAGCGAAACAAAACAGATAAGTCAAACTTAACTCATTCTTCTTGCTTCCTCTACTTGATTCATTGATGTTGAATTCTCTGGCAGCTGCTCTATTCACGTTCTGCACCTGAAAGAGGGTTTGATCTTTGGTTTCATTCTATAATACTGGACTTATTGTTCTACAAAGGTTTGAACTTTGAGGGTGTTTAAACAAGAGAGAAAAGTGTGAAAATGTTCATGCCTGTCTGAGAAAAGTGTATGAAGTGTGTAGTGAGGGGTTTTACAGCTTAAAACATCTATAATACATTTTTTTTAAAAGCTGACTACTTTGCAGATTTTACCTATCTCAGGTTATTTTTTAGAAGTAACGAAGGACCACTGTACACCTTTATTTTGTTTTATGGGCTCTGGGTTACTCATGTTTAAAAGAATGATTAAGAGACCAAAGAGGGCCATATATAGTTGTGCAAAGGACATGTATTCTGTGGCTGCTGCCTCTTTGAAACTTTTCCTGCATGATGATGCTTGATGACATGAGAGTTCATTAAAACTTTAAAACCCACAAGGCTGTAAAAACTGGAGCCATGGTGTAATGGCATTTCATATTTCATTGTGATTTTCTTTTTTATATGCATGTGTTTTGAACGCTGACTGTATAAAACATAGACTATTGGTTAATTTTTTATCTTTCCGCCCAATTTCATTTGGCTTTGAAACCGTGGACATAAAGGGGAGTGTTCCAAGCTCACTCCTTCTCTTTGTCACATCCATCTTCCTGGACAGGGGGAGAAACTGGACTTGTCTCACCTCAAGGACTCTAAGAAGCCCCAAAGTGTGTGCAAGTTTTAGTATCTGCTGATATTCTTCTTCTGCGATGTCCACGCTGAAGCCAACCACCATGCTGCCAGCTATCTGTGACAATGCTGCCACAGCCTGCTCGGGCACAGACTGCCTTGTTCCTCCCAGTAACTTCAATGCCATCCTGGGAGTAGTGATGAGCACGGTGCTCACCATCTTGCTCGCCATGGTCATGTTCGCCATGGGCTGCACAGTGGGGGCTGTAAAGTTGTGGGGCCACATTAAGAAGCCATGGGGCATTATCATTGGCTTCCTCTGCCAGTTTGGTATTATGCCTTTCACAGCTTTTGCCTTGTCACTGGCTTTTAGGGTCCAGGCTGTGCAGGCAGTGGTCATCATCATCATGGGCTGCTGTCCAGGTGGCTCCAGCTCCAACATCATCTGCTACTGGTTGGATGGAGACATGGACCTCAGGTGAGACCTTGGGCAGGTTCATTGCTATTTTTTTTTTCTTTTTCCCTTTATGTTAAAGAGCAGACTTCACTGGGCCTGATTCAGCTGGAGGTTTCTTCCTGTTTAAAAGGGAACCTCTTTTTCCACACTATCACCAAGTGCTGCTCTTAGAGGAACTAAAGCTATTTTTTTCATCTGTGTATGTAAACTAAATGGAACATTTTCATGTTCTTTGGATCCCAGAACACTCTTAAGCTATTTTAAGGAAGAGTTTCTTGTTGTGTAGGTACCTGGCAAGAGAACACAATAGAATTAATGTGTCATAAGTTTTTATTGGTCTAGAGTTTTATTTACATTTATTCAATGTTAATGCACTATTTAAATAAAACAGATTGTGTTAGTGTGTATAAGCACAGCTAGGGACAAATGCAGGAAACTCATCGGTGTCCAAATCCGTCGCTCCTCAGTATCAGTATGACAACCTGCTCCTCTCTCCTGGCCTTGGGGATGATGCCTCTCTGTCTTTTAATCTACACCAGCGTATGGACATCCAGTGACACCATCAACATCCCGTATGACAGAATCGGTAAGGAAAGCTTTCAAAGAACTGAAACACCTGTAAGAATTTCAAACAAGTGCTCTCAATAATGTGCATTATCAGGATGTAACTGTGAAGGCTGTTCCTGTCTCTAAGGTAACCTTTTTATAATCTACTTTTTTGCATCCTCAGGTATCACACTGGTAGCCCTAATCATCCCGATCGGTGTGGGAATGTACGTAAAGCATAGGTGGCCTGAGATGGCAAAAAAGATCGTGAAGGTAGGAATACTCTACAGTTTATTGAATATAATTCTACAGGTTTAATGTTTTCACTTATTACATCTTGTGCCTGTGTGACATGTTTCTTTTTAGAAATAGCATTTCCATCATACATACTGGGGGGATGTGATATTTCCATTCTATAGTGCCCAACCAGTTGAATCACCTGGACTGGGTTTTAATGGAGTGTTTATGTTGTGAACAGGTGGGATCCATTGCTGGCTTGGTTCTCATTATTATTATAGCTGTGGTTGGAGGAGTCCTCTACCAGTCGTCCTGGACCATTTCTCCCTCCCTGTGGATAATTGGCACCATCTACCCCTTTATTGGATGCAGCCTTGGGTTCTTCCTGGCTCGCTTTGTGGGTCAACCGTGGTACAGGTGAGGTGACACCAAAATGTTTCTGACACCGCTACATTTAAAATTTGACTTATTGATGAGGTTCGTCATCGTTCCTTTATTTGTTCAGATGTCGAACCATTGCACTGGAGACAGGTTTCCAGAATTGCCAGTTGTGCAGCACTATCGTCCAGCTGTCCTTCAGCCCAGAGGAGCTGGAAATCATGTTTGCCTTCCCCCTCATCTACAGCATCTTCCAGCTCGTGTCAGCACTCGTCTTTGTGGGATGTAAGACCTTAAAACACATGAAATATACATTGGCCATTTTCTCCTGCATCACTGGACTTTTTTTCAATTCTTGGTCAGTGAATGCAGCTTCCTTATTTTCCTTCTTTTCCTCCATTGTGATGTTTTTTTTGCTGTGTCGAGTCAACAGTTTGAGCCAGGTGTTGTGCCATATAAGGATTAAATGTTTAACCCAAGTTTAACCAGTAACAGAATTGCAGCGTGCTTCATGTTGTTTCAGTGGTTTGCTTGTGTCAGCTATAAAGTATCGTAATATCCATGTCAGCACATAGTTTGAATATTTTTTCCACCAGTTTCTTTCGGGAAAATTGGGAAAATGGATGACTTTACCTCACAGTCTTATTACTATTTCTTTGACCATTAAATTATCTAACTGTGAAAGCAAATTACATAAAGGGGTATGCTGCTTAGAATTCAAGGGCACCATTCAAGGTTAATTAAGTGTTTCCCAAGAGGTGTCCAGGTGTGCCAGGGACTTTGTGTAAACCAAACATCATTTTGTAACAGAAATAAAAGTAATGTAAGAAATTGAATTTGACTATATTATTGACTGACACATTTAAAGCTGTGATTGAGGAGAGCATTGGAGAATGGCGGAGAAGATGAAGAAAAGCACCCCCAAAATCACCTACAAAAGCTACCTGTAGAAATTTCCTCGCATGAAGTAACTAGCAGCAGCTTTACAACCTGAGACTCCTGAATGGCAATGACTTTTCACAACTTCCTGCAACAGTGTGTAAAATAACAGCTCAAGTAGACGTTGAGAGGATTATAAGTGACATGAGAGGACAATATATATGTTATACCCATATGGAAAAGAAATAGTAAAAACTTATATGATTTACTCATGAAAGTGGCCACTTTCTCATTACTTTCATATATTGTTTTAGTAAGTATCCAAAACATACAAGTTTCAATATAGAATTTTTCAAGGGATCTTATATCTGTTTTCACTCTTGTATGCTTTTCATACAAGTTTCACACAAGACAGATACAAACTTCATAAGAGTTATATATATCTTTTCCATATGGGTAGGGTTGCCTAGGCAACTGATATCTGAAATATCCAGTAGCAACCAACTGTCAGGTACAAAACCTTATGGCTTTAGTTGGATCAGAGATGTCAATGGTCATTAGCCCAACTGTGGCGTTTATTGGCAGGAATTAACTAAACATTCTCCTGAGAGAAATACTGGCTTCTGTAAAACAGTGGTGGATTTGAACCAGTAGAAGCAGGAACAATGCACTCTCAATAAGAGGTATTGTACAACACCGCTTTCTCGGGTCTGCTTCCTGTGTTTCCCCATGCATGCAGACATCTTTAGCATTACTGCACTGATGCTCTAACAGCTATGAAAAACTTTGAGAAGTGCAACATCTTTATGAGTTTTTATGTCACCTAGGAGATCTTTTGTTTTGTGGTATTTTTTGCTTGCTGTTTTTTTTCCATCCCTTACTTATTCCTTTCACTTCAGGTTAAAACAAACCTCCTGCACATTTACCAGTGACAAAATGGACTTTCCACAATCCCACTAATGCTATACCCCAGTGCATGTTGGAACACATCCAAAGGACAGCATTTGCTTAAATGAGCAATTCCTGTGTGTTTGAGAAGATGGTGCTACTTAATGTCACAGACGTGAGAATAGGCTTGCATTAAAATAGGTTTTTGTGTGAAAATGTGCAGTGAGGGAATGAATGAAAGTTATAGTTCACATTGTCTAAAATGACATAGAGGGCATCTTCTGCAGAATACCTTGAAATTTTGAATTCTATCAGTCCTGGGCACCAAACATTTGAGAACCACTGGTTTACAGTGTATCGTAGATGCTCACTTATACTTGAAACTGAACAGAAAAGAAGACTTCAAATTTTCTTGTTATGGCATCTTGCATAGATGCTTTGTCACTGAAGTCCTGTTTATTCCACTTTCAAAGGTTTTGTCCAAAGGTGTTTGCTCACTGGTTCTGAATCTATGGTTTGTTTCCTGTCCAGGCTTCCAGCTTTACAAAAGGTATTGTGGTGGCGGTTCGTCTGCAAACAGTGACGCTCCGCACTTGGAAGGTCAGAACGCTGATGTAGAAGAGTAAAAGCACTGCCCACGGGAAAATGGCGGCTTTGAGGGTGATGAGAACGTCAACACGGATGTGAAGGATAAAAGCACTGACAAAAGCACTGCGCTGTGATATTCCAGCTCTGAAAACCAGAGACTTTGGACTGTTGGTATGAGCAATAACAACTGCATCAGTGATCACAGCATTCGGACTCTACTGTGAAGACACACTGCACTCTGCAGGCTGTATGTGCACCACACTAAACCATTTGGAAAAGTTTTAGCTGAACAGGGTTGCACAAATTTCTTCCCCGGGACAGTCAGTATCTAACTTCAAGTGGGAACGTGGTGGGGACCAACTGCTGAATTATGTGTTTTTACTTTTATTCATATCTAAATATTTAGAACCACGTTCCCTATACTTTGTTAGACATGTGTCTTAATCAGTGCTTCAGTGATTGTAAACAGGGTGTTTGGGGTTTTTTGTAAGGTGACAGCCATAATTTATTTCATATTAATGTTATTTCAATAGCAACAAGAACACAGTGATGACAATAAAGAACAAAATGTGATATACTGATGTAGTTACAGCGTAAGAGAAATCTATGTGAGATCCAGTCATGTAAATGTAAAGCTGTTAGCATGAATTAACTGTGTAACAGCTCCATAAAAGTAGTAGTAGTAGTTAAACAGATTTTTATTATTACTATTTCGGTTATTTATTATTAATTATTATTTTATTATTAAAATTGGTTAGTAAATCCTGTGGTTAGTTGTTGAGTGAGGAAGTAGCTAAAAACCGAGTGTGAATGATTGAAATAATAATTTAATAGTCATACATAAATGGTTAATAAGAATGTAATCAGTCTTTGAAAGTCTGGGGTTTCAGCGATCAGTTTTTCTGTCCATACTCAAGCATCAGACTTTGAAATCAACATATTCACACTTTAATGTATTAGTCTGCTGTACTGCAAAGGGACTTTGTTTAATGAAGCAATTACAGTTTAATTTAATTTACTTGGACATTTTTTTAAATGATGAACACAAACAGTTTTTATTGAATACATTTCTGTTCTCAGTTGTGTAGTTATAAATAAACATTATTTGCATGTTATTGTTTTTGTGCAGTTGTTCCAATGTCCTTTGTCTCATTAAAGACTAAAGCTTGTCTTTGACCGTAGTGTGGTAAAATGTGAACAGCTGCACGTACTCTTGGTGCAAGGTCACAATCATAATGTGACTCACAAGACTCACAAGAACTCACATAACTGGACATGAGTTCTTGATTCTATGGAGATTAACAGTAATCCAGAAATTTACAAATTTGTCCTGGGACATCGTGTAAATGTTGTTCCTGGGGCATCGTGTAAATGTTGTTCCTGGGACATCGCGTAAATGTTGTTCCTGGGACATCGCGTAAATGTTGTTCCTGGGACATCGCGTAAATGTTGTTCCTGGGACATCGCGTAGAAGTTGTTCCTGGGACATCGCGTAAATGTTGTTCCTGGGACATCGCGTAAATGTTTTCCCTGGACATCGCGTAAATGTTGTTCCTGGGACATCGCGTAAATGTTGTTCCTGGGACATCGCGTAAATGTTGTCCCTGGGACATCGCGTAAATGTTTCCTGGGACATCGCGTAAATGTTGTTCCTGGGACATCGCGTAAAGTTGTTCCTGGGACATCGCGTAAATGTTGTTCCTGGGACATCGCGTAAATGTTGTCCCTGGGACATCGCGTAAATGTTGTTCCTGGGACATCGCGTAAATGTTGTTCCTGGGACATCGCGTAAATGTTGTTCCTGGGACATCGCGTAAATGTTTTCCTGGGACATCGCGTAAATGTTGTCCTGGGACATCGCGTAAATGTTCCCTGGGACATCGCGTAAATGTTGTCCCTGGGACATCGCGTAAATGTTGTTCCTGGGACATCGCGTAAATGTTGTCCTGGGACATCGCGTAAATGTTGTTCCTGGGACATCGCGTAAATGTTTTCCTGGGACATCGCGTAAATGTTGTTCTGGGACATCGCGTAAAGTTGTCCCTGGGACATCGCGTAAATGTTTGTTCCTGGGACATCGCGTAAAGTTGTTCCTGGGACATCGCGTAA